>NW_004955408.1:30253258-30350746 GCF_000276665.1 Chinchilla lanigera
TGGTTTTTCTCCGGTACCGGGATATTGGCTGATTTCTTAATGCTAGCCATTCTTACTGGAGTAAGGTAGAATCTCAATGTTGTTTTAATTTGCATTTCAGAGCACCACGGTTTCAGGAACCTTGCTCCACGGCTAGTTTTGGTTAGAATGCTGTGCTTCCCTCTGTACCTGTCACCAGCTCTATAGACACTGCCTTTGCACACTCCCCAAGATATCACTTTCTGTGCACGCGAGCCGTGGCTGCCACCCTAGTTCATCACCTTCACCTCACTGCTGCCAGCTCAGGACTTGTGACCCTCCTTGGCAGTGGAGCAGCCTGCCCAACCCTGTGCTTCTTATCGGGTGCCTCTGTGCACATTCTGTTACTCTTACCTACAGTGTTTCCATCCCTGCCCCCACTCCCTTCTGCGTGGCCAATTTCTATGCATTCAGTGCTCAGCACACAGTAGGTATTCATATGTTTCTCAAATGAAAACATGTTGAATGAAACCTTCTGGTCTCAACCCGTTGCCATTTCACAAGGAAGCTGCCTGTTGGTCCTCTTTGTATTTGACATCGCACTTACACCCTGTTCCTAAATGTCAACCTGTGTTCACTGGGCAAAGATTTACGGCCAGTTGTTGGGGATCTGCATCTGTCACACACTGTGGGCCAGTAAACAGTGTTGCATTGAACTGAGTAATGTTTTTCAATACTGAGAACAGCCAGTGACACTCTGAGAGTCTTCTGTCAAACACTTCAGGTGAGGGTAATTTTATTTTATTTTTCTGAGTTCTTGTATCCCAGTTGTCAGTCTTTGTCTTCATGGAGCAGGGGGATTTTGCATGAAGCTTGGAAGATGAGGAGGACATGCGCTGCCAAGTTAAGACAAAGATGGTTTCTTCAGGTGTGGAAAGTCTTGGGCTAGTGTGAGATTAAGTGAGATCTACTTAAACTCAACGATAGGTCAAGAAATCAGATTAGTGGCTCTGCTTTGTCTGTAATCTGATTATTTATTTATCTATTTAGACAGGGTTCCACTGTGTAGTTCAAGGCTGACCTTTGAACTCACTATGTAGCCCAAGCTGGCCACGAAATCATGGTGATCCTCCTGTCTCAGCCTCCCGAGTGCTGGGATTACAGGCATGCGCCACCAAGCCTGGCTGTAATCTGATTTTAAACTTCTTTTCTGTGCTTAGCTCCCTGAACCCTAACTTGCATGCTTCCCATCCTCATTTCTATTACTTCTTCCCTCCATTCCTTTGCTTGGGCTGCTGCCCACGTGTAGGAGGCTGTTTTTCAGGTGCCGTGTCCTGCAAGCCTGAACTTTTCTACCTTTCATCAAAATTGTGGCTGTTGGAATATTGCATCTTTCATAATGTTCCTTAACTCCATAATGTGACGGTTCAAGTGACCTCACACTCCATCCATCTACGCAATGTCACTGAGTTATTTATTTGTCTACTATGTGAGTTTTGCTGCCAGGGTTTGTAGAGGAGTCAGGTGCCCAAGACGTAGTCTGTCTGCCCATGGAGTTCCTGGCCTACTTGAGAGGTTGGGTGTGAAGGAAATGGCTCCTTGTGGGATTTTCCAGGTCAGAAGGAGCATCAGGCAAAACTTCACCAAGGCGGCCCTGTGAAATTTGGTCCTGCAAAACCGAAGTAGTGAAAGCTCCAGTGGGTTACTCTGGCACTGCAGGTGGAACTGGGTTGTGCCTGCCATCAAGGTCGTGGTGACCTCCAAGGGCCGTTGGTGTGGGGGGCTGTGAAGGTGTCCAGAGAAGAAAAGGGGCTGTCACCTGGTCCTCCTTCAGAGCTTTTTCTTTATACTCTTTTACATAATTTGGAAGTTTTACAAAAACACACTATAAATGAAAATGCTATGTACTTTGCTCTAATTCTAAACACAGAAGAAGATGAGGCGTCAGAAGTAACCTGGGTGGTGAGCGGCTGCATGGAGCTGAGCTCCGAGAAGTGGCTCTGACCTGCAGCCTGTCAGGTGTCTGGCTGCAGTGTGAGATGGAAACCATGCCATCCAGTCAATGCCTGGTGGGGAAGGTATGTCAGGTTATGATACAAGACAAACTGTCATCACGGATTAAAACTCTTCCGTGATCCTAGGGTAGTAGTCATGTCTTGGAACATTTGCTAATCTTTTAAAATTTTACCAATGTGTAATAAATCAACTGCTTGAGACTGGCTTGCTTAAAGGTTATTCATTCATTCATGTATTTATTGAACTAATATCTGTTGATATTAACCTCCATGGAACATATATATCAAGAAGCAATGTCTAGAGGTGGATTCCAGAGAGGATGAGAATTAGAAAGAATCTACTTTTTTGCCCTAATGTGGATTACAATACTGTAGTTCCTGTGGGTAAGACAAACAGCTAGAAGTGCAGGCTTATGTTTATTATTATAAGATAATGTAAAAGGCACCAAGAAGTGCAACTCACAATGGAAAGTCACAGGAAGATGGCATTTTGTGAGGTTATTAGAGACTGCATGTTTGGGTTCATATATATGGAAGAGGTGGGAGAGATGGGGCAGAAGCCAGCATGCGTTTTCCTAGGGCAGTTGGTCTCATTGCTGCCATTGTGAAGTCCTAAGTGCTGGTTAAGTACTCAGGTTTGGGGCCAACCCCAGAGATTCCCATCCAGGTGCCTGGGCTGGAGGCCCACAGCCTGCATGTTGACCCAGCTGCCTACCCCCGGTGGTCTTGAGGAGTCGGGGTCCCCTGGGGAAGTAAGACCAGTCTTGAATTTTCCAAAGATGCTAACTGGGGTATGGGTCCCATTGGTTTCAAAGCCACACTGGGACCATGCACTTGGGGGTTTTCCTTCACCCCATATGTCCCTGGTTCTGAATAGCAGAGGGCCAGGAACCGAAGGCAGGCTTATAAAGCCCATCCAGCAGGCAATGGACGTGGGTATATGCTGTACAGGGCAAACGCCTCCTGGAAGATGAGGCCTTGGCGGTCCGGGAAAATCCTGTGTGCCAAGAGGCACTGAGCAGGGAGGACTGAGGCTGTTCTGAGTTCTACATGGGCCCCTCCATGCTCCATCCCGCTGTCCCAGGAATCTGTTTTGGGATGGAATGAGTCTGTGTTTCTATATCCCTGTTCCCCTTCATCAGTCACCAACTTTTGACCAAAGAGCCCAGAGGATCTGCTATCTGCTTTAAGAGAACAAAAGCTGTTGTAAGAGTTGGAGGCTCCCCCAACCTTCTCAGTTTAAAGATGGATAAACCAGGCCCAGTGATGACAGATGACCCATGGAGAAGTGCAAAGATGGGTGCGTGTTGGGGGGTCAGACAGAAATGGGTCCTCCTCATCTCCACCCTCCCAGCTGGATGACCTTGATGGGATTATGTGACCTCTTGGTGCCTCACTATGCTCATCTGTAAAATGGAGAGAATAACACCTATCCCTTTGGGATGTTTGGAGGATTCCACATTACTTTTCTCAGAGCCTGGCACCCAGGAGGCACTACTTGTTGATGTCCAGGGCTACCCTTGGGTCAGTGGTGGGCCTGATCGAGATCACTCCTGACTCCTACTCAAGTGTCCTGACCATATCCCACTGCTGCTGGGACCCTCTAGTGCTCTGCAGCCTGGTCAGACCCTTGCTCTTAGCTGTGACTTTTGGGCTTGGGATATGAGGCAGCGAGCAGTCTCTGTTTGCTCACTTTGTATATTGCTTAATAAGGAAAACATGGCTTGTCCTGGCAAACAGTGGATCTGGCCATATATGGGGAAAAGGAGTAACTTGGATACAGTCAAGGACAAGATTCTGAGCTTGTCTTATTTAAAACAAAATCAAAGACAATATGGAGTACCACTTTCCTTTGTCCAGTTTGGTTATGAGAGAATTTCTGATTATAAATAGGCAACATATTGCAGTGTTAGCTTTAGAAATAGCTGTGAACTGTTTGGGAAGCAAATCCTTTCAGCACTTGAAAGAACTTGGCTTAGAGGAAGGGTCCAGTGGGTGCAGAGACAGTGGCTGTCTTAGAGCTGTGTGGAGTGGATGGAAGCTTTTCTTAACTGGTTGCCAGCACCAGGCCCAGTGATCTGAGACTGGCAGGGCATGGCAGCTTCTAGTCAGCTCCAAATGAGGGGCTTTTCTTGCCTCTGCAGTGGAAGATTGCTGAGCCCACAGCACCCTGCTTCCTATAATCACCCATTTGTGAAGTCTGCCTCACTGCATACACTTGGCCATTTGTTTATTGACTATTCAAGCACACTTGGGGCTTTTCCTGTGCGTGGCAGACTCCTGATCCCCTCCTTCTCCTTCCTCCTCCCCGGTGCCTTCTCTTCCTCAGCTGTTCCTTGTGCATGGCTGTTGCCTCTGGCTCTATCCTTGGTCCTTTTCTCCCTCTGCATGTTCTTCCCTCTACTTTTGGACTCCATTTGCATAACATAGCAGTTCACAATGGCCCATCTGCCTGGGTCCAGTCCTGGCTCTACCATGCACTGGCTATGTGACCTTAGGCAAGTGGCCTAATCTCTTTGTGGCTCAGATATCTCTCCCATAAACTGGGGGCAATGGCAGTGCTTCCCTCCCAGCTGGTTAGGGTGACTGAGTTCATCTGTATAAAGCTCCCAGCACAGTGCCTCGCGGAAAGTCAGCGTGCAGAAAGCTTGGGCCACTGTTCTTTGCTGAAGACCCTGGGTTCTGTTGCTCTTCTGAACTCTAGAGGCAAGGCTTCCACAGCCTCCTTCATTTGATCAGTTCAGGCTGAGCACCTGCTGTCGCTGTTGTGAGCTCCGCATTCAGCTTGGAGACATGGTATTGAGGAAGCAAGGTCCAGGTTATAAGATGTACGGGGAGGTGTTCTGCTACACAGTGGATGCGCCCCAGACCTACTGTTCTCTCAGGGAAAGTTCCCTCTTGGGAGCTACTTAGGCCGAGGACAGGAAAGGCTGGGGTTTCCACCCTCGGGGGAGGATGGGCCACCCTTTGTTCTTCTGAGTATTTCTTGACTGTTTGCACATGTGCTGTGCTTGGGTCTAGCCCCTGTTGAACACCCACCCACTCGGTCTCCTTGCCCAGCCTCTGACCTTTCTCTCACTCATGCTCTACCTTTCCCTGACTGAAGTCAGGCAAAGTCTCCGGAAAGATTTGGTTCCTAGCACCTGTCTCCAGGATTTACTGTGTGGTGGGGCCCTGCAGCTGCAGCCTCCTCTGCAGGTTTGGAAGGAGTCTATTTTGCTGGGAGGTGAGACGTCGGAACCTGCTGTGGGGTCTGACATCCGTGTGCCCCAAACACCAGATCTATGAGTATCGATTTTACCTCCTTCATGTTTGTGGAAAGCCTGGGCCCAGTAAGTCCTGGAGCAACCAAGCGCTGCTCAGTGTGGAGGTGGCTGTAGATGTGTAGGCAGCCATGGCAGTGTGGGGCTAAGGGGTCACGTGCTCTAGCTCTGGATTTCCCTGGCCCAAGCAGAATTAGTAAGTGATGATCGCCATGATTTGTTGGTGAGTCTTTAGGTCTGACCCTGCTGCCTTTTATACTCTCTCTTGTCACCTGTCCCTGCTCTGGCCACAGTGAACTCAAACTATTTCCTGGAAAAGACCTCTTTGAAGAGACCTCTTAGACTTGTCCTAAGAAACGGTTATGTCTTCTCTGCATTCCTAAGTGGACTTTGCCTGTTTCCCATACTGGACCCTCAGATCTTCTGGTACTGTCTCTAGTTCCCTGGTCCAGGAGGCAGCCCCGACCCCAGCCCCCTAAAGGCTGAAATGAGCCTGGCCTCTCGGCTTGGGCTCCACAGGGCTTTTTCCCACCGGCCAGCGCTCTGCAGGCAGGACTCTGCCCCGCTTCTCAGAGGTAAGCATGCTCAGAGCTGACACTTGGAGGATCCTTAGCCCCCAGTGTGACTGCCTTTCGCACTATGGTTTGAGGAGAGGCCTCTGTTGCTAAGGCCTTTTTAGAGAAGGCTTGTCACTCTGATCTTCTAAATTCTTTTCCAGATCCTTCTACCTCCTTGCCTTCTCCCTGACTTCCACCGTAGCTACCCAGTGCTGCAGGCTTGTGACCCATGTCCTCTGCATATCAGTGGTAAATTCCAAGCCAAAGCTGGGACAAGAGATGTTAGGTGTGGCCAGTCTAGCAGGTGGACCCTACCTGTGTTTGGGCCAGAGTGTAGGTCCTGGACTGAGAACCTGTGCAGGAGCTGGTGTGGCTCCCAAAGCACTGTAACTCCACTCACATGCTGGCTCCTCAGTGCTTACCTGTGAACCTGGCATGGAAGGGGCTCTTCCGGACTGCGATGTTGGTATACAACCACAATATGGATGCTCTTTGGCTCCCCACCCTGGGGAGGGCAGGCAACCAGTGTGTCATTTATAAACCCCTTCTATTTCAGAGTATGGAGACTGATTCCTAGGGCATGGACAGTCTTTTCTCTAGATTGGGTCCCAGGACTCAGTAGGCACTCTCTGTTACCCCCACCTGTCACACAGTGAGCAAAATTGAGTCTTTTTATTGTTTTCCCAGGCTCATGTTCAAGAATGCCCTCCTCGCTCAGATCCTATCTCACTGTCACTCTGGTGTCTTTTGCTGATGGGGCCATGGGTCTCTCAGCTCTCTACTACTCCCCTGCCCCCTGCTGCCCCCTTAGGCAGCAGTGGTTGAGAGCACAAGCTTTGGTGTTGTGGAGTCCAGCTTTGAATCCCATTTGCCAGCTGTGTGTCCTTGAGCAGGGAACTTGTCTTCTTACAGCACCAATTTCCTTATCTGTTCAGTGATGATCCTGACAAATTGTGCATGGAAAGCACCATGCCTCTGGCCCAGAATGGGCACTCAGCAACAGGCATCTGGGATAATGATGGTGAAGAGAGTTTCTTGGCTCCACCTACTTCACTTTGGTCCCTGCTACCTGGATCATCGCTTCTGTGACAGAGCAGCTGGTATGAAGGAGCAGTTTTCCATGGAAGCCAAGGTCAGAATGTAGCAAGGTTATGTGTGTGTGTGTGTGTGTGTGTGTGTGTGTGTGTGTGTGGTCCAGGAGGGATCAGAGGGGCTGTATGACTTAGAGGCTGGTGTCTGGGTGCGTAGGAAACTCAGAAATTTCCCATTTGAGCTGGCAGAGTTGCTGAGGTAGATGGGGGACCCACTACATATTGAAGAACCACATTTGTCTTCTATTTTTTAGTTATTTAGAAAAACATGGTGTTTTGGACCTATTTTATACCAGCCACTGCCCTAGTTCTGAGAATACAATGGTAAACTAAGAAGACCCAGCCAAAGTCAAATTTTTTATTATTGAACTTTATGTGGTGGGGGCAGTGAAACAAGAGGTTATTAAAGATAAAAATGATACATGCTCAATTAAAGTTTCTCAGGCAATACACAAAAATGCAAAGGAAATTTTAAAAATTAAGGAAGTTAAAGTGAAAATCCCACTACCTGAACATGCACTTTATCAGATAAGTGTGTCATGCTGTTTTTTTTTTTTTTTTTCCCCCCGGTACCGGGAATCGAACTCACGACGTCGTGCTTGCCAGGCAGGCACTGTGCCACTAAGCTAAATCCCCAGCCCCTGTCATGCTGTTTATACTTGGCTTTCTCTCTTCATACACTCCATGTAGTGGACTTTCCATATCCATTAAATTAATATTTTATAGATATTTTGTACTCTGTGGACTGTAAACTGTCCAGTTATAGAGGTGTGGAGTTTAGCTTGTGAATGTCTCCTTCATTTCAGACTCAGAATGGCTGCTTTACCGGGTCATGGAGTGCCTTATGAACATCATAAAATCATGGACAGCTTCCCCTTCATTCATCTTTAGATTGTTGTTTCTGCTTTTTCTTCATTAAAACAAGCCAGCAAATATCTCTGCAGACATATCTTTTTGCAAGGATCAAGGGTATGTGCATTTATCATTTTGATACATAATACCAAATTATCCCCCTGCACAGGACTCTGGCACTGTAGCAAGAGAATTCCTGTTTCCCAACCCTATAACTATCCAACCTGGATTTTGTTAATCATCTTTATTTTTCTGGTACTGGGGATTGTACCCAGGGTTTTACACATGCTAAGCAAGTGCTCTACCATTGAATAATATCCCTAGCTCTTTCCAAAATTTTTATTTTGAGATAGTGTCTTGTTAAATTGTTCAGGCTGACTTCGATCTTATAATTGTGCTTCAGTCTCCCAAATAGCTGGGATTTCAGAAGTGTGCTTCCACAGCTGGCTTGTTAATTGTTTTATTCTTTGCCAATATGGTACAATAGTCCCTGCTTATCCATGAAGGCTATTTTCGGAGAGTCTTCCAGTGGATGCCTGAAACTAGTAGTACTAAGTCCTACATATATTTTCTATATGTATATATCTATAATGAAGTTTAATCTATAGATTAAACACAGTAAGAGATTAAGAACAACTAATAATAAAATAGAACAATTATAACCATATGTTGTAGCAAAAATCATGGGAATGTGCTCTCACTCTCAAAATATATTGTTGTACTTTTGTCTTTTCACTTAAAGTTAGTTTATTTATTTATTTATTTAGAGACAGGGTCTTGCTACACAGTTCAGGCTGGCCTTGAGTCCACTATGGAGCAACCCCCTTGCCCTCAAACCCATGGAGATCTTCCTGCTTCATTTTCTGAGTGCTGGGATTACAGGAGTGCACCACCATGTCTGGAAGCACTTTTAGACCATCTCTTTGGCATATCTGATTTGCTAGCGCCACTAGGCTTATACTTTGGGGCCATTGTTGAACAGATAGGTTTGCTTTAGCACAAGCTCTATGATACTGTGATGGTTGCTCTGATGCTAAGAGATGGCTACTAAGTGACTGTCAGGTGGGTAGCACATACCATGTGGATATGCTAGACAAGGGACCCTTCACGGTGCAGGTGAGATGGAGCAGGATAGCATGAACCTTCATCATACCACCCAGAATGGCATACAATTTAAAATTTGTCAACTGTTTATTTTCCACTTAATATTTCTAGATGTTGGGTGATGATAACTGAATCTGTGGAAAGCAAAACTGTTATTGCTGGGGTGGGGGAGTTTGCTATAGTAGATTATATACTATTGGGCCTGTTTATATTTATTTGATTGTTGGTATTCATTTTGTAGTTCTTGTTTTATGATGAATGGCTTGTTCATGTCCTTTGCCAGGCTCTGAGTCCTGGACTGACACTGGGTGACTCCCCTCCGAACTTTCTAGGGTGTGTGGGAGAGGGGACTTGCAGGATACTAGCTGGAAGGTAACTGGCTTTCACTCCACACTGTTGAAAATTGAGGCCATGAAGAGCAGAGGCTTGTACCAAACCACAGACTTGGTTAGAGAAGACCTGTTGTTTGCCAGCTTTCTGTGGCTGTGGCAAAAAAAACCTGAGAACAATCATCTTAAAGGAGGAAAGATTTATCTTGTCTCATGGCTTCAGAGGTTTTAGTCCATGGTCAGCGGGCTCTGTTGTTATGATAGTTCAGGAGGTGAACTCCTGCTAATTCATTGAGGCAGAGGTTCTAGGCCATGGCAGGGAGTGAATATTGGAGCGAAGGTTCTCACCTCAGGGTGACAGGAAGCATAGACCTTGCTTTATAACAAAGTCCCTTCCCAAACCCATTCAGCTATGAAACCATAGATTAATCCATTAATGAGGTTAGAGCCCTCGTGATTCAATCGCCTTTCCAAAGCCCCACGCTGATCATTGCTGCTTTGAGGACCGTCTTTATCATATGAGCTTTTGGTGTCATTTGAGGTCCAAATCATAACAAAGCCCAAGTCTGGAACTCAGCCTACAGACTTTACAGCGGTGTCAACACAGAGCAGACCTGTTGGCATGGTGAGGGGATTATGTGTGCCCAGTCTTAGAGCTGTTACACAAATACCATTGCAGACACAGCTGGCGGTCTCCCTTATCGAAGTAAGAAGGCCAGGCTGATGCCCAGGTGAACTCTGGTCCCATTGCTGAGCAGATGGGAGGTACATGATTCCTTTGGACCTTTGAGTTGTAGAATACACTGGTTCTTAAAGATCACATCATCAAGCCCTGCCATGTTTAGATGAAGAAACTGATGCCCAGACAGGGGACAAAATTTCCCTCCAAAGTCCTCTGCCATGTGAACAGCAACTTCAGCTTCCTAGATGCTGTGGTGAGCTTAGGCACACTCTGAAATCCTCACCCTGAAAAGGGCCTGTTGAGTAAGCTTTGCAGCTGGAAGAGTGCCTGGGGTCCGTGGCTGCCAGGGACAGTGATACGAAGGTGTTAGATAGAACCATAGCCTAATCTCTTGGAACTCTGGGATTGCCTTGGGCACAGGCCTTGCTAAATGGCTATAGGAAGATGCTGGTAGGGTGGTGTGCTGTTGTTCCTTACTTGGCCTTCCTTGTGCCTATGGTCTTCATGGTTGACACCATGGGTGTTTTCCAAGAACAAGATAAGCATCGTTGTTGGGATTGGCACCTGCTGGTTGTACTCTCAGAGCTCCAAGTGTTGCCTGCTGGCTGATTCCCATGGGAGAAGCGGCTTAGCCTCAGATTTGCATAATCACCTTGGCTGGTGATACAGTATGTTCATGTGTACGTGCGCAAATACACTCAAGCGCGCGCACACACGCATGTGTGCAGTGCTGAGTTGTTGGGACCCATTGTGCTGTCTCGACTAGTCACAGATTCATTTGGCTGAGGTCTGTGGGTTCAATTTTCTGTTGTTAGCCGCCCTTCATCGCAGTCCTCTTCCATATTTTTTACCTTGGTCCTTCTGAGTTGTATCAACATCTCCATTTCCTCCATATATCAGCATTCTAGCTGGTCCTTAAGGCTCAGCTCAAACCCTCCTCTGTGAAGTCTCCTCTCCCCAGCCCAGTACGAAGGTCTTGCACTTTCTCTCCTCTGAAGGCTGGCAGCTATCTGCTGTGCTCTTACATGGTACTCCAGCTCATGGTGCCTTCCAACACCCTTTTTCTGGAACTTTCTCTTGTAGGGTGTATTGTTATGATGTTTCATGAGATGAATTCCTGTTGATCCAGTGATGCAGTGAACTCAGTTTCCCACCACTTGGTGCTCACTGAAGTCTGGCACATAACAGGCTCTCAGGAAATGTTGGTTGCCTGCTGGGTTTGGAGTTAGTCAATATGTAAACACAACCTGACATGCTTTTGAGCTGAACTGGGCATTAGATGCTGGTTGCCACTCTGAGGGGTGAAGGGACAAGTTTCAGTCCTGTGGGAGGTTGTAATCCAGGAGAGCCATGTGGTGATGGGCCAAAGAGAAACACTAAGGACCAGGGATTAACAAGACAACATGGAACTGGTGTTAAAACCTGGCAACATTCTCTTCTGTTAAAAATCTGATAGAATGGCATTAGGCAGTGGGTGAGAGGAGAGGGATGTGGGTGGGGCCCTGGCAGGCAGCAAAAATAGGAGGACTTGACTGCTCGCCCCAGAAGGGCTGGAGGAGGGCTGAGCACTTTGGGATTAGGCAACAGCATGTAGTTCATTTCAAGGACTCCCTTTGGGCCCAGATCTTTATCCTCTCCAGCCCTGTGATCCCTGAGATTGTATCAGGGTGTATTTTCCCCTTAGATCCTAGGGGGTGCTAATTGCTAATGCTAATTCAGGGTCTGTTTTTGAGAGAGAAGCAGACTGTGCTTGTCATTCATTTGCTCACTTGTTTGTTCATTCTGAGCTGGGCTTCACCAGACCCAGCTAAAATGTCTAGATGGCACTCAGCTACTTATAATGCTGAGGCAGCTGGTGACCATCTCAAGCAAGGAGGACATGGAGGTTTAAGTTTGCCGCCCTCTGCCTTCTAGGAGAATGCTGACGCCCTCAAGGCTCGCATGGGTGCCCTCCTGCCCCTGGCTTCACAGGCTTCTCTGGGCTCTGGGCTCTGTGTTCTCCAGAGCCTATGGGACCCTTTTCATTCCCTCCACACCACACTGGCTGTCTCAAGCTGCCAAGATTTTACTCCTACTTAGTCTTCTGCTTGGGCCCTCCCTACCTCCTTGTCCGCACAACCAGGCCCCAGTTGTTGCTTCAGACTCTTATACACCTGTAGGAGAAAGAGAATGGACTTTGGAGTCAGCTGGATGTGCGTTTACATCCTGATCTCACTACTGGTTTGCAATGTGCTTAACAGCATGGACCTCCCAAGGTTGTCAGGAGGGCCGACTCAAGGCAGGTCATGGATCCACATGCCCCAGATATGTCCACAGTTTCAGCTCTTCTTTTGTAGCTTCTGCCACCCTTCTTAGTGCTAGGCCCAGAGATGCCTTGTTCCATCTGGGTGACTGTCTTGGTGGAGCCCTTTCATCAAATAAATATCCGTTGAAACACTACCGTGTGTTAGGTGCTGGGCAATGGGAATCATTTTTGCTTGGAGTCTACCACCAAGGAATTGTGGAGGAGCATGGTGCTTTGAGAGCTCATGATGAGAGATCTTGGTATTCAGGGATCAAGGAGGGACTTTGGAGGAAGCAATGTTTGAGCTGAGCTCAGGATAAGGAGTACAGTCATCCATGAGCTATGTTAAGGTCTATGCCTATGGTCACTAGGAAGAATTCTGTGCCAGACTGAGCCAATACCATATTTGCCTTCCAAAAGAGTGGACTTTGGATGGAGAAAGTCAGAGAGGGGCCTAGAAGACCAGTTGGGAGAGGTGCTTTCCCAGGGAGAGACTTGGGTATGGCTATGGAGAGAACTCCAGGTGGTATTTGGGGAGATAGTCTGGAGGCTGAGGTGATTAGGGGTGGTATTGTGTGGGATGTGCCAGTGAGAGATGGAGGAACACATCTCTGGTTTCTAGCTCTTGCATTAGGGTGCATAGAGTGTGGATTAGGGCCAGGAAAGGATCAGGCCCAGTTTATCTCCCTGGAGATCTGTGGGAGATGAATCCTCAGACTCTTGCCTGGGCCTAGGAAGATTCTGGAAGACTTATTCCTGGCTGAAGTTGGAAAATTAGTCCCTGTCCCTTGTGGGTTAGGGGATCTGTGGACAAGTCTCCTTGATCCCAACTCTTCCTAGGATAGGGAACTGGCCTTGTACCATCTCCTGCAGTAGCTTAATTTCCTCTAGAAGCCACACCCTGGGGCTGGCGTGTGGGCTGGCTAGTGGTGGGGCTCCCACAGCCTCCATGGACAGCCATGGGGCTGGCTTCCATCCCGGCTGTGTTGTGTCTTAGTGGGAAACAGTTGGAATATGTGCATACAAGTGGCTTCTGGAGAGAAATCTACAATTTCTTCCATTATTGGGAAAGAGTTAGGCTACCAGAGGCTACCAGATGTTTGGTGTCATATAATGTATGTTTTATGGCAAATGAAAATACATATAAAATCTGTACCCAGAGAGCTCCTTGCTTGCTTAAAGGGGACTAGATCCTTCTTTTTCTTCTTACTTCTTTCAGATTTTAGGCAAGAATTCCCTTCCGGGCAATGAACTTATCTGCCAAGTTGGGGCCCAGAGGGAACCCTTCTGGGGGACTCGTAAACCCGTCTTTTGAGGAAATCTTGGGGCTGAGGCCATATTCAGCCCCACATGTTTACACAATAGTCTCTCTCAGCTCTGAGGGGCTATTAGAGTTAATTGGGTGAATAATCTGTGTTTAAAAAGTCCCTAAATACGTATTTACATAATCCACGCTTTGCCCAAGCCTGCTCAAGCCTATTTGTGGAATATGGAGTGGATCCTAGGTTCAGTCTTCCCCTGTCCTTCCAGAGTAGCTTCTTCTCTGGGTGACCATCCTTTGGTAGAGATAGGGACAGGCAGCTTGTCTTCTGCTTGACGTAATGGCAGGACCCACGTTAGCCATGTGATTTTCCTGAGGCTTTCCTAGACACACTTTGTGGATTGCTGGTCCTGGAGACACGTATGTGGGAAGGTGGTCAGTGGTCTAAAATTTTGGGAAACTGCATCTGCCTCCTGGGTTGGAGATCTCTTATGCACGTCATTATATCAAAGACTCTGATGATGGGAGTGGTGGTGCATGCCTGTAATCCCAGCACTCAGGAGTCTGAGGCAGGAGTATTGCCACGAGCCTGAGGCCAGGCCGGGCTACACAGTGACTTCAAAGCCAGGCTGAACTACATAGTGAGACCTCTCAAAAAAAAAAAAAAAAACAAACCAGACTCCAAGAAGTCCTACAATAAGGAAACTGACTTAACTTTGCTTAATCTTCAAATATATTTGAATCTAAACCAGCCTCTCCCATATTCCTGATGCACGTTCCATAGAAATATTAGTTGGTTGAAAATACATTAGCAGGCAGCAATAGTACTCCCTTCTGTGTAGGGGATGCTTTGGGTTTTGCCACCTGTCCAAACAGTGCCCAGGAGCATCCCAGAGCACTGTTCCTGGTTAGGATTGAAAAATTAGTCCCTGGCCCTCTGCGTTTGTGTTAGGTGCCCTTGGCTGAGGCTATTGTGTACAGTGACATGGGCTGTGCATGCACAACCCCCAAGAGTGCTTTTTACAGGATGACAGCCCCAATTGGTTCTTGGAGCAGAAGAGTCCAGGCAGTGAGGTAGGCACTTCGCAGGGGGCGGGGGCATGTATGGAGCCTCAGCATTCCTGCTTGGGAGCCCTTCCCAACTGCCCAGTGTGGTGCTCCACTGGGCTTGGAACTGCCTCTGCAACATGGCCTTTGGGGGTTACTTCAGTCCCAGAGATGATCTGCACTTGGGCTTGGGGCACCAAGAAGGGTGTTCAGAACTGGCTTCTGGCAACAAAAGCTGCTCTTTCTCACGCATGGTGACCTGCTACTTTGAGGAGCCCTGCTGTTTGGTCTCCTCATGGTTCCCAGTCTTAGTTGCATGTTAGAACCACCTGCAGAGATTGAAAAACTAATGCTGATGCTCAATAAAGGAGGTCAGGCCTAGTAAATAAGGACGGGGAATCCAGGCATGAGATGGTTGTTAAGTTCCCCAGGTAATTCCAAGTGTACCACAGTGGAGAACAGGTGTGGCCAGGCTGCACCAGAAGAGCAAGTGTTGTAGGAAGTGGGGGTGGAGGGGGAATTTGTGGTTCTACCTCGTGGTCAACCACAGCTGCATCTTTCTTTCCTTGAGAAGTAAACAAGCCCTCAGTCCTTCACGGGCAGCCCTTAGCTGTGTGACAAGATCCCTGGGCAAGGAAGTGGCACCCTCCTACTGTGTTTGCACCAGAGATGCCACTGTGAGGTGAGCAACAAGAAAGCACGATAATGTTATTATGCACTTACTGTGTGCCCGGTATGTGTAATGCACTGCCTTGTGAGCTAGGAGAGTCTTTTGTAGCTGTGGAAAGCACGGCACAGAATGGTTACAGAATGCACCCGAAGTCACACGAGGACTCTTAAGTAATGGAGAATGGTTTGAATCCAGGCTGTCTGAGGTGAAGAGCTGTGCTGGTCTCATGGAGGAGAAGTGTACAGGAGGACAGCGGGGGCCTGGGGAGAGGTTTGTATGTGTGCACTAGATTTTGGAGTTGGAAATGTTCCTTGGGAAAAGGGGTAGGGGTTGGGACTAAGGAGGAATCGAAACAGTGGGGTATCGGAGCCAGTTTACACAGGCGGGCTGTGAACATTTGTTCCCAACTCTGAGTTAAACGATATCACATTGGAAACTTGAAATCAGCCATAGTGGGACTATTATGCCTTAGGAATTGGCAAATATTTCAAGTCAGGTTTTCATTCATTTTCTTTAAGTTGTCTGTGAAGTGTTTGTGAGCACACCACTGGACAGAGCTCAACACACCAGGCTCAACTCCTTTGGTTTGGGAGATGGGGAGAAGATAGAGCCCAGGGAAGGAAAATTAATGGGAAGCTGTTTGTACACTGCAGTAAATACTTGCAACAAAGGAAATGAGAGGAGAAGGAGCTGCTGTGATTGGGGCAATGCTGTAGAGGAACATGGTTAGTTCAAGTAAATGTTTATTTCTCTTGAAATTGGAATTATTGAGAAACTAGCAGCTGATTTAGGAGCGGAGAGACTAGGATAAAGATGAGGGAAGGTCAGTGACCAGTCTTCAAAGATCTGCAAACTGATGTGGAAGTTTAGCTGTGCCATGACAGAAAGTGAGCTCAGAGTCAAGTTGCAGCTTGCAGGGGCTGGGCCAGGAAGCCATGTGTGAGTCCATTTCCTGAGTCTGTGTGTATGTGTGTGTGGGGGGGTGAGGAGGGGTGAACAGCAGCTCCAGCAGGGAGATGGTTAAACCAGACTAACAAGGGGGTGATTTATCTCATAGTCCCAACATTCCCTTGCTCCCTGCTCTGGCTGGCCTTGCTAATGCTCCTGGGTTGCAAATCTACCTATTTGTCAAGTCCCTCTCTGCAGCCTGCCTTTCTCTTGCTGCTTGTGTGGTTTATTAAAGAGGCGTTTGCTACCTGTCATCTCAAACAGCCTCCTTTATCCAAAACAGAATAATAGAGATATCTCTCTCCAGGGACACTGGATGCAAATGCCCGAGGACAGGTTGCCAATTTGCTGCGTGTATTAGGGGAAGGAAGCTGTCAAGGGAAACGGCCAGGATCCAGGCTCTTCTAACAAGCTCATTTCTGGGTTGAGGGGAGACCTGGGCTGCTCGGAGTTTAGATTATGTGGGTATGTGCCTCTGCTTTCCTATGGACAGCTGTCAGCAGTTGTTCCTCCCCGGGAAACAAAATTGGCTTTTTCTTCTTTCTCCCCTCCCCCCAACCCCTTGCTCATCGGCAGGAGCCAAGCCCTGCCAGTAACTGTCAAGAAGGCCTCTGGATGCCGAGGCTGCTTGGGCCCACGCTGGAGGTGCCCTGGTTTGCAGCTATGGGAGTGGGTCCTGGCTGGGGCAGCCTTGCTTGCTGGGCGCCCATGGGAGAGGGGTTGTTTTCTTGCTCCTTCAGAGGACTTGAATTCAATAAGAAACCTGGTTCTGGGGAGCTCCAGGCTGAGATGTTCCTCCTGGTTGTTGGCCTAACGGGATGTAAAGGCCTGTTTCCTGCCCAGAAATCTCCCACACTTTGTGCGTAGTGTTAGGGACCCTACTTGAGGTCCTTTAATTTGACTCGACCACCTTACAAAAGGGTACTTCCCTGTCTCTGGGGCTGTTCAACATGACATTGTGGGCCCTGGGACCTGCTGCTGCAGAAGGCTGGGGCAGTGTGAGGACTCAAGAGTACATGGAGAACAGTCTTGACATACTCTCCAGATGATTCCTTCATCTTCTCTGCCCCTCTTGTAAACCTGTGGTTCCTTTAATTTCAGTTGAGGAAGCTATGGCCCAGGGGCTTACTGATAACTGGTTAAGTGTCAGATTTAGGACTTGAACCCAGGACAGGACCATCTCATTTCCTGCAGACGGTTCATGGGAGAAGAAGAGCTAGCCTTTACCTCCTGTGTGGCAGTATTCTATCCCCAGGGGTCAAGGTCTGTCTAATCACTCTGGAGGATCCTATAGTGATTCCTGCTGTGGGCAAGGAATTTTGGCTGGGCATTCATCTGGGCCTCCTGGGTTACACCCTACTTTGAAGTAGGGCCTTGGATAAGTTACTGATTTTTTTCCCAAGTTCCATTTTTCTCATTGAGTGTCTAATATTTAAGCAATTGCATGTTGAATGGATAAGGAGTGACTCTATAAAATTAGAATTGTAACATAGATGGAGTACCTCATCCAAAATACATGAAACCACAAGTGCTGCAAATTTTATGTATGTATATATATATATTTAAAATACTTGCCTATACATAATGAGATCTTAGTGATGGGACCCAAATTTAAACATGGAATTCATTAATGTCAAATAGAAACCTTTGTACACATAACTGGAAGATAATTTTATACAGTATTTTTTAACATACCTGTGTTTTGACTGTGGCCCATTACATGAGGACAGGTGTAGAAGTTTTCCAATTGGGATGTCATGTCAGTGCGCAAAAGGTTTTGAATTTTGAGACTTCAGATTTCTTGACTGGAGATGCTCCACCCGCATTCCCGCCTCTGAGGACTGTGTGGGCGCTGAATGAGATGAAGGTGGAAAGCACCTCCTCCGCTGTAGGCCCTCGGGAAATGCTGATGGAGTTTTCTGCAGCTGCGGCCAGGGGACTTGGCCCCTGCCCTCCCATGATGCCTCTTGCTTGTTTCAGCTTCCTCTTCCTCACCTGCCTTCCCTCTGCTCTGGGGCAGTGAGGCTCAGTCTTTAACACAGGTGCCATAATTTCTCTGGAGGCAAGTCCTCAGGAGCAAACACTATGGAAGTCCCAGAACTGGCATGTGAATGCCAGAGGTGGAAAGGCCTCCAGAGGCAGTATGGAACCATGGAATGCACAGACCTATGAGCCACATGGATCTGAGTCTCTTTCCTCTCCTGCCTGCCAGCTCTGTGGCCTTGGGAAGAGCACCTACCCTCTCTGAGCAGGGTCCTTAACAGTTCCTACCCCTAGCTCTTTTGTAAGGTGGACATGAAGAATCTTTGTAAAGTGGAAATCTGAGCACATATATACGCATGTGTACAACTATATGCAGAAGAGCTGCATCATTATCTTTTCCAGTCTTCTGCTGCAGAGGGGGCATCTGGGGCCCAGGAAGGGATGGGGCTGTTGTGTTGTCCTATAGCAAAGGTGCCCTCTCTGCCTCTACCTGCCAAAAGCACCATAAAGTAGAAGGTAAAGGTGTAACTATAGCTGTTCATCACCCCCCCAGTTTAAGACATCCCCTGCTGTGGCAACTGTGTCTTCTGTATGCCAGGTTCTATCTGAGCCAGGGCCTACATGGAGGCCCTCTCTGGAGCCTTCCAGACACACCAGGGAAATGTAAACCTCTTTCTGGCTGCTGTCCAGGGCTGGGAAGCCCAGGTCCCAGATGCCCTGTCAGGATACAGGGAGCCAGGCTGGCCTGGGAGAGGGCATTGCAGAGGGGCTTGTACCTTTGGGGAAAGCCAGCCCTAAATAACTCCCAGATCCAGGCTGAGCCGTGCAGGTGAAGGCAGGTAGGAAATTACAGGCACTTGAGGCTTTCTCTCCCAGGAACTTGATTAAAGCTGAGGAGTGTTGGAGCCCAAATAGCTGGGAAAAGTACCCTTTGATATGTTCATTTGGTTTTAATTCTGGGGGCCACAGGGCAGCGCCAGCTTGTTTTATTTCTGCTTCCTTTTAGCGGCTTTCACTTGGTTCCTATCCCCCATTCCACCCCGCCCCTGCCGGAGTTTGTGAATTTCAAGGTCAGCTGAAAGTCAAACTTTACCATGTTGGTGATGAAATGCAAGCAGATGTGCTGTTTGGGCTGATGGTGGCCACACCCCGAGAGCCGTGCTCTGTCCTGTGGGTGATGCCTGACAAAATTAACAAAGTCTGATTGCTTACAACTCTGGGTTTCCATCTCTGGTATTCGGATTTCAGTGAATGCCAATCAGTGTGTGTTACCTAGGGCCGCTGGGAGAAGTGATGCTGGCTGGGGAAAGTGTGGCTATCTCACCCCTGTGTGCTGGGGAATGAGAGCCCTCAGAGCCAGTGCTGGGCTTGGGTTTGGCCTCTGTCATGGTGTTGACTTTGCTTGACCTCCTTGCTGGGGATGCTGGTGGATTTTCCAGTGCTGGTCGTGTCACATACTGGCCCAGTTGCCTGGTCCCCTTTGCGTGGGTTGAGCCTTTGGCTCATGCCTGCCATGTGAGCAGGGCTTTGCTGGCAGTGACCTCGGGAAAAGGTCAATTTTCAGCTTGGCTTCCTCGCGTCACCCACACCCCTCTGTGACTCAGAAAGTGGCCCAGCCGGCTGCCTCCAGTGTTCTGGTTGACATGGTGGGTGGTTCTGATGGGACAGCTTTCTGATGGTCCAGCTACTCTGGCACTGAGCCAGATGCTGCCCCTCAGACTCCACAGAGGGTCTCACACTGTTCCCCTCAAAGGGTCAATGTGCTATTGTGGGTTTGTCCCAGGAGCACGTGGCTCTGTGGTAGTGTGCTGGGACTGGCTTACCAGGAGAGCAGAGGGGCCAGCACCTGATTTTCTTTCTCCATGCTCACCAGCTTTTCCTAGCACAGCATCCTGCACCCATCAGCTCCCAAAGCCCAGTCACAGGGTGGAGCAGATGTATGTTTGAGAGGTGGGCGAGTGAGCTTAGGAACAGCGTTTGGAAGTCAGTGCTGTGCTAGAAACCCAGGTCCATCAGGGGTTGGCTGTGGGCCCCTGGCCAACTTCCTGAGCCACTCTAAGCCTCAGTTTCTTTGTAAGAGGGGATAGTGGTGCCCACTTCACAGAGTTGCTGTGAGGATTAATGAAATGGTGCATGTAAAGTACCTGGCACAGTGCCTGGTGCATGGTGTTCAATAATATCTGCTATTATAGCTATTGTCCAAATCCTGGGAGAGCAGGGCTAGAGAGCAGTGCGGGGAGGGACCAGTCCTGGCTCCTCTGTGGCCTTTGGGTTTTCCTAGCTATAGAGCCCAATTACCCAGGTTGTTCTCAGCCCAGGCACTCAGCTTCTCCCTAGGGTGTGCTCCAGCTCAGCAGGGAGCAGAAGCAGATGTGGATGGGGAGTGAACCTGAAACCACCCTGTCCACCTTGTCGTTTTGAGTGGCAGCATGCTACAGAGAAATGACGTCTAGAAAATGTCCCCTAAGTTGAGAAGTTGTCCAAAGTGGAGCTTGTTTTTGCAGTACAGTCATTTTTGGGTAACAAAGCCTGAAATGAGAAAATTCTGAATGCAGAACAAAGCAGAAGAGCCTGCCACAACAGCACATGTGAGTCAACCCGCGCTGCCTCGAAAACAGCCTGCCTTGTTAAAATCAGTCCCTTGGTGCAGGGGGATTAGCTCTCTGCAAACTTCCCATCCCAGGCCTGCCTGCATTTTTACTTTCCCGGCTGCATGGTTCTTGCTGATCTTCCCCCTGACACACTCAGGGGATTTCCCCGCACATAATGGGGGCCACTCCCATTGCTAAAATGATGGAGAGTTTTTTCCTCTGCTCTGGTAGAAAAATAGTAACTTCTGCTGGGAACACAGAGAGGCAGAGACATGATCTGGAGCATACCCCCTACTCTGTTCCCTTGGGTGCTTTGGAAGGACTGTGGGGAGCCGAGTGAAGGGGATCCCTCTAGCTAACTGTAGGGGATCTCCAAGGGTCATTCCTGTTTCTCTTCTTCCTCCAGGAAGTCCTGCCTGGTTTGCTTTGCAGAACGTTGTCAGAGTTGCTGAGCAATGTTAGAGAGGGCCCAGAGCTCAGGACCCTCCTATTGCTCAGTGCCAGGACCATTGTTCATGTGTGGTGCTCCTGAGCTTGTGCGGTGTGCAGTCCTGTGGAGCAAGCTAGGTTTAGAGAAGCATCTGCAAGTCCTGTTGGTTGCCCTTGTCCAGGTTGCCACCTGCTTGTGTGGCTTGAAGGCCATGAGAAGTGTGTTCAAGAGGGAGCAGGGAGGCTACACCCAGAAGGCCCTCATCCCCTGTTGCCCTGCAGCTACTGTGGCACATTGTACTCGCAGGGGCAAGCCTGGCCGGCCACTGGTCTGAGTTCTGGAGCCCAGGCCCTTTCCTATCCTGTTTGCTGAGCTCCCGCAAGCTTAGGCCGCTCATTATCCCTCCACTGGCGGGCTGAGGGAGGACCAATTACCAGGGCCTCACTGCCTCGTGCTGCCTTTGGATGCATTTTCTCAAATGGCAAAGCCCTCTTTGGGGAGAGGCAATTTGTGGGGAGCTCAGAGCAGCATAATTTATGGGCCCCCTCTTCCCCAGTTAGGAGTGAGTTGGTGGTGACTTAATTTAATTAGTTGAATTTAAGCTGAGCATATCACCAGAAAGGGCCCAGCATTCTGGTGAACCAGGCATATTTCTCCTCTGAGCAAAGCATAGGCCGAAGAGGAAAAGGTCTAAAGTTACTTCATTCATTTGGATCTGTCGGTTAGAGCTGACTTCCAGTTTGAAATAGAAATCCACTTATTTTCCTTAACAAGAATCCAGCCCATCAGCTACAGTATTCTGCTCATGCATTTAATGGGAATAATTGAATGGAGCTCAAATTATCATAGCCTAATGCTCTCCAAGTCAGATCCAACTGCGTCACATTTTTCCGACAGGGAAGTGAGTACTCTGCTCAGCTGGGTGGAGAAGAGCCTCCAGCCTCATGTATTGCAGCATCTTTCTGGTTGAATTTTAGGGGGTGCCGGCCATGGGGCTGGGTCTCTGAGGGGCTGTGAGTGGAAGAGGGCCAGGGCAGCAGGTGCTCTCTGGCCATGGCATACAGCTTTCAGCTGAGCATCGCTCTTTTTTAAAAGGATAATCAGGGTAGGAGCAAAAGCTAAGTTAGAAGGGACCTTGAAATGCTAATACTTTGAAAGTAGTAGCAATCATACTAGTAATTAGGACAACCCCTTCTTTTACAGTTGAGGAGCCTGAGCTCCTGAGAAGCTATAGGATATATTGCTGTGACAGGTTCTGGATCCAGTTTTTCAGACTTCCCAGAGCACAGAGGGAAGGCTCCAGTGTTGTAGTTCATAGACCCAGACTCTGGAGGGGGTCATGAGGAGGCTTCTTTTGCTATCCCCCAATCTTGAGTAAGCCTCTCTGAGCCTCAGTTTCCACATATGTAAAATGAGCATCCTTACATCTGCCCTGATTCCCTCACAGATTTGGTTTGTAACTGCAGAGAGAATTGATTCAGGAGAGAGGACTTAGCATAGCACTGCCTGTTTGAACCATACCTCAGATCCCCTCACCTTAGAGGAGGAAGATGCCTGATTGGACACTGGCAGAATTTTTAGTTTTTCACAATGACCAGAATGATCAGAATGATGATGGCAAGGATAAGCTGTTGACTGGGTGGCCTGCATTGCGCTTTGGTTTCGGGGTTTTCCAAGACCGTAGCCATCATCAGGATCCTGTGGCAGGGTGGAATGTGTTGTTTCTGAGCTGTTCCCCAGTGGTCCTTGCTTTTTTCAGCCTGTCCTGTGAGACAGGCTTTGGGCAAACCACCTGCTAGAGACATGTTGGTGTGTGAGGGGGAAGACCAACACTTTTACAGCCACAGTGTCCCACATGGAAAGGGAAGAGAGGATTTATTCCCAGGGCCACTGGTAAACCCTCTCTTCCTTTCTCTTTTTCTTCTCCATTTTTATTCTAAACCTTATAGCTGTTATCAGGAAACCCATGCTGGATTTCGTGATGGTGCTGGGACTTCAGTTTTACCTTATTGGGACTATTAGTGGCAGGTGCTGGGCATGCCGTGGACAACATCACCCTTGTAGGGCTAGGCTTGGACATGTAGGGTATTTGCCCACTGCCTTCAGAGACGCTCTGTCTGGTGTACTGTTTACGGATAAAGCAATGACAACAGGGTGAAAGCAGTCCAGGAGGCCATTTTGATGTTTCCCCCTAGGGGATTGCTTGGTTATCCTTTTGTTATTTAAAAAAGCAAATGGTGCCTTAGCTGTTCAATCACAAACTGTGATGTTGACTACTTCAAAAAAGCAGAGTGAATATTATTCCAATATTTATCTTAGCACAAAACTAACATTTCAGGGCCTGTGCCCATAATTCAAATGTTGATGGGGAACACATTGTGTGAATGTGGTGCAAATATATACAAGGGGGAAGTTGCTTATATTTAATAGGGAAACATGAAGTAAACATTTTTGAATAAAATGGTAAAGACTTGGGTTCTTCTAGTTGTAATTTCTCACTTTAACATACTTAAATGGCACTTCTTAGAAGGTATCATGTGGTCTGAGAGTTCAGCAGGGTTAAGGTCAAGTTCGTATTATCAAGGATGCTTCTTAGAGCCTGAGCCCACGGTTTTACTTTCCTGACATGCTGGGCTCATGCTGATCTAAAAGCTAGTCTGTGGCTCTGGGGAGTCCAGCGCAGCTTCTTTTTCTCTCCCTACATTTCTGCTGCCACTCGAATGCTCATCAGTGGCAGAAGCCCTTATAAAGCCATTTGGGAAGGGGAAGAGACCCTTTGTTAAGGGCAGTGGTCTTCCAGCTGCTTTATGAAAGGCTCCCCGCAAACTGAAGGCTGTGCAACTCCTTGGGGCATCCTTGTTAGGGGAGAGAGCTTGGGTCCCTGTGGTCTAGCCCTAGGAATTACTGTGCAATGGAAAGTAGGCTGGTGTTGTATCTTGCATGAGGCAAGGAGGGCTTTCAGGCCTTATGTAAACACTCAGGTGCCTGTCTGTACAAATGTGGGGCCTTGACACTGACAGGCTCTGTTACTACTGCAGGGTACAGACATGTGGGCACTCGCAGTTCCTTCTGGCATTCTCCAGCCTGTGTGTCTCTGGTTGGGGCAGCCGTTCTGGGGCGGCACTTGCACACCGAGCCCACAGCCCCATGCCCCTGGCATGCTTTGGCAGGTGATAGGCCTACAGGGGGGGAAAGGGTGTGTGATGCTGCAAGCTGGGTCCTGCGGCTTCAATTTTACTTCCTAAATACGTCTCTCCTTCCAGGAGAGTGCCTTGGTGACTTCTGCAAGTGAAGACACCGTCTATTTGTCCCATCGCTCTGGTCACAATCGTTATCTTGGTTCCTAACATTTTATTTCCTCATTGGGTATGCTTAGTATTTTTCAGGGCTTCCTGAGATAGGGGAACCATATAAACACTGGTGCACCACTTTCCAGGGAGCAGAGATAAAGCAACACTTACTCAGAGGAAGTTTATAGATTTGGGGTTGAAGCAGGGAAGGACTTAATATCTCACTGGATCAGTTCAGCAAACACCCACAGGACATCAGCTGTGTGCCAAGAACTGTGTGAAGTGCCGGCATGGGGGAGAGATGGAGAGGGTAGTGGTGTGCAGGGCAGAGAGGGAGGCAAATTTAGGTCAGCTGTGGTTGGTAAGTGTGCAGGTCTGTGGACACTTGTAGGTCCTTCTGGCATTCTCCAACCTGTGTGTCTCTGGTTGGGACAGAAGTTAGGGTTTAACACTGATAATTTAGAGATTGACTGTATCAGGGCTTGTGCTCTGGGGCCCAGTGAAAATAATACCAGTGCTTATAAACGTAACAGCAATTGTTCCAGGTACTTTACAATACGAACTCATTTAGCTGTCACAATCAGCCTGCGAGGTCAACAGTATCATCTACAGGTTACAGGTGTGGGCAATTGGGTCTTGTTCAGAGTCACACAGGCAGGGTGGTGGGGCTGGCTTACACCTTCGGCAGTCCAGCTCTAGGGCATGGACCTTTAGTCACTTCAGTAAAGAACTGGATACTAAGTATTGAGCCTACTTCTTCTGCAGCCTTTTCCCTGGAGACTTGGGGTTTGGACAAAGTACCTGCCCCGGGTGTTTTCCTTCAGTGTCCAGAGCTGTGCAGGACGGACTTTGGTGCTGAGAGAGGAGAGCAGGTCAGAAGGCGATGCCTCACTGTTCAAATGCAGGGCTGAGTCTGGGGCACAGGGAAAAATGTGGCATCAATTCCTCCCCCATAGATGCTGAGAGCCTCATCCCAAGGTAAAGTGACTGCACTGAAGTCACTCTAAGGTTGGCAGTGACCTTCTCCCTGGCTTCTCCAGGCTGTTCGCCACAGAACATTCGGCCCAACCTGCTGATTCTGCTTCCCACAGGTAGGCATCAAACACGCCATATTGTTAATTTGCATCCCGGCCCTGACCTGTGTTGTTGATTCCTGTCTTCTAAGCAGACAGCACTTGGGCTGACTTGCGCTTGGGAAGCAGCTGTTGGAAGTCCTGTGTCCATGCTGGGTTGTTGTTACCTGGTATATGGCGCGTTACCCAGTGAGGAGGAGACAAACGGGCTGGAGCGGGGAGGAGGGAGAGTGGCTGCAGAGGTGTGTGAGGGGGAAAGCACGGTGCTGCTGAAGTTGAACTGAGACGCCCGTTTTGAGCGTTTCCTACTTTGAGGCATCACCTAGCAAGTGCTGGATCTTTTGAAAGGGTGTGGTCTGGGCACATATGGCCCAAACCAATGGATTCTTCCACTAGATGTGTGATTGGGGGACTGTTCAGTCTGGAGTCTGTGACCGCTTTTGAAGATTTGTTTGGAGAAAACCGAGTCCTCATGAGAACTGCTGTGTAAAATGCTGGGGCTATGAGGCTTTCAGCAGTACATGAACACCAAGCAGTTGTTGAATAACAAGAAAAACGTGATACAACAGAACATTGGTTGAGAAGCAGCATAGAGCTTTATATAAAATGTCCTCTGCCCCAGTAAGCTCCCTTTGCCCCAATTTAAGTGTGTTCTTCTAGCTTGCAGCAGGGTTTGGTCTTCTCTAGGGACAGCTCAGCAGTGCACAGTGTCTGGGAGTGATCTGCTACCCAAGGAACGACTTGAGGGCCACCTGATATGACTTCCAAGCTGGAAAACTGAAGGAGGAAGAGAAAGCGGAGACCTCTGGCGAAGCCTGCCTTTTCTTATTTCCATGAAACGGACCCATTGATGTTGCTGTGTTGGTGCCGGTGAAGGACTGGGTGGGCATGGCTGTCTTTGTGAGGAGACATCCGTGTCTCAGCCGGAGAAATGGAAGTGTTCTCTTGGACGATATGGTGACTGGTCTTCAAGCCTTGAAAATTACTTGAACAAAGAATGGGTGGTTCATTTTAGGTGACCATTGAGAAAAAAGAAAAACTTTGATTTGCCAAGAAAACGCTCTTCTGTTGCCATGGAAACAGTGAGAGGGACAGGAAAGTGGCAGAAGGGGAAGCATGTGTCGGCAGAACCTTCTTTGAGAGAGGCAGGGTGAGGCATGACCACCTAGCCTCTGTCCTCTCTCTTCCCTAGACTCAGCTTCTGCATAGCAAGCATCCCTCAAGGCCCAGCATGAGCGGAACATGCCCCGATGTGGAGGTGTAGCACCCCGATTCTTGTTCCTCTGAGTTTCGAGCCAAGCCCCATTGTCTTTGCTTCTCCCCTACTTTCTCTCTTCCAGGTTCCCCTGAATCCCCCAACCTCAGGCTGTCATCCACCCAGTGCAGGCTGACAGGGAACTGTGATGGCTCCAGACTTCTCAGGGCCCCTTCTTTTATCTGAACCTCTCTTCCCCAAGGCCAGATTTCTCAGAGCATGGTCTGTGTAGGGTCAGTAGTGCACACAATGACTGCATGAAGCCCTTGAGTAGCTTTATTTGAAGTCAATAGTCATGGTGCGTTTGCTCTAGACTAGAGCCCTATGTTTCCTTAGGGACTAGAACCAAGGATGAGACCTTGAGTCCATGGTGGCAGCAGAGTCTCCGGGCTCTGCCACCCCTAGAATGTGAGACCCTGGATAATCGATGATACCTGCTAAGTTCTTGTGAGAATTTTGTGAGTCAGTGCATAGGAAGCATCTAGAAAGTGCCTGGCATGTAGTAAGTCCTCTACTAGTGTCAGTTTTATTATTACAATCATTCAAGGTATCTAAAGAAAAATGTTGAACAAATAACAGAGCAGATAGCCCCTCCTGAAGTCAATGTTCTTCATGCACAGTCAGTGCTATCATTTGTTGTCTGTGCACTTTTGGGAATGGTATCTTGACTAATTCCTCCATGTATTCATCTGTGCAGTGGAGAATATAATGCTTACCTTGTAGAGATGTTAAAAAAAGACTTATCTGACACAGTGACTGTCATGTAGGAGGCCTCAGTAGGAGCTGCCATGATGCTGTTGGCCTGGTTGGTGAAGCACAGTGCTGCTCCTGAAGGATGTGGCCCTATGTCACTGTTTGTTCAGTGCGAGAAAATGCTAAACAGACCCACCAGGGCGCTATTCTGAGCCAGGACCACTGTTGGTAGGGAACATGGCGCTTTTCATGAGATGTAAGTTGGGGGACTTCTACTCAGGATGCTCAGATTGCCTTATGGAAGGACTCCAAATGTGGGCTCAGAAGGGTGGTGGTGGTATTGCAGGATGCAACCAGTACCTGCTTATTCTTGGGAAAGTATGAGGAGAGAGAGGACAAGATGGGTAGGTGAGGCCCAGTCTCCTGCCCAGCTCGGCTGGGCCATGGAGGCTATACTTTTCTCCTCAGAGCCCAATATGTGGGTTGAGGTTACTGTCTGTAGGGCCTGCCCTTGGCCCCATTAGCTGAGCTCTTTATTTCCAGTGGAACCAGGCTGAGCTGAATTCTCTCTTCTCTGGCCATTGGAGCCACCCAGCTGTGATCACCCTTGGGAGGAGCCCCCTGTGAGTTTGACACCATGGTCAGTCGGGCCTGTTTCTGAGACTAAAAGGAGAAAGAAGAAACTTCGGAAGGACTCACCTGGGAAACCCTGCCAAGTCTGGGACCAACCTGTAGGCCTGATGGAATGTAGGGCTACAGCGTTGGGAACGCTGGGTGGGACACCTGTACCACATTGTCCTGTGGTTGGGGTGGAGGATCAGTATCATAAGGATCAGTGTCCTGACAGGGCTGGGAGGCCCCCTTTGAGCATCCTGGAGCTTCCTCACAGGCAGAGAAAAGTAGGGATCTGAGCTCTGGCCTTGTGACTCTCGGGGGGAGTGGTCCTCACTTGGCTGCATGCACAACACTGAGGCAGGGAATGAGGCCACAGTTTCCACGTCACAGGCTGTGGGGCTGTATAGGTTCTGTGGTTGCTTTTGTGAACTTACACCTTTCACCTTCATATTTTGTTCCTGGGTAAAAGCATCATTGTAGACCCCAGACTCTTTTTCTCATCTTTAGTTAATGTGCCCCAGTTTTATTCTGTGGCTATGTGTGGGGATGGGCACGGAGTGGCCGTCTCTATGTGAGAATAGTAGGAATCATCAAAAGATACTGCTATTTGTACAACTGCTGCTGATAACGCAGCATCTACAGCATCTCTCTGTACTCCCCATGAACTCTAGGAGGCAGGTATTATCTCTGTTTTACAGACGTGGAGGTGAGCTCCAGCAGTCCTGCGTGGCTGTTCTCATTTGCTGTCACTGGTATTACATAAGGGCACATGGCACAAAGCTTAGTAAGCGCATTCAGATGCAGGATCCGAGCCTGTGTGCAATCTTTTTGAATTGCTTTTATTTTCTCCTGTTCTTCATCATATCAGGGACACAAAGGCAAGAGAGGATCCCATTCCATCTGCCTCTTGGGTCCTCTTACTCTTGTGCCATGGCTGTGTGCTGGCTGTTCTTCACACTTTCCCTTACTCTGCACCATTGGTCATGGCTCTGCTGTGGTTTGGGTATGGAGCACTTAGGACTTTTCCTGCCAGTGACCCCAGGGGTGGTGAAGCCTCACTGGGAATTTGGTCTGTAGCTGTGATACATCCAGAGGGCTGCTATTTTGTGGCAGTGGACACATAAGACCATGTCCCTGGCCAGTGGGTGCGTGCCCTGCCTGTGATTCCATGTCACACCTGAGGTACCCTAGCCATCTGGGGGCAGGTAGCTGGTCTTGGCCTTTGGGCTCCTGAGAAGCCATTGAGTCTGAAAGGCCCTGTGACAGGATGGATCAGGTTGACACTGTAAGATTTAGTTCTCACTCCCTGCTTAGTCCCATTGGCTGTGTGGGCCTGAGCTCTCAGTCTCTGCCTCTTTCTCTACAGAGTGAGGTTGATGATCCCTGGCTGGTCTCTGCCACTGGCTGCTTTGAGGACTGTCAAGATGAAGGAGTGAGGGGTGTGTCGGATCTCAATCTAAGAGGGCACTGTGCTTTTGATGCCTCCTGGGAAGACTTCCATGCCCACCTCCCCACTGGGTTAGAGCTGTGAGTCCACAGCCCCTCGTGTTTCCTCTACTGTAGTTGTTGTCATATTGAGAGACAGTCTATGAGTTTGTCTTGCCCATCTGAGAGCTCTCGAGGGCAAGAATTCTGCCTTGAATGCCACCGATGGCACAAACTTGATACGCAGTGAATGTTTGTTAAATTAGAAGATGATTAGGTGAATCTAGAGAATTGGCTGGATGTGCTGGTTTTCTGTAACCTCTCAGTTGCTAAAGGAATTCTTCAAAGAGAGCATTAAGAATGAGAAGAATCAGGGGCTGGGGATTTAGCTCAGCGGCACAGCGCCTGCCTGGCAAGTGCAAGGTCCTGCGTTCGATTCCCAGTACCAGAGAAAAACCAAAAAAAAAAAAAAAAAAAAGAATGAGAAGAATCAGATTAAGGTTTCCTTACTGCTTTTTATCCGAGTGGTCTGTGGGTATATCAGGTGTGGTTTGATTCAGCATCCAGACTTTCTCCCTGTACCTTGGTTCCTTTAAGCAGAATTATTCTGTTCTTAGTTCCCACGTGGTTAAAAGATGGCTGCAGCAGCATTGTGCCTACATCTTACCCTATTTAGTCCAGTGGGGTTTGTTGAGAATCCTCATTCAGGCACTTATAGCAGAGATTCTGTTGGTCACTCTGCTTGCACTGGTTTTGGTCATGTGCCCTCCTCTGACATGATTACTTGGGCCAGGGAATGCCATGTACTGATTGGCTGACATTCAAAACTTGCACCCCACCCTGCATGGAGAATGTGGGAGGGATGGATCCTCCAACAAAATTAGTGCTGTTGCTGGAAGAAGGGGAGATGGATATGGGGAGGAATATAAATTATGTTTATCATCATTAGCAGTTTGTTTAAAAAGGTCTATGCCTCAGTGCATTGATTCTGGGTTCCTTAAGGCTAAAAAGATGTGTTCACTTTCGGTCATCAGCACCAGCTCACCCATTCCTGTCTGTGTGCTCACACTGAGTGTGTATCTAGCTGCAATCCAGTTGCCCCACAGATCCAGCTCGTGGCCTGATAAGGGCTAGCTTTTGGCGATTGGTTTTTCAGCGCTATCTGGCTTAAATATCTTCAGATCTGCATGTGTCCCTTGTGGGATGCCAGTTGGCTGGGTACTTGGAGGTCATTTGTGCCAAATGTTCAGATGAAAGCACAAAAGTCCAGAGATGGGAAGGCTATTCTCAGAAGGCACAGCCAGTAGGTGTCAGAGCCAGGGTCAGAAACAGGCAATCTTGAATGCTGCCTGAGTGCTCTTTCTCATACCTTTCCCCATTCCCTGATGCCATTTCTTTCTGGAGAAGAAATTAAGAGTTGTAGACAAAGACACCCCTGTCTTCACCATGCAGGAGGCTCTAGGACACATGATGAGAGCTCAGGTGGCAGAATAACACCTTGTGGGACAACTCACTCTCTAGACACAACCCTGAGCCAGCATGCCCGAAGGTGCCCCACCGAGAGTGTAGCAGCCCTCTGGTTTCCAGAAAGCCTGTGGTTATGCTTTGCATTTCTCCTCTTTGAGCCGAATGATTAGGGTCTCTAAGAGAAACCATTATCTGCGCGTCTTGGGAATGTGTGTTTCTCACATATGCAGCCCTTCCAGAAAGATTGAGCCTGGGATGAAGCAGACAGGCTCTACACTGAGGGCAGATACCAATCATTTTTACAATTGTTTGCAACAGGAGAGGAAACATGAGCTTAACAGTTCTGTTGTGGATGGATTTGGGGAAGAAACACGAATGAATTGTCAACAGGATGGCTTCTTCTTTTATCCTGGGATTTGCTGCCGTTCCCTGAGATCTGGCTGCCCCGCGCAGAGCCCCAGGATTTACAGACATTCTTTGCAGGTGGGGGCTCATTGTGCAGTGCAGCCTGGGGCTGGCCCTGCCTCTGTGGAGGAGAACGTGTCAGGTGCGGCTGGGAGAGGAGTGGCTCAGAGGGGAATTTGGTGCAGCCCCTGCACTTCCCCCGGTTGGAGGAGGACCAGAGCAAGGAGCTTTGACCTCAGCGGGCACCTATGGGCCTCCTGAGTTGGTCTAAGCCTCTCTAATGTTTTCAAAAGCTTGAGACAGCAGTTACCAAGAGGAGCAGCCTTTTTAGCTTCCCGCCAAGAAAAAAAAAAGGCCTGCTCAGAAATCCATTTGCGGGAAGTTTGAAGTTTGAGGCCCTCCAGCTGCAGGCTGGCGGCCTGGGTGGTCGGGTGGTGGGGCGGGTGTCCCCAAGTGGAAGCAGAGCGGAGTGTGGGGCAGCGAGGAGGGGGGTAGTGGTTGAATTTAATAGCAGCAATGGAGGTGGCATCTGATGGACCTGGGTTCCAGTTTTGGCTCTGTCCTGAGCCAGCTGTAAGACCTTGAGCAAGTTACTTAGCCTAAATCTCAGTTTACTTATCTGTAAAATGGAGATAATACCTCATGGGTTAGTAAGAAAATTTAAAAAAATGGCATTTATGTAAATCCCTGGGCATGGTACTTGGTACAATTAGTGGAGGTAGTTGTTGCTGTTATTATTTTCCAAAAATATCCCCAATAAATACGCTCATGCCCAAACAGTATGCACACTATGCCAAGCCAGCTTCTGCACAGGTTCCTAGCCCTACTTTTTTCCCAGGCATATTTTTATTTTTAATTGGCATGTAATATTTGTACATGTGTATGGGGTACAGTATAATTCAATACATGTATACAATGTGTAATGATCAAACCAGGCTAATTAGCATTTCCATCTCCTCCAACACTTATCATTTCTATGTGTTGTACCTCTGTACTTTTCTAGTTATTTTGAAATAGATCATAAATTGCTATGGACGGTAATCATCCTCTTTTGGCCTAGGATATTCCCTGTAACTTACTGTAACTTACTGTTCCTATCTAACTCCATTTGGGGACATATAACATCACTAGCCCTGCCCTCAGGCTGTAATGACTATGGTTCTCCTCACTTCTATGAGGTCAACTTTTTTAGCTTTCACAAGTGAGTGAAAACATGCAAAATTTGTCTTTCTGTGTCTGACTTATTCCATGCAATATCTTCTAGTTCCATCCATGTTGCCACAAGTGACAGAATTTCATTCTTTTTCCTGGCTGAATAATATGTTCTTTATTCATTCATCTGTTGATGGATATGTTCGTTAGCGGATTCCATAGCTTCTCAGCTTCACTCTGAAGCAGATAGTGACCTTCAAGCATGTTTGTGGAAATTCTGGAACTATCACTCATTAATATTGGTATAGACAATAACATTTCAAGATAATTTATCACTTTCCAAATGTTAGCCAGCTCTGAGAGGGAAAGGCCCCTGTACAGAGCAAATGATTCCAGATTGAGGGGGAAAGAGGTAAGTGGGATCTAATCTCCTCCATGCTAGCACTGTCAGAGGTGGCACAGGTGAAAAGATCTGCAATGTGGGGCAGAAACTGGGGCCTAGGGTGGTTTCGCATCCTCTACTCCAGTACCCGGGAAAGGCAGCTGGGGGAATGGAAGTCATCAGTGGATAGCCTCAGGGGTTTGTGTAGGTCTTAATATTTTTGTTTATGTGATAATGTCACTGCCCATCAGCTGACTCTTTTATTTCCATTTTATAGAAAAGGGACAGATAAATGATTTCCTCCAGTTCTCATTTGAGGAAGGGACAGAGCTGAGAGTCAATCTCAGGCCTGAGTCCTCCCTCTCTTAATTTATCCTGTTGGAAACAACTATTCCTGTTGGGAATGATGGCCTGGGGTTTTCAGAAAGTCACTGGGGGCTGACTCTGAAAAGGACTTGGTGATTTGAGGTCTCCCATGATGTCTGGGCATCGCTGGGCCCTGTGTGTCCCTCATGCCCATGGCTGACTATAGCAGGGCAGGGCCCTGGAGGCCCAACTTCTCCAGGGAATGCTTCCCAGCCAATAGAGCTAACACACACCATGCACTCCTACCCTCATGCTCCCCAGGCCATGCCCTACCCTACTTGGTAGGCAGTGAGGCCACTGAGCCGGTCTTCTATGGTGTGGGGTTGTGGGGGTCAGGTGGCCTGGGCTTGGGCTGGCCCCTGGGGTGGTAGCAAGCTTCTCCTAACTCTCAGTGTCTAAGCCCGTTGGCTCCCAGTTGGGGATGTGCCCCACTGTGATTACTCCTGCCTGTGGGCCTCCTTTTCATGGTATGATACCCCTTAAATGTTCTGATTGTTTGGCTATCAGCAACCCCATGCCAGAATGCAAAAGCCATGAGGCCGGGGCTGGTAGTGGGTTTGTTCTGTATTGTTTCTTCAGAACCTAGCACTGTGCTCGGTACTCATTGTTTTGTTCGTTCTTTCCTTATTTGAGGTACATATCCTGAGCGCCTTCTGTTTTTGTCTGTGTGGGCACTGTGCTGGCACTGAGCACTGTAGGTGCACCATGGGTGTAGCAGTGAACTCTCCGGTTGTGTCCTTGCTTCTGTGCAGCCACAGGCCAGTGGCAGGTATACACTGGGAGCTCAGGCTAGCCAGATGAGTGACAGCAGTTGCATGCCTGGGCTAAGAGCTTTCTTGATCAGGACGTGGGGGCTGGCCCTCAGTCTCTGTGGGTTCCTCTGGGCAGTGAGCAGCAGGATTCCAGAGCTCCCTCTCCTGAAGGTGGTTGGGTACCAGAGCTCTGCTCTCCTCTGATGAAAAGGGCTGGCGAGGAGCCGAGGACTCACTCAACTGACCTGTTGGGGTTTCAGATTTGTTCCAAATGAGCAGTCAATTAATTAGTAACTGGAGCTACCCATCATCCTAGGCTCTTGCATGAATTGCCAGGTGCCCCCTCCTTCTTCCTTTCCATTTGCTCAAATTGAGCAGCTCGGTTCTGTGATATCATTTGAAATGTGGCCAAGAAGCAATTAATGTGCTGTTTGCTGACAAGGATTTGCTGCCACTGATGGGAAGGCCCATGCAGGGGAGAGGAGATGAGAGAGCAAACAAAGGTGCAGATGGAGGCTCTGCTACTGGTCTTTGCAGGGCACCACAGCCAGACCTTCCACGCTTCTCTTGCCTGTCCAGACCTAAGAGCTTCAGGGAATTTCCCAGGAGATGGGATGGGTTGGATTTCCTGTGGGCTTTGATGATGGTCATTCAGATGGCAGCTGCTAGTTTCTGAGTCCTCAGAGTGTGCTCAGTGTCTGGGTTCATGGTCCCATGCATCTGCACAGCGCCCGAGGGAGAGGAGTCACAGGCCCACTGTACAGGCACGGAAGCTAGAGCACCAGAGATGCCAACACCAGCCTCAGGTGACCCAGGCAGTATGTGGTGGGGTGGGATCAGAGCTGCTAGAAAAGCCTGCTTGTTCAGGCAGGTGCTGGCAGGGATGGAAAGGATCAGCCCCTGGGCCCACCGCCAGGTCACAGTGACTTGCTTGGGGACATGGGGCTTGATAAATGCAGTATTGTGTAATCAGTGGCTACCTCTGGAGGGTGGGTGGGAAGATCTGGGTGGAGTGGCCTGACCTAGCCCACTTGATGAGACAGGAGAACTGGATGGAGAAAGGGGCTGCCTGGCATGGTGGCTGAAAAGGACCCTTTCCTCTCCCCTCATGGTTGAGTCTGCACAGTCTGGGGATTCTCACAGAAGTCCTTGCATATGGAGTAGCCTGACCTCAGGGGGTCCATGAGGCCCTTCTCTCAGTAGCTGCGGAACACTATGCTTTGCCTCCTGAGCCTTCTTGACAGTCTTTAGGACCAGCCTATGGGAAGCCTTGTCTGCCCTTACTTTTGACTCATCCTAGTGCAATTATATAGAGAAATTAGTCAACAGAGGCCATTCCCAGGACCGCAGTCAGCTCACTGTGGGTACCACGCAGGCCTTATGCCTTCCCTGGAGCATCTTTCCAGACGTGGAGCGCTGGGCTTTATGGATGTGTGCTCCTCACTGCACAGCAATATTGCTGGGGGCTGTGACCTGGCCCACTGCCCCACAACCTTTTCACATAGACCAGGGGCTGGAGAGTAGGCTCGGGCCTTGCGGGCTTGCCAGAGAGAAGTAGAAACCATTGGAATGGAAATGCTGGCCCTTGCCCACCCGTCCCTTCTCACATAGCTCATGTACCAGGCAGTGGGAGGGGGGATGAGAATTTGGAGAAAATAGCACTGGGTACAGTTGTCAGGAATTATCTGGGACAGGGAGGGAAGAATCTAACAAATATAGATATAGGCAGGAGAAGTACTGTTCATAAACAGGTTTGCTTCTGGCTTCCTTAAAGTAATACAGATACATGATAAAACTGTCATCAGATATGTTACATAAAAAGGTAGATTATGACAACTAGGTCTTTCCACCTGTTACCAGGGTATCCTTTGCGCCTGCCAGAGATGGGCTATTCAAGTGTTTAGAGATCAGTGCTTGTGTATGTATTCGGTATACCTTGACTTTCCTTTTACGTGAATAGCAATGTATTCTACACACTGAGCGGCTCATGGTTTTTTACTTTGTAACATTTGGGATATTTTGGGCACTTGTTCCATATCAGCTCAGATGAAACCACCTCATTCTTTTCAGTAGCTCTGTTCTTCCATTATGCAGATGGACTAGCCATTCTTCTGAGCAGAGCCCCATGGATAGGCTTGTGGTTGGCATCTGTTTTTACACAGTAAGCAATGCTGCTGAGGTAAATGTCCTAATGAACATGTACATGTAGGAGAAATTGCTAGAAATGGGAAGTCTGATCGAAGTGCAATGCATTTAAAAGTTTGATTGATTTTGTCATATTACCCTGATAAGGGGTTGGACCAGTTTCCTCTCACCAGTGAGCTGTCTTATTTCCTCATATCCTCATCTCACAAAACATATCAAACTGGCTTGTCATTGCCAATCTGATAGGGGGAAAATGGTATCTCATTGTGGCTTTGTTTTGCATTGACGTGGTTGGGTGTGGTGAAGCATTTCTGTACAGCGTAGCTGCATGTGGTTCCTGAGGAGGGTTAGACAGAGTTCTCCAGGATTGGTGGGAGCAGTTTCCCTTCCAGACAGGTTGTCCTCTCCAGGGGCTCTGATTGGTTTGAATTCAGCCGCACATTCATATGGGTAAGAAAGGGCAAACAGGGTCAGGGGTGAGGTGAGGAACCATGCTGCCTTGAATTCTGGAGAGGACATGGCAGTGATTTCACTTTTCTGCTGAGATGGAGACATGGAGCAAGGCTTAGACCAAGGCAAGAGTGAGAGGCAGCCTTGTCCCTGCCTGGCCTGGGGTGGAGGCAGGCAGGGAGACACCATGCTGTCTCTCAGAGCCTTCCTGCCCTTGGGACTTGCGCTAGGTAAGTCCCTAGCTGTTTGTGGGACATGCTCCTTATTGAGCCGCTGGGCTCACCTAGCCCAGAGCTTCCTGCACTTCAATGCTCCAGCACAGTGAGCCCCAGGTGTCAGTCTGGTGATGGACCTTTTCCCCTGCCCTCGCAAGCCACCTCATTCAAACTGTCTGTTCCTCATGCTCCACCTGCCTCCCCTCCATTTCCTTATCCCCAGGGCAAGGACTGTGTCCCAGCACATCACCAGAGGTTTCTCTGTGACCTCCCTGACTCCAGTTTCTCCTGACTTGTGTGACTTGATCACTCTGGTGACTTAGCTAATTCTCTTTCCTCCTTTATGTTGGTTCTGGGTGTTATATCTCCTGCCTAGAAGTCTCTGTACATAAAGATGAGAAGCCAGTGACAGTCTCTTCTATGACTGGTCCCTGCCTTCTGCCCTGGTCTTCACATTCAGTCTCCATCCAAATCTGCCCACTCATTCTGCCCCAGGCACACTCTGTGCCTTTTGGCCCCTGTGGCCCTTGTTCACTCCATTCCTCTAGCCTGGGACCCTTCTCTTTTTTTCTTTCCTGCAGTGATTACATCACTTGAGGTTAAGGTCAAGAACACTGCCAAGGGTCTATTTTCATCACATTGATTTTCTGTCTGCGAAGGGGGGTCATTTTGGGGTCCACGAGTCTCCCACTGAGGGACTACTCACGGAAGAGCTAGCCTTTCTCTGGAAAGCAAGGGCTGCCTGCCCATCTGCTGAGCAGCTTTGTCTGTCTGGCCTGTCCTCACAGCCACGCCCCTGGTAGACACCCATTGGCTACCGAATGCATGAGTGGGAGGGTGAGGAGAGCCACGGAAGTCTTATGAACCATCAGAGAGTCACCTGTCATGTCAGGAGGGACTGGGCGTGAAGAGACATTTAAAAAAGCAATGAGAGAACCAGAGGGCTAAGGACCTGGGTCGGTGAGGACAGGAGGGGCGGAAAGAAGGAGCTCATTCTCTCTGATACTTTCTCTCCATGTCCAGGCACAAGTCTTCCCACCGGTCAGCCCTGCTGACTGCAGGGACTGCCGCTACAGCACCTTGCCAAGGCCAGCACACAGCAGGTGCTCAGGGGACAGGGAATCCTGCTTAAATTGGGACAAGGGATTTCCAGTGGGCTGTCTGTCACTCGTCCTGCTCTCCAACTGCAGATGAGGGCCAAATGCAAACAAAATAGAGGTAGGGCCTTGGAGGCAGCACAGCCTGGGTACTGTGCTCCGGATAGTACCCATGGCAGTTTGTTCAGCTTGTCTGTATGATAATGATGAGGGTTACCATGACCTGGCCCTTGATAGTGATGGCAGGAGTCATGCTGAGAGAGAACTGGGTTCTTAGAACTTAGCATGAGTCAGGTAAGAGTGAGAGAGACGCTCTAGTTCAGCCATCCGAGTTCCTACTCCCTCCAACTCTCAGGGAGCACCCAGCTACATTAGCAGAAAGCCAGTGCTGCTGCAGTTATCCATGACCTCTCAGTGGATAGGGTTGGCAGGACACGGTCAGGATGATTATTTTGTGCCCTCCTTGCCTGTCCAAATATGTGACCATGCCACCTACTTGCCTGCCCTTCCAGCTACCCTGTTTGGTGGCGGACAGACTGGCTAGAGGCTGGCATGTAGAGGGCACTCACGCTCGGCTGAAGCTGGCGCCTTGAGTGTGAAGGCAGCTTTGGAACCCGATGTGTAGCCAGGCCCGGCACTCAGAGCTGTGCCCGGCTGATGTCAGAGGGTGTGAGACCTGTTGCTAGGGAAAGGAAGTTCTTGGGAAGCCAGGCAGCCATTGTTGGCTGGCTTATCTGGATTAGGCTTTTCGCGTGAAGGGAAGAAAGGAATCTGCTTTGTTGCAGCTGGGCGCCAGGCTGGAAACACACTTGGTGCTCCTGGCAATCCCCACACTCTCCAAAGCTTATTTGTTGCTTTTCCGAGACGCGTCCAGGTGCTCTCTGTTATGATAGCAAGTGGTGACACAGAGCTAGCTTGAAACAGGATACACAAACAGACTAAAAATAACTGGATTTCGGGTGGATTGGCACCAAGTCTCCTGAGCAGGCTGTCACTGCTCAGCCCAAGGGTGAGGGTAGGCACCATCAAAGGCCCTGCTCCGAGCTAAGGGGGGTGGGCGTGGCAGTGGCCCTCTCTCCTGGCACTGCTTCCTGCCACCATGTAGCTGCGGCTGTCTGCGAGTGGAGGTGCCAGATGGTGCCTGAAGCCCAGGGGAGGGGTGTGGTGGGCCCGGATGTGAGTGAGGCAGTTTATGTCTGTTTGGAGGAAGCTGGGCCAATGTTTGGACATCTTTATGGTTTGGGAAGTTTCTTGGCCTCACCCAGAGGAGCCATGGTTGCATCAGAGTTTGAGGTCCTCTCCTCGGTGGCCCAAGTAGAGGGAAAGAAGAGCAGAAGGAGCAAATCCAGGGTCTTTGAGAAGGGATGGGGAAATGGGACACTGTTCTGATCCTGGGCTGCAGCTCACCTGATCCTGGGCTGCAGGTCACCTGTGCTGCATGAAGAACTCTAGCTCTGCATGTGGAGGCCGGTCAAGGGAGGGAGAGAGGCTGGAGAGCCAGACTCTGACACCCGGGCCCTGCCAGTGAGGTTTCTGTGAGTGGGTGACTGTCATGGTTAAGACTCAGCAAAGGATGGGCTCACAGCAGGAAGAGAGAAGAGCTTCGTGAGGAGGATCTATTTATGCTGCCATTGCCAAGTGGAGACTGTGCTTTTGTGAGAGGCTTGGTGCCTGCTGGTCAGTGAAGCTGCTCCTCCAGCTCACAGGCCCACCTCTCCACACCCTGTTCTTCAAGGGGGAGCCAGAGCAAGCAAGCATTTGTGGTGGTGCTGGTTAAGTCCTGTCGACCAATCTGTGTGGCTTCCTCCTGGCCATTGGGGTAGAGATCTACTTCCTTGTCCCTTTGATCTCATGGCCAAGTGACCTATTTGGGGCAAGAAAGTGTGAGCAGATGTGGTATGTGTTACTTCCAGGTGGAAGTCTTAAAACTCAGCATGTGATTAGCCTTATTCTTTCTTTTGACGTGGTTGTTTCCGACATGGCAGACCTGTCTGCCTGAGGACCGGAGTAAGGACAAGGCAGGCAGACAGTGCAGTGAGGTTTTGGGGTAGATGTCACTGCAGCATAACCTAGCACATCCTGATTGTACAACCTCATGCCTGGCCTAGAATCAAGGCCTGAGAACTTAGAGTGGCAGCATGTGGGTTTTCTCCAGACCCTTCTTGCTCATAGAGTGCATGCACTGGCCTTTCTGTTGCTTGAACAAGCCACACATGCTCCCTAGGGGCAGGCACAATGGTGCCCCTGTCTTCTTTCTCTCTGCTTCCAGCCAGCTCTCTATGTACTGGGAGCGGGAAACGTACCATGGTTACTCTAGGGAAAGATGGTGACCTGAGCTGTACCCATCTCGATTCACCTGGCACCAGGGTCCTAAGGGCTGAGAGAAGGAGGCATGTCAAACTGGACAAGCCTCCTCGGCTGCCAAGAGGATCCACATGAGTTCTGCTAGGGAAGGGTAAGCTAGTATGGGGCGTGTGTGTTTGTCAGCAGGTGAATGACTGAGTGAATGACTGAGTGAATGAATGAATGAATGCCGAGCACTGCCAGAGCAAGTTTTGCAAGTTCTCCAGCCAGGAGGGTCACTGGGTGCCTGGGAGGCTGGGGGAAGTGAGGAGTCCTGGGGAAGTTGAGGGGCTGAGCATGAGGCTCGTGGGGTGGAGGCAGTGGTGGTAGGAGAGGGGTGAGGCTCCCAGGCCTGTGTGTCTGGCCTGGTCTTGATCCTTTTCAGAGCCCACCAGGCCTGGCTGTGCTGTGCACCTGTTCTTCTCTCTGCTATGTGGTGGCTTGATCCTCTACTTCAGGTCCATTTGAGTGTGGCCTCCTCTCTAAAGCCACTATGATCCCTCAAAGCAGTCCCCCACTCCCACAGTTCTTAGTCACCATCTGCGATGACCTGAGTCACTGACCTGAGTGACCTCCTTTTGAAGTCCTGCCTTGCCAGGCTGCCAGGGCAGGGCCCTTCTCCTCCTCCTGTCTGTGTCCTTCACTGCCTGGCATATAACCCCTACCTTGTTACTGATTATGGAGTGATGAAGGACCTGGCATTTTCTCCAGGGAACTGAGGGGCTCTCAGCTGGACTCAAAGCCTCCTGATGGTGTGGTCTCAGGGGCAGGGTCTGGGCTGTCCCTTGGGACACCTCTCATGTTTCATGTGTATGAGCAGAGGTGGCATGACCTCCATTCTATAAGAGAGATTGGAGCATTCGATTTTCCAGCTCATTGTCAGGATTTCTCCGGGTGCTATAGCCTGGGGTCTAGAGAAACTTTGGCACGAGCTAGCTGCCAGGGTTGAGGTGTTAAGGTCCAGGTGTTTGCTGGATGACAATGGTGTGGTCCAAGGGTCCCAGCCCTGACGGATGCCCATGACATGACACAGCAGGCAGGCCCTACCTCACTGAAAATTGAAGCTGAGGAACTTTGTCAAACTGCCCGGAGCCCTGGGGACTGGAGAAGAAGGGTGCCTAACCCATGCTGGGTGTGAAAACATTTGTTCTATATCCTCTGCAGCAGGTTGGACAAGGTGGGCAGTGCCATGCCACACCTTGGCCCTGCACCCTTTGGATTCTCTACTTTCCTGTGCCTTTGCAGGGTTTCCTGAGGGAGCAGAGCTTAGAGTTTCCTTTTGATCCCTTTTTCAGTTCTACAGCTGGCTCTGGAGGGCAGGAGAGGCAGGAGCATCCTAAGATAGCAAGTCACTGGACCCTAATGGCATTCCTTAGACCAGATGACTCTACAAGCCACACACCCCAAGCTCCATGCAGTGGCTGCTGTTCTTGATCCTAGGGATGTAGTTCTCCTGCCTGTAGCCTCAGGAAAGGCCTTGCCTTCTCTCTGTGCTGGCCCTGACTGGTTCACTCCGGTTAGCTGTTAAATAATGCATCCTGACCTTCCATCCCCAGCTCAGCCCTTGTCAGAATTAGTGGGCCCCAGCACCAGGGTCTTCATCTTTTGCATTAACCTTTAGCCAGTTCTTCTCCTCTCCCCGCTCCACCTGGCTTCCCTGCCTACCAAACATGCCTCACTTTTTCCATCTGTGGTTTTGTGCTAATTTGCTTGCCGCGAACCCTTGCTGTGTGTGTCACCACATGAAGGGGAACTCTGTGATGTTAGTCTAGGATGTGTGCTATGCGCATCTGCAAAATGAAGGCACAAGTTGTTACTTACTCTCACCCTAACCCATGGCAAAGATGGTGCTGCTTTGTCCCCAGGAAAGTTGTGCCCCTCAGCCTAGGACCAAATGTGAGGTGGAAGGCCAGTCAGTATATCCTGGTCCAGGGGGTTGGGGGCAGGGACCTGACTGGCCCTGCAAGAGGTGAAATACAAAATCAGTCAAAGCTTCTCCCTTGGGGTATGGTGAACATGAGCCTGACCCCTTAGTGACCTGGCTCTGCCGCTGTTGCATCAGCTGTTGGATGGGGTTAGTAGGTCTGGCCCACAGGCCTGGTTGCAGGGTGTGGTATGTGGTCAGCTGTATTGAGGTGGGTGACACAATCCTAGCAGAGCGGGAAATGGAGAAGTATTGTGGTGAGTGGGGTAGAAGGAGGTGGCACTTCTTTTGAGAGAGAAGATGGACAATGGCTGGGTCAGAGGCAACTTGACTTAGTAAAAGCGGAGCCTGAAAGCACCAAGCATGAGTTTCTTGCCCTATCTGGGCATTACTGTTAATCTCGGCAAAATGGGATGTGGGTGGCTCTGTTTTGAGGCTGAGCTGGGCCACATTTGCAGCATTTCCTGCTTCCTGCTGGCTGCTTAACTCATTCAGAAAACCTACTGTGTGCTAGTTATTGCACAGGACAGACACGGGCTTGGCCAGCACGGATCACCAGGGAAGGGTGGGATGGGGTGAGGGGGTCATGTAGACTCACCCAGAGGAGGGAAGGAGGCTTTGAGTGGCAGTGGGAAGAGTACAATCTTTCTGTAGCCCGAGCCTCCTTGAACCATCCTGGATTATGAACTTGTGGCAGTAAGACCCTAGAGACTGCCCAAACTTTTAGATCCTGCAGCACTTTCTAATTCAGTGAGGACAGCTGTGATGTGGCTAATCCTGCCTTGTGTTATAATAGTTCTCTTTTCTCTCTTTTCTAGGTATACTGTGCTCACTTACATGGACTTGTCTGACCCTAATGCTCGGCCTGATATTGCCCTCAGCGCTATTGTGGCTCTTGTCCTGTCTTCATTGCTCTTGGCATCAGCTGAAATGTAAGTTTGCTCATTTCTTACCTGTTTCTTGTCTGTTTTCTGTTTCCAGAACAGAGGCACTGGAATGCCGTGGTCTTGTCAGTCAGTGTTACATCTCATGAGCCCAGAATAGGCCCAGGGTAGGGACTCAGCAGGTGTTTGTTCCATTTTGAATGAATGAATAAATGCAAACTGGGTTTTTACAGTGGTCTGGTAGATTAGATGATGGTGTTATCCAATGTTCCAGAGGAGGAAAATATGGCTGAATGAGGTGAGATGACAGGCCCAGGTGACCTGGCGCAGTGGTGGTAGACCTACATACTTAGCTGGTAGATGCTAGGGTAGGCATTGGCATCTTCATGCTGCCACAGGTCAGGTGGGCACAGGTGTCACCCAGTTGCAGTGCACTGGGTAGGCCTTGGCACGTGTAGGAGCTGTGTGCTAGCAGCAGTCATTTTATTGCACGGGGCATGTTGAGATGGAAAAGCTTTGCAGGAATTTTGCTTTATAGGCACATAAAGACCTTTATTACCCATAACATGGACATGGGTCCAAAGAGGATTCAATCTTGCTTTCTACCAAGGGGTTTGTCTGAAGTCCCTGTGGAGGTCTGAGCTCTGAGGAGGCTGAATTCCAGGAAGCAGAAGAGCTGGCTGCTTGTAGGGCCTGAAGCAACTTGTGGTAGGGCAGGATGGGGTGGTGGCATTCCTGGGGTGAAATGCAGGTTTTAGAAGCCCTCAGTGGGAAATGTGACGTTATGTAGCTCATTAAACCCCACAGAAGCCAGGAGAGCTGCTTCTAATTATCAGGATGAAAATTAATAGAATAAAACCTCTAGCCAGACTTGCCATTGGTGGAAAAGGGAAGGCTTTTCCCGCATGGTCAGGATTGGCCAGGAAGTGTTTGGGGCAGTCACTGCAAGGCAGGAGGAAACACTAACTGCTTGCAAATGAGTGCCCTGAGGCTGGGGGAGGGGTCACTGCCAGTCCCCATTCCTTTTCCCCTTGGCCCTGAAGAGGAAGGGAAATGGCATTGATCTGAAAGCTCATGATGGCTTGTTTTACAGAGATCTGAGAGAGAAGGCCCTGCTGGTGCCCTGCCCAGTCTCCAGGGCTGACAGAGGCATTGGATTTGGCGTCCTGCAGAGGTGGACAAGAGACTGTGAGCTGCCTGTGGGCTGCCTGTTAGCTTCAATTATTCACTCCCATGAGTGGGCAAAGCTGAGATGCAACTTGAGGGGCTCACTTATGAGAATTTGCCTGAGAACCTTGTCCTCAGGTGACTGGGTGAAGCTAAGCTGCCATGACTGTGAAGGGGCTTGATTCTGGATTCTGTCATGGGTGCTGAGGACAGCTGTGGAGTACCTTGACTGGGCAGATCATTATGATGGTTAGTCCAACTGTTCATTGCAAATACCCCTGAAAAGAGGATGGTACAGGCTTGGAGCTGAGAGTCACAGGCTGAGAAGCCTGATCTTTCAGGGTGGATCAGAACTCTTTACTTGAGTACAGGAGCCACTCTGGTTCCTATCTGCCTTCCTCCCAGCCCAGCTGTGCATAGCACATCTGCTATGTTGGAATTCATTTGCTCCAGTGTTGCCTCAGCCCCGGCTACCACCATCCGGCCAGAGTGCATGCATGGGAGTGAATAATTGAGCTGGGTAAATATTCCTCTCTCAGGTGATCTCACTTGGCTGCCTCTCAGATTAGGATAACAAATACTCTGTACATGTTAATTATTAGTATCAACCTAGAAGAACGATACTTACTGATAAAGAGACTGAGGCTAGGAGATGAGATGACTTGCCCAAGGACACATAGAGAGGAGGTAGTAGACCAGTACCTGGGAAGTGACTTATTTCAGATCCACAGGGTTGAGGTGCTGCATTCCGCTGCCTTCTTACATGGATGCAGCCGCTGTCTTTCTAGGATTTTAAGCCCTCCTAGGTTTTTCACATCAATCTCTGAAGGCGGGGAGGGTCAGGCATTCTTAGCCTCACTTGGCCAGTGAGGAAACCAAAAGACTCAGTGGCTTATAGGGCTCATACTGTACACTAGTGGGGTCTTGTCCATGGAATATGGTGTCAGGATGATGGGTATGGTTATCAAGGGGGTTCCTTCCTTGCTCTTAGGAAGCTGGCTGTTCAGTGCCTGGAGCTCAAGAAGACCTTAGTGGTTCCTTAGGCACAGGGCCACCTTGGTGGAGACTTTCCTGGGTTATTGTCCCCACTGATGGATCACTGGACTGTTTTCTTGGATTGTTGTGTTATATTTATTTTCACTAATCTACTACTTTTGTTTGTTTATAAAATACAAAGATCTCATAAAATGCATTTGAGGCCAGAGCAAGTGAGGAACATTTTGGAAAGAAGTACAAAAGGAAAGAGATCTTGGAATACCTAGCTAATCTGAGTTGCTGCCTCCACTCTGAGGCCCTGCCTTTGAAAGCTCCACTTCTGCTCCCATCCTCTGTAAAGCCAGAAGAGACTTCTTGACATTAAGCACATGGTGGTGCGCTGCTTTTGGTGCAGACTTTGTACACGTGCCTGCTGAGAACAGGCCTCTTCCCAGCAGTGGATGCTGGCATCATGGCTCTTCCATCTAAGGATCCCCGAGGAAGGGCGGCTGATTCCCTCACTGACGTGCCAGGACCCCGGATGCCGGGGCAGGGGAATGCTGCAATCTAAACATTTACATTCTAAAAAATGGGAAATCATTCGCTTAGATATAAATTAGCCAGGGCCTGACGGGTTTATTACATCCTGGAATGCTTTCATGAGGCTTTCAGAGAGTCCGTGGTGCAGGCCCAGGTCTCCAGCTGGGATTGCCTGTGGCATGCTCTCGGGCCCCTCCTGGAAGACACAGGCAGGGCTGACTTCCTCATATTCTCATGCACCCCTATGGGGTTGGGGTATGATGCTGGGGACAGATAAACACAAGGTGGCACTTTCGTCAGGGAGGCACTCTGAGCACAATGCTTCTTGCTGCTGATTGGGCAAAAGTTGGTCGGGAAAATAAGTGGGAGGAGTCAAATGCAGAGGCCCAATCAGGGGCCATGGATGGATGGAAGGCGGAATAGAGGGATGCCCTGGGATTTCACAGATGCACGCTCTGACTCTCACTGAGCAGGAAGAGGCCAAAGGAGTACAGTGACAGAGGTCTAGGAGGGAAGAATTGCGTATCCTTGCGTTCTCAGGGGGCGTTTTCAGACAGAGTTTGCAGTGTATCACCGGAACGGGAGTGAACTCAGCCAGGACGGTGGCTGGCTCAGTTCCAGGCTGTCCCGAGCGAGCTGAACAACCTTTCCTGCAGGATCCCTAGTGGTGGGCTAGCTATCTCCTGCTCACGGAATTTATGAGAATTCAAGGAGTAGGTGGGAAAAACACAAACATGAGATACACGCATAATTGAAATAGTGAACTCACTTCCCTTTATCGTATATTGTCTATACTCATATGTGTAGGTGTATGTAGATATATGTGGAACAGATACCAAATAAGTGATTTTGGAGGAGTTTGATTTGATGATAGTGATGAATGATCTGTGTGGCATCAGCTACTTATTTTCTGGTTTGGAGGAAGAAATCTGCTTCATATTAGGGTTGTTACTTGGGGGTTTTTATTTACAGCAGAAGTCTTCACACAATATTGTATTGGAATCATCTGCAAGGCTCATTAAAACATTGCTGGTTTAATGGAGCAATGGAGTGGATCCATTTGGATCCATTTGGAGTGGATCCTGCAAATTTTATTTTTCGCAAATTCCAAGGGATCACACTTTAAAAACCACTGATCTTGAGAGAGGGGTGTGTACACTTTGGTGGGTGACCCAAAATTTCCTTGTGTTTGAAAACTTATCGTTCATGCCTCTGATAGAATGAAAGATTTCTGGGGTATTCACGGAACCATTTCCTTGTTTGGAGAAAGAAATCAGTCTTCTGTAGCTTGGGCAGAGTCAGCTTTCTGCCACATAATGTGGTGAGTGGCTTTGTGAATTTACAGATTCGCTTCTCAGGCATCTACTAGCATCCACTCTGTGTCCATCCCTGGGCATGACACACCTTTAGCATCAGGAAAGATTCGGGCACAGTGTGGCTAGCACCATTTAATCTGAGAAGTGGTGGAAACACTTCTTGGTGCCAGGTGGGCTGCCAGTGTGGGAGAAAGAGAATGATGTTGTACTTGCCGTGGGGGTCTGTGCATCTTTGCCCCTGAACCTGCTTGAGTCTCCAGGAATAGCACTGAACCCCTCGGGGAAGCTAGGTGTTTCCCTTAAAGGTGATGAGTCACAGCAGACTCTCCAGGCTGAATGTCTTTGCAACTGGACCTTAGCCTTTTCCCCCTGGAGAGAAATCTCACTGTCTCCTGACCCCTACATGTGACCACGCATCATATGACCCAGTGTGTGTTTTGCATCTACTTGCCTCCAACGCTGGGCTTTAGGAACCTATAGGTAATTCCTCCGCCTAGCAGATAAGTCAACCTCAGAGCTTAGGTGAGGACAAGGAGGGGTCCAGACTTGGAAGGTGAGTTAGACCACTTGGGTTCCTGCTGTGTGTTTTCAAGGAAGTCCCTTCTCTGATCTCAGCTTCCTCCTGTGCCAGATGAGGTACGCTAACACCTGTTATGCTCCTTTTCTCATGCTGGGAGGCTCAGTGGGACCCTGTCCTCAATTTCATACAAATTGTGGCAGGCATTCAGTTGAGGTGCAGCACCCATATGACCTGTGCTAAGGTTCGGGTGCTCACTGAGGTTTAGGATTAGGAGGCTGGAAGCCTCCCGGGGAAGAGCAAGGCCAGCTCTGACATCCTGCACGGATTTGAGAGATAGACTAAGCACCTGGCTTCAGATCCCTACTCTTCATCCTCATGAACCTAGGGATCAGGGAGCACACTTCATCTCACTGAGCATTGGCCTCACCTGGAAAAAGAAGCTAGCTAATGCCCAGCTCCCTGGGTGCCATATGCTCACAGGTATTTACTGCATTGAAGAGTTGCTTAGTGGTGGCGATGCTGACAGAGCTTACTGAGGCAGCCTCAGATGTTGGCCAGAGGAGCAGGGACCTGGCTGTCCCATGCTTCCTGCTCATGACTGGCTGGCCCATAGTTATGGGGTAGAGTCAAGTAAAAATCCAAGGAGTGCTTATCGGGCCAAAGCGGTGAGGGAGTGGACTCTTCTGGTGCCTGGTTAGTTTTTAATTTAATTTTCTATTTTTTAAATCAAAGGAATGTACATTCATAGTCAAGAAGCAAAAAGCTTAAAATGAAAAGTTGCCGCCACTACCGCATGCCTCTTCTTGGTTTCTGCTTTCTAGAAGTAACTATTTTTCTTCCTTCTATGAGGTTTTTTTGTGTTTACCGTATTTCTAATATGCATGGCTATGATTGCAGACATATATAGGAGAGCCACACAGCATTCTGGGGTCCCAGGGTTTGCTTTTCCTTTATAGACTTTTTAGAATTACATATATAGGACCTGGCTTCTTTATTTTCTTAGTTTTTGTGTGTGCGCATGTTCTTGATTTTCTTTAAAATATTTTAGTTGACATTTGCACATGTTTAGAGTACATTATTGTAATGTGATCCATGTATACCATATGCAGTTAGGGTAATTAGCATTTCTGTTTCCATAGGTATTATCATTTCCATCATTCAGACTCTTCCTTTAGTTAATTTGAAATCTATAATTAATTGTTATAGACTATAATCTCCCTACTATGCCATACAACACTGTAACTACCTCTCTGTGTTCTGTTACCCATTAACCCCCCTTTTCACTATCCCTTTCTCTTTCACCATCCATTTCCTATTGTCTAGTGGCCTCTATTCTATTTTCTATGTGACCTGCTTTTTTAGCTTCTACAGATAAGGGAGAACATGGAATATTTGTCTGTCTGTCCTGGCTTATTTCACTTAATAATATCCTCCAGTTTCATTTATGTTTCCACAAATGACAGGATCTCACCTTTTTAATGGTTGAATAATAGTCCTCTGTCCATTATACATCACATTGTCAAATCTACGAATAAGCATCTTGGTTAAAGCTGAGAGTAGTGGCACACACCTGTAATCCCAGCTTTCAGGGAGGCTGAGGCAGGAAGAGTGAGAGTTCAAGTCAAATCTGGACAACTTAGTGAGACCCTGTATCAAAATAAAAAGGACTAGGGGTGTAACTCAGTGGTAGCTTACCCCTGGGTTTGATCTCAAATGCTGCAAAAAATGTAAAAGAAATACTTGGTTGATTCTATATCTTAACTATTGTGAATAGTGCTGCAATAAACATGGATGTGTAGCTATAGTTTTGATGTAATGATCTCATTTCCTTTGGCTCTATGCCTTGTACTGGGATTGCTGGATCATATGGTAATTCTATTTTCAATTTTTTGAGGAACCCCATAATGTTTTTCACAGTAGATGTACTAATTTACATTCTTATCAACAGTATATGAGTTCTTCTTCTGCATCCACTCTGCCATTTATTACTGTCTTTTATTTTATATTTTGCAGTAGTGGGGACTGAACCCAGTGTCTTGCATAGGCTTAGTAAGTGCTCTGACACTGAGCTACACCCCCAGCCTATTCTTGTCTATTTATAGTGGCATTCTATTTGGGGTAAGATGAGACCTCTTTGTGGTTTTGATTTGCATTTCCTTGATAATCAGTAGTACTGAGCATTTTTCATATGCTTTTTGGCTATTTGTATACCTTTCTTTGAGAAATTTCTAATCAGATGTTTGTCCATTTTAAATCAAGTTATTTGGTTGTGTTTTTTTTTTGCTATTGGCTTGTTCTAGTCTCTCATATATTCTGGATAGTAATCCCTTATTATATAAATAGTTTGAAAAACTCTTCTCCAGTTTTATAGTTTATCTTTCATTTTTTTTTTAAACTGGGAATTGAACTCAGGACCTCATGTTTCCCTGGCCCTTTTTTTCATGTCTTTCTTTTTGTGTGTGTAGTCTGTCTTTTTATTCTGTTGATTGCTTCATTTGTTGTGTGGGAGCTTCTTAGTTTGATAATATCCTATTTGTCAGGTTTTGCTTTTGTTGCCTGTGCTTTTATGGTCTTATTCCCAAATATATTTGTCTACCCTAATGTCTTAACTGGTTCCCCTATGTTTTCTTCTAGTACTTTCAGAATTTTGGGTCTTACATATCAGCCCCTTGAGTTGATTTTTATGTAAGGTTGGCAGTAGAGATCTTGTAATTCTGCATATGGATATCCAATTTCCAACAGTGTCATTGAGAAGACTGTCCATTGTCCAATGACAGTTTTCTGTTACTGATTATACTCTAATTTTGACTAAACAGGAAGTACTTGCTGGTTATGTACAAAAGCACTGGGCAATTGTTCCTTTTTCCCTTCTGTCTGGAGATTGCTGTCTTGGAAGTAGCTGCTCCCTTGAGGCTGACTTTTATTCTCCCCACCCTTGAGTTGTGCTGGGCCATCTCCCAGAGAACTGTGCTTAACTCTGCCTCACACACTCCCTTACTTAGGGAGCTTGTCCTCCAGTGTTTTCCAAAGGAAGGGAACAATACATGGGAGGTAATACTTTTGAGATCTAACATGTCTGAAAATGTCTTTGTTTTACTTTTATACTAGATTAATAGTTTGCCTGGATATAAAATTCTGCGTTGAAATTGCTTTCCCTTAGCAACATGTCTCTCAACCTCCATGTTACTGTCAAAAAGTTAGATTCTATCCTGTGCCCCAGTCCCTGGAATGTACCCATTTCTGCACTGGCTGTCTTTCCTCCCATCCAGAAGCTTTGAAGATCAGCCCTTTATCATCAGGGCAATATCACCTGCAATATCATATTTCCAATGCTGATTATTCTTTTTACTTCATTGTTCTGGGTAAATGATGTAGGTAGTTTTAAATCTGAAAACTTCAGTTCTAGGGATTTGTCTTATTTATTTGATAAAACTTGCTCCCTGTATCCACTTTCCCTTTTTCTGAAATCCTTTTTTCAAATGTTAAACTTCCAAACTGATTCTCTAATTAGCCTTTACTCTTAATTACATATTTTTGTCACTTTGCTTTCTAACCCAGCTGTGCTTAAATCTTCTGGTTTCTGGTCCCCTTTTGTCTTAGGACTTTGTGCATTCTTATAGATCCCCAAAAGCTTATGTTTATGTCTGCTGTTGTTTACCATATTAGAAACTAATACTGAGACATTTAAAATATGTATTATTTTAAATAAACTCATTACATGTTACTATACATAATATAATTGTATGAAAATATAAATATAGTTTCAAAAACAAAACATTTTATGGAACAATATTATTTTATATCTTTGTGATTTTTTGTGGTGTGTGTTTTAACAGCAGGTAGCTACATCCTCAGCTCTTTCTGCATTCATTCTGTTGTGATATATTTTGATTTGAAGTATACGAAGAAAGTCTGGTTTCATTCAGATATATAGTTGGAAAATAGAAAGAGCATTTCAATAGCCTTTTCAGATCATTGTGAATGTGCTTTAATTTCACAGTAGAACCCAACAATGACAAATGCTTATAGGTTAGTTTTAGCATCAAATTCTGCCCATGACTGCCTTTGTACCACCCACTGGTCATTTGGACAATATCAGCTCATTGAGTTATACAGATCTTTCAAATGTTGACACATTTCTTTAGATAATATCAGGCAATCAAATTTGTAAATATTGCCACTGATCTCAGTTGAAAAGTACACACTTAAAAGCTCTCATGCTCATAGTAGTAGATAACTTTTGTACAGCTCTAATTTTGCTTGAAAGCTTGAACTTTGTCATTAGTATCAAATTCTACCATTCATTTTCCTTGAATTTACAGGCTCATGCCATTCATTTTCGAGAATATGTTTGCCCAATACCCAAGTATGGATAACCATAATTTTATTGTGCGGTTGTTGTTGTGGTAGTGGTGGTGGTGGTGTGTGTGTGGTAAAAATGATACTCAATGCTAAAAGGGGCTGGTTGTCTTGCAAGTCAGCCTTTACACAGATCCTTTTCTTTGAGGTGGTCACCTACTATATGTTGGCGTGTGGTAGAGGTGTTTTACATGTACTTCCTCTTCTGTCACACAAAATAGCAAAAAGACAGTACTCAACGTTGGAGAATTAATAAGCTACTGCTTCATCAAGTACATCGTTAATGAGATGACCCTTCCTCGTGTATGACAGTGAGAGTATGTGACTGCTGTCACAGGGTGCTGCCACTACCTGTGTTTCTGTGAAGGCACTGGAAGTTTTACCCGCAATTGCTCTGCAGCCTCAGTGCAATGTCAACACAGTATAAGAGGCAGTTACTGCTTAGTGTGGGATTATGAGCATCATTTTGACATCATGGACCTTCTAAAAGGCCTCAGGGTATCTTAGGGGTCTGAAAACATTACACTTTGAATTGCTGTCTAGATTATGTTTCCTACTTTATGAAATTATTTTGGATTTTTAAAAATCCCATTTTTTATATATTTAGAGCACCTTCTTTGTTCTTTGTAGCCATCAATTCTATATATATATCAATTCAACTATATACATGATTGAAAATATGGTGGATGTTTAGATTTTTAAAATTTATTATAGTGAAAGACACATTGCCATTAAAGTATTCCCCCTCTGATGTCAGAAAATGGAAAGATATACCTTGCTTATGGATAGGAAGAACCAACATATTATAAATGGCCATACTCTGAAAATTGTTATGCATGTTTAATGCAATCCCAATCAAAATGCCATTAGCATACTTCACAGAACTAGAGAAAACATTCCTAAAATTCATTCAAACCAGAAAAGACCTAGAATAGCAAAAACAATTCTCAACAACAAAGACAAGGCAGGGGACATTACAATGCCTGACTTGAAATTATACTATAAAGCTACTGTGATAAAAACAGCATGGTACTGGGAAAAAAAAGACATGAGTATCAATGCAACATATTAGAAGATGCAGAAACAACTCCAAACACACTCAACTACCTTATCTTTGACAAAGGAGCAAAACACATTCACTGGAAGAAAGATAGCCTGTTTAATAAATGGCGCTGGAAAAACTAGCTTTCTACATGCCAAAGACTAAAACTAGACCCCTGTCTATCACCATGCATTAAACTAAAATTGAAATGTATCAAAGACCTAAATATTAGGACAGAAACACTAAATCTGCTGGAAGAGAGAATAAGGAGAACTCTTGAAGACATAGATGTAGGTAAAGATGTTATGAACAAAACCTCAGTTGCACAGGAAATAATATGAAGAATCAATAACTGGGATCTCATCCTATTAAAACCTTTTTCACAACAAAGGAAATCACCAAGAATGAAAGAAAATCCACACAGTGGGAAAAAATTTTTAACCAGTTGTCCTTCAGAGTAAGGACTTATATTTAGAATATAAAAAGAACTGAAAAAAAATCAGACCCCGCCAAATTTAAAGATCCAATCCAAAAATGGGCATCTGAGATGAATATACACTTCTCAGATGAAGAAGTACAAATGGCAAATAAATATATGAAAAAATGTTCAATATCCCTGGTTGTTAGAGAGATGCAAATTAAAACAACACTGAGATTTCACCTCAACCTAGAAAGAACAGCTATCATCAAGGAATCAACCAATAACAAATGCTGGCAGGGCTGTAGGGAAAAAGGAACCTTTCTCCACTGTTGGTGGGAGTGCAGACTGGTGCAACCACTGTGGAAATCAGTTGGAAATTTCTCAGAAGAGTAGGATTAGAGGTCCCATTTGATCCTTATTCCTCTTCTGGGTATTTTCCCAGAAGAATTAAAAACAACACACCACAGCACTGTATGTGTACTCATGTTTACAGTGGCACAATTTATAATAGCTAAATCTTGGAAACAACCCAGATACCCATCAACTAAGGAACGGATAAAGAAGATGTATGTCTTTTTATATATAATGAAGTACTACTCTGTTGTAAAGAAGGATAAATTTGAGGCATTTTTAAGGAAAATGGATGCAACTTGTCCATTGAAAGAGGGAATATGGTAGAGTGGGAGTCCTGTGTATATCAAGGCATGGGCCAGTGCACACATTGGAATAGACTTTTCCTATGCTGCTATTGTGGTATGAGATACACTGTGGCCTGGCTTTGCTGTTCTGTGTCACTGCTGGGCCCAGAAGCTCCTGGGTGTGTGACCCGTCCCTCTCTGGATTCCAGTGCTGAGCAGGTACAATGGGCTTCAGAGGACAGGGGCCATGCCATGTGTCTTGGATCATTAGTGCCTCCTCTACTCCTTAGGTTGTTACACAGAGCAGTGGGGCTGGCCAGCCCCCATAGAAGCCTCTGAATCCCTGGCCTCAGGCAGGCCATTCAGTCTGCAAAGCTTTGTGGGCTGGACACCACTAGGGCAAGGCTCTGTAACACAGGCCTATCTAGTGCAGCTCCTCGAGCACAGGAACTATGTTTGCGCATGACTAGAACACGTTGTGGGAACGGCTATTGGGTCCCGACGGCACGAGCCTTGCTTGTGCCCAACCATCACATCCCCGCAGGGTCTGAAGTTTTTCTCTTTTTTGGCCACCAGTGTTGCCACCATCTTGCAGCCCTAGGGACCTCATCATCCTGTGGCGATTCCTCTTCGTGGAGGGTCCTGTCAAGAGAGCCTTTTAGCCTTTTAGGAATGGCATCCAGGTGGGCTTGCACTGCATGTCCCCACCCGAGAGCGCCCGAGGCAGCTCTGGGGAGGGCCGAGGAGTCTGGGCACTTACCTCACACCATTAGGCTTATAGCAGTGCTGCTAGCAGACAAAGGCTCGGAGGGGATTAGGGGCAATTACCAGGCCAGCTCTTTATTCCCAAGGTTTAATGGACCCAGCCACTGTAATTGTACCTGCTGGTGTCGGGCTCCTCCCTCCCATCCAATGGTCAGGCCCTGGGCTGGAGTGTAGGTAAGGGCGGGCAGGTGTCTTTGCTCGCCCACCTATGCTGGTTGGCAATTGGAGTGTCCAGTGGCCTCAGGTGAGTTCCGCGTGGCATATCAGCCAGCAATAGCTGATAGAGCTTATCATGGGGGAAACAGGGAGCCCAGAGCACGCAGAGGACCTCCTGATGGGGACACCAGGCCTCTCCTGCTTCCTAAGGTCTCCACCGCTCATGGTCTCAGTCCTTGTGTGGGGTTGTCTCTGGCCTGTAGTGTCTGTGGTTGTGTCTAGAAGGCTGGGCATGCTCAGCAGGGCAGTAGAAGATCCTTCCCAACTTGAAGGGGAGCCTGCCGTAGGGGTGAGGGAGGGATGGAGGTCTGTGCGGACAGGCAGGTGCCAGTCCGTGTACCCTGTTACTCTAGGGGAGTGTGGGGCCCAAGCAGCCCAGCTGTGGCACAGGCTTGGGCTGGAGGGCCCTAGGATTGCAGCCGGCCCCTTGGGAGCTTACCTTGAGCCACAGAGGCGCTGCACTCTTCTCCAGAGGATGCCTACTTGGTCCCTCTCCACCTGAGGAACCTTCACATCAACAGGGCACAAGGAGAGTTCAGCAGAGGGCCCTTGACAATTCAAGGTATGCATGCTTTTAATCCTTTCAGGGAGCCTGTAAGGTGATATTGAAGGCGATGTTTTTATTTCTTAGAATTATTTTTCCAGTCATTCACGTGAACTTAGAGCGCCATATCAGTTTTCCACCTTAAGTAAGAGGATTAAAAACGTTGCATAATACAGGGCCTGAGTTAAGTGCTCAGGCCCCAGCGCCCTGTCACATCGTGTAATTAGGAGTAATTGCCAGTGTGGGGTTTGAGGAAGCTGCCTGGTGCAGTGGGGTGGGGGTTGGTGAAGGCTTGTTGGAGCCCTTGTTATTCCAGGGAGGGCAGGTGAAGCTGGGAGCCAGCTGAGTGGAGAGGTGCGGTGTCCACCCTTCCTCACCTGGCCTGAGCATCTCTTGCTGGGTGTCATCTGCAGGGAACATGGGTTGCTCTGAGAGTACTGCAGGCGCAGGTGTGGGAGATGGGGACAAAGCTGGCTCTCTGAGGGCAGCTTGGCCCTCTACCAAGGAGTTCTACTCCTTGGCTGCTGCCTCTTCTTTTTGAAGACAGGAGTGTTACAGGGACCTACTGGGTCTGGCCTGAGATCCCCAATCCCCGAATTGACCCCTGCTGTAGCTTTGGCCAGGTAAGCTTGAGGTTATTTTCTGTGGGCACTGGAACTATAGGTTGGGGTGGATGGACTCACCTTCCAGGTGTGTTGCTCTTTCTAGTGTGGCATTTCTTTATTTCAAATCAAACCCAAGCTTCGGATCTTGTGCAGGACAATAGCCTTGCCACAGACGTATGCGCACCCCTCAGAGCTGGAGCTGGGCCTATTGATGGGGGCTCGTGGTGGAGAGGAGGGATGGAGGCATGTGGAAGTGAATCTGGCTTGGGGATGACCCTGTCTGGTTAGATACTCTTGTGACCATTAAACAAGCTCTCCCTGAGTCTGTGTGGACAGCCACCTCTGTCACCTGCTCTTCCATAGGTTCATATGCTTTCTTTCTGGAGTAGAGGAAAGCAGGAAGGAATGTATCTATTCCTCAGGAATTCCTGGCTGGGTGGTTTTTGGCAGCTCCCTGGGGAGAAGGAGGGTTGAGAGGGGGCCTGGAGACGAAGCCCAGTGAAGAGCAGTGGGCTGTTTCCTAGGTATTGCCCATAATGCTGCCAGAAGGGATGAGAAGCAGATGGTATCTTAGCTGGGTCTTTACATACTGGTCGCATACTGGTCCTCTGTAGTTACCCTGTCCCAGGCAAGGGAAGAAGAGATCAGGGCCCACCACAGCCATGACCTCTCTGTCCGTTGAAGATACAACTGAGGATCCTCTTAGGAGTAGAGGCAGTTATCAGCAGCGATGAACATGAAGTATGAGTCTGAGGTCATTGCCAACCTGCTGCTTTTGCAATCGTCATGCCAGGGCCAGCTTTCGGAGGTCATTGCCTGCAGCCTAGCCATGCATGTTTTCTCAGTAGCTCTTCCCTAGGGAATCAGAGTTGAAGAAGACTCACCCCTGTTCTCCAAGAGCTTGTGGGTGAACTGGAACAGGTCATGACACACAGGCCCTCACGCAAGGCAGAGTGGGCGGGGCCTGTGAGACGGTTCCAGCTCCCTCCAATACTTCCTTTCTAGACCAGGTGCCTGTAGCCCAGAGATGACAGCCCAAATGCCTCAGGCCATTCAGCCCCTGAGGCATCCTGGGCTAGGTTCTGGGCTCATCATTCTCAGGTAGATGTTCCCGAATGCCTGGTATAAATTAGGAGTGGTTAATCAGGGGCCAAAGGTCACTCACAGGCCATAATATCTGAGTCCACTGACATGAAACTGTGTTCTGTGTATAGTGGGGAGGCAGGGAGTGGTGGCTCCTTGATTCATTTACTGGCGCCAGTCACGTTTCTGGATGTTGTGATTAAGTTGGTTTTTGTTTTTGTTTTTGTTTTTCTGGGCCCAAGAAAGACAGGAAGAAAGACCTTGGTTTTTAAGGTCCTGAGTTCGATGGCTCTCATTTGGACTCTGAAATGTTCCAAGTTCTTGGTAACTTCCCTTATGGCTTACCCTCCAAGTCAGAAGACTGGTTGAGGATTAAATTCCCTACAGTGTGACCTGGGAATTTCAGAACTCTTTATGGTGGTGGGATCCATTTTTGCAATTAAAGTTAAAAATCTAATTAGAAATCAGATAGTCTCTTTTTTAAAAACCGAGTTTCCTGAAATGTAGCATCCAAAGAAACTCACTGTAATGGTGAGGACCAGAGCCACAGTCACTGTTAGAAGACATACTTTAAGTGGAAAGAGGAACATGCCTTATATTCCTCTAGTTACCTCTAGGCCAGATCCCCCTCCTGGGCAGTGACCTTGTTTGTAGGTGAGTCACAGCGAGGACCTACCTCCTTTCCCAACTCTGTCCCACTGCTAGAGTTGAGCAGGATTAATCAGGGTTGTCAGAATTAATCGGAATTGTGTCATTATTATGCCTCTGCCTGGGGCAGGAGGGGTGATTAGCTTTCGGTCCAGGTTGTGGCAGAGCTCTGGTAAGAGGAAGAGGGGTGGTGGCCTAGCTAGGAGTCCTGATAGAAGTGTCTGTGGACAGGACCTCAAGGCAGATTTGAGAACACTTTCTAAGGAAGGGCCCTTGGTCTCTTGCATACTCTGTGTCCTCTACAGCAGGACCTGAAGGATTATGAGAAGCAGCATCACACGAGTATTCAGGTTTCCCTTCTCTTGGCTTTTGGCTATACCCAGGACAGCTCCTCTTATCCCTATTGTACAGGTGGTATAGCTTGTGTGGCTGATTCAGGTTCAGAACATGTCTCCTGACCATGCTCTGAGCTTTTGGGAGTTGGCAGGTCTTCCTGAGGTTGGCCTCAGAGGGACTTGTGATCACAGTGCAGAGTGGGCTGTAGGACTAGAGGCAGGCGTACCCGATAGAGTGTTCCACCCGTGCCCATCCCAGCAGAGGGGCCCTCACCTACCCTACTGGCCCAGGACCTGCTCCAGTTCCAGGCCTACTGCTCAGTGGGCACTCAGGAGAAGTTATCAAACAAGTGAGCAGTGTTTGGAGGTGTTTCTCAAGTACGATTAAATTGCCAATACACACTGAAATTGAATCATGACATACACTTTGCTAAGGAGGATGGGACAAGAGTGTTTAAGCAAGGGGGAGTATATTGAGGGGAACTAACGGCAATATGTCTTTTGCTATAATAAATTTTTAAACTTACATATTTACTGTAGGCTTTGGTCCCCCCTTGTATGTTGCATAATGGGTAGAGCTATATGCTCTGCTGCAGTGTAAAGCGATGACATTTCCATCAGGGTAGAAAATAAAGACAGAGGACTATGAACTGAGGCATCTTATGGTGGGACCTACCTCTGTGACATTAAGTAATCTATACAGGCCCTAAAAAATCTTGCCAACCTCACCACTGTAGACTGGCATCTTGGTTCCTCTGTTCTAGGAGGAATTTAGACTTAGAAAAATAGACTAGCCTTCTAGAATGTTCTTTAGTACAATTTCTGTCTTCCCTTGGGCAGGTTGTGCCAGCCTGATAGTCAAGGTACAGTGGGAGCTGGGGAGATGTGCTCTCTGAAGGAACTTCCAGATTAAAGGCTTGGTGGCCTCAGCTCTCTAGCTTTCCTTAAGTTCCTTCCGTGGTTTGCTTTTGGGGCTGCTAGGACACCTATTTCCTGCAGAAAAAAGAAAGAAGTCCCCTTAGGACCCCTCATAGACTTATTTTACATATGGATCTCTGGGGCATGGACCAAGGCTGTGGTCTGCAGAGATCAGCAGTCTTGCCTAGCAATGCCAGTGTTCAACTGGTAGAGCTTTTCAGAAGAAGGACACCATGGGCTGTGGCTTCCTTTGGAAAGTAAATTGTGGCACTAGGTACTTGGATGCTTTTTAGAATTACAAATTCAGCACTGCAAAGGCAACACATATTCACTGGATACTCTGGTGTGCCAGGCACCACATTAGACCCGAGACCTGGGCTTGAGCACTGAAGAGGGAGTTGTCATGTGCCTTGCCTGTTACACCACCTGGGCTACCTGCTGCCAGCAGCATTTTCCCAGGGCAGAGCCCCATGCTCTGCCAGATCTTGTCTTATTGACAGGCTACAGAGTAGGGCTAGTGGAGCTGGCCCCTTAGGTCATGAGGACGGGGAGACTATTTGCCACATACCAGGTCAGTGTTCAAGGTATTAACTCATCAAAACCAAGTTTGGTTTTATCTTGAAGAAATTTCAAAATTGAACAAGATTTCAAAACAGTTATTTCACAGATATTTCAAAATTGGAAGACCCAAAACCCTATCCTGTCAACCTATTCTGACCTGAGCTAGGCCAGGCTTCTGCCTCTCTCCTTACCCGTGTCCTCTATCCCTTACCTATTGCTACAGCTCTGTGGGATTGGCCTCCAGGTGAGAAATCTTGCCTGATCTTAGAAAGGGATAATTGGCTGTCCTTAACAGAATGTTCTAAGAAAGGGCTCCAGGCCTCATCCCCTGCCCTATGCAGCACCCTTTCAAGGTGGCTGGGGCACTGGCCTCACTTGACTAATTTTGGGAAAGTCCTTTTCTCTGCAAGCCTTGGTCCCTACCTGAGCAATAGTGTTGATGGTGTGGATTAAGCCAGGGAGCTTCTCCTATACTCTTGGCCATGGTTTGTAGATATTTTTGGAGACTAAAGACATGACAACTCAGTCATGGTGACAATAGAGTGAACATGCTATAGGTGAGATATTTTTCCTTTGAATTATAGCAGATTTCCTTGGGACCCATCATGAAGGGAATTTGGGGGCTTTTTCTCATGCTCTGGCAGTTGTCTTTTCCACGTATGTATTGCCATGGTATAGCTGTCTTCTCTCTTGAGGTGTGCTGGGATGAGAGAAGTGCAGGAATTGGAACAGGGGCCACCGGAGGCCATTGCCCACGTTCTCATTTTGCCTACTGCGCACTACCCCTTCCTCGAGGTGGATTGGGGTGGATCTGTAGGGGGTGGGGCAGCCCAGCCAATGCTATGATTTAAGTTTGCTTGCTAGACTTGTCTACACACAAATTATGGATATACAGCCTCTTTCTTTCCATCCTGGAAATGGGGCCCCAGGGTGTTACCACCTGCTGCTTTTGTTGAGAGGATGGGAGGAGGCTTGTGCCCAGATATTGTGAAGTCTGCAGGTTTCACTCAGTTGGGATTTGTCATCTGGCAAACAGTCAAGTATCTGCCATAGCTGTCCTTGTCAGCTGCAGCCTCCATGGCCAATCCTCATGATGAAGTATCCAGTCAAGTTTTGGCAATTCCAAAGGTGTGGCAATCTTGGTGCTTGCAAAGGGCCAGTGGGGAGCATTGCGACAGAGGCCCTTGTGCTGGGCCTGCAGGATGCCCCAGGAAGGAGGTGGAGGGTGGAGAGCACCCTTGACAGTTGACATCTGTGTCAACAGCGCCCAATGACACACCGGGGGAAGACGAGCCTGCGCTTGGCAGGCCAACAATAGGCTGATTGACAAAATGAACTTTCCCCTCAAAGGCCCCACCATTGCCAGAGGACAGTGGGCTGATAGTGGTCTGCCTGGTGGCCCATTGGGGATCTACTGGAAGGCTCAGAGCAGGAGTTAGGGCTGGGTATAGGCTCCTGGGGGTCATGACCTGTCCATGATCCTCTGGGAGCCTGCTGCAGGGTGAGGGGCAGGCTGGCGGCTCCTTGGCATGCAGGAACAAAGGCCTGGCAGACTGGGGGTGATGAATGTTGTGCAGGTGGGAGTGGCTGGGCCCTGGGTGGGTGATGTGTCCACAGCATCTCCTACCCAGCATGACATGGGAGGAATTTCATGAGCTGCTGGGGAGTTGCATTTACTCTCCTACAAAACATGGTCGTGGTTGCAAGTAGCCCTTGAAACCTTAGTGACGCCACATTTCTGAGCTCAGTTCAGCACCAAGGGTGAATATCTTGGCTTCCTGAGGTCCTACCCAACTGCTCCTCCTCTGCATATATGTGCATGTGCACATAGCTGCCTTGTATGCTGAGATTGCGTGACTCATCACTGGGAGCTCAGATTGCCTAAGGCCATGGTGCTGGGAGGCTCTGTCTCCAGGAGTACACATCAGGGCCTAGTAGGCAGCAGGCGATAGGACCCTCTAGTTGACTCTGCCAACAGAAACTTCCTCGCCTACTTTTATTTCTGTGCTGTATTCCCAGATGAAATGAGCCCCAATAGACTTTTTATTCAACAGGTCCCTTAAGACAGACCACTGTCCTTCTCAGGGCCTTCGTGTGACCAATTGCTCCATGGGGACAAGAGAACCAGCTCATCACCGACCTCAGGATTATTGGGTGAGTTCCTAGAGAACGAGGGTAGTGAGCTGAAGATCATTTTGGAGCTATAAGAGACTGGAATAATTTTCTAAAACTGAAGTTGGTCCTTAGCTCTGGTTTACAACCTTCAAGTCTTCTTCTATGGTAACTTTCAGTGGTTCTCAGGACAAAGACCAACATGCTTAACTGAACCCAGCCTCCACTCATCTCAGTTCTTTATTGTCACACTATGTTCTGTCCCACTTGTTTTCTGGACTCCAACTCTGCTGGCCTCTTTGTACACTGTCTAATGTACTGTGGCCTCGTGGTGGGAAAGAATATGAAACTTACAGCCTTCTTTGGTAGGAGTGTCTTTATCCCATATCCCGGTCTTTTTCCTTTCCTTTTAGTTAACTCCTGTTAATCCTTTGGTTCGTAGAGCAATTGTTCCTATAGATATTTTACATCTTATTTATTTGTATATTATAAATATTTACAGACTGAAAGGATTCTGTTATCTGAAGTGTTATGGATCTGTTTCACTTGTTTGGTTCATGATGTCTTACTTTCTTGTGTGCCTGGTTATTTTTGACTATGTGGTAGCCATTAATGTTAAATAATTATTTTAGCAATAGGCCTTTCAGAGATGTTTTTCATTTGCTTTTGCTTGGTTTTGAGATACTGCCAGTTAATTCAAACTTGAGATTCCTTAACCTCCCTTCATGTTATTTAAACATGAGCTGCAGGTTCACAAGAGGACTCTTTTATTTCTGGTTCACCCTCACCCTGAAAGTGAAGCCCTTTATGAGATCGTCTTACATGGGTGGTGGGATTGTGGCTTTGATCCCCTTTCCACCAATTGTAGATCGCCACCAACTTTTTCTTCCGGATCAGAAAATGTCCTCAGGGTAAAAGTAGCTCTGAACACTTGCTTACATCTTTATGTTCTTTTTGTAGATTTTGGCCTGGTAATTTCTCATTATCTTGTGAACTTTTTTATTCCTTTGAGAAGATCAAAAATGTCTTAGGACATTTTAAAATGTCCTCTATAGAATTTTGACTCAAATTAACTTTGTCTGTTTGTTTTAACTAGCTCTTCTTAAGGGAGCAGCAGTCTCTTAGTGTATTGTAAATTCCCTGAGACCACTCTCTCTGACCATCTACATGGACTGGGGCTCTAATTATATCCTCTATTGGCACAATGAGGCTCTCTCCTTACTCGTTCTCATAACAGTCACACTCTTCAGTTCATCTTTGTGGTTATATGGTTAACACCTCTTTCTACTCCAGCCTTTCAATCTGTGCAGGTAGGGCCATTGTGTTCTCAGCACCTAGGGCATGGCTGGACACATAGTACGTATTCAAGAATATTTATGATTGAGTGACCTCTATTTCTTTTGCTTGGTACAGCAGGCATTTTATTTTCTATTTTTGGGGGGCTTTGATTTCTGATCTTTTAAAAATTTTTATTTATTTTAAAGAGAAAAAACAAAAACAATGAATTTCAGAACAAGATAACAGGAAATTAACAATGGTTACTATATTGTGTATTGTTACCTTCAAAGTAGTTGCTCAGATTACAAGATATAAGCATGCAAGATAGATCAAGCAATATAAGCACAAACTGTTCCTTTCAGTGAACTAAAAAAAATTAGTAGCATAACTATCTTAGCTATTGTGTGTATGTGTGTGTGTGTGTGTGTGTGTATGTGTGTGTGTGTATGTGTATGTGTTTTCTTTTCCTTTCCTTCTTTCCTCCTTTCCCTCATCCCAGTTGTTCTTTCCTTTTGGGCAGATTCTTTCCCTTTCTCAATATTATAGATATTTTGGATCTTATTTACTCTTTCAGCATCTTACATTAGGGAGATAATATGATGTTTACTCATGTGATTTATTTCACTTATGAGTATGGTCTCTAGTTGCATCCATTTATCTATAAAAGCCTCGAATTGGGGTCAGGGATGTAGCTCACTGGCATGGTACCTGCCTGACAAGTGTGAAGCCCTGAGTTTGATTCCTGGTTCAAACAACAACAACAAAAACAAAAGCCTTGAGTTTATCCTTCTTTATAGCTGAATAGAACTCCATTATATAAAAATACCACATTTTTTTTATCCATTCCTCATTGATGGGCATTTGGGTTGTTTCCAAGATTTAACTATAACAAATTATGCTGCTATCACTGGGTATCACTGTTTTTAATTCTTTTGGAAAAATACCCAGAAGGGGAATAGCTGGGTTGAATGGGACCTCTAATTCTATTTTGAGGAACCTTCACACTGATTTCCACAGTGGTTGTACCAGTAACATGCCCACAAACAGTGGGGAAAGATTCCTTTTCCCCCACAGCCCCACCAGCATTTGTTACTGGTTGATTTCTTGATGATAGCCATTCTTTCTGGGGTGAGATGGAATCTCAGTGTTGTTTTAATTTTGCGTTTCTCAAATGACCAATGATGTTGAACTTTTTTTAGCATATTTACTTGTCATTTGTACGTCTTCATCTGAGAAATATGGATTCATCTCAGATGCCCAGGTTTGGAATGGGTCTTTGAATTTGGGAGCCCTGATTTTTTTCAAGTTTTTATATGTTCTAGATAGAAGTCCTGTCTGAGGGACAGTTGGCTAAATTTTTTCCCATTTTGTGGATTTTCTTTTTACTCAGTTGGTGATTTCTTTTGATGTGTGAAAACTTTTCAATAAGATGAGATCCCAATTGTTGATTCTTTGAATTATTTCCTGTGCAGTTTGCTTTTTGTTCATGAACTCTTTCCCTACCCCTATGTCTTCAAGATTTCTACCTACATTCTCTTCTACTAGAATTAGTATTTCTGTTTTAATATTTAGATCTTTGATCCATTTTAACTTTAGTTTAGTTCATAGTGATAGATATAACACCCTCCTGAACAATGAATGGGTCACAGATGAAATTAAAGAAGAAAATGAACAGTATCTATGATCAAACAAAAATGTAAATACAACTTACCAGAACCTGTAGCATGCAATGAAAGCAGTCCTCAGAGGGAAATTTATTGGCATGAAGTCTCACATCAGGAAAATAGAATGAGCACAAATAAACAACCTAATGGTGCACCTCAAGCTTCTAGAAAAAGAAGAACAAGTCAAGCCCAAATCCCATACAAGGGAGGAAATTATAAAGATCAGGGCAGAAATTAATGCAATGGAGACTAAGAAAACAATACAAAGAATGAATTGAGGAGTTGGTTCTTTGAAAGAATAAATAAAATTGATAAACCCCTAGCCAACCTTCTCAAAAAAAGGAAAGAGAAAACTCAAATTCATATATTGAAGAATGATAAAAGTGAAATCACTACAGATCCAGAGCAAATTCAGAAGATCATCAATACCTACTTTGAAAATCTATAGGATAGAAAACACAGAAGAAATGGACAGATTCCTATCGAAGCTGAACCAGGATGATGTAAAAATTCTAAATAACCCAATATCAGTTAATGAAATTGAAAATGTAATTAAAAACTGACCAACAAAGAAAAGCCCAGGTCCTGATGGATTCACGGCTGAGGTTTACAAGAAATTTAGAGAAGATTTAATGCCCAATACTCTTTAAATTCTTTAATGAAATTGAAAGGACAGCAGTTCTCCCTAACTCATTCCTGGAGGCAAGTATTACCCTAATACCAAACCAGAGAAAGACCCAACCAAAACAGCAAGTATTTTTATGTGTAACTTTTTGTCATTACTTTGCAACTAAATTATCCTCTCCCTTATATTTTGGGTCTCACAAGGACCAAAGTGACCCTTACACGCATGTAGTGGTTATGAACATGAACTTTAAATTCAGAGAGACATGAGTTCTTAGCTGGATGACCTATGTGACCCTTTTAAACTCTCTGAGTTCCAATTTCCTTATCCATAAATTAGGAAATACTAACGTCTATTTAAAAATATTATGAAGGTTAAATGAAATCTAGTAACTGGGGTAAATGTGTTGAGCTGGCATTCAGAATCTTTTCATTATTCTTCTAATATAATCTCTTGTATGCAAATGTTAAAAATTGTATCTGTCAGATTCCCTGTAGCTAAAATCTGAATGCAAATAGGACTTACCAGTTAGATTAGTGTAAAACCTGGAGGTCATAAATGAGGTAGAGTCTTCCCACCGTCCTAGCACACACATGGGCATGAAGATGTTAAATTTTTCTTTTTAACATCTGATCACTAGTTTTATGATTTTTTTTTTGTACTTGAGATTAAACCCAGAGTCTTCCAACCAACCTATATCTCCAGACCTTTCTTTTCTTTCTACATCTTCTTTTTCTTCTCCTTCTCCTCCCTCTTTCCATCTCCTTCTTCTTTCTTTCCTTCTCCCTCCTACTTCCTCTCTCTCCCCCTCCTTCCTTTTTCTCTTTCTTTCCTTCTCCTCCCCTCCTCCCCATCTCTTTCTTCTTTACCTCCTCCTCAACCTCTTCTCCTCCTCTTTTTTCCCCTTCAACATGGTCTTGTAAGAGACAGATGTGTCAGTGGCGGCACTTTTATATGCCTGAATGCAGCAATGTATGTATTATATGGCAATGTATTCTTGATGTCAGTACTCTGAAAAGCAGCTTCCCGAGTCCTTACTGAATCAGGTAGGGGTGGATCTCTGAGTATAATCCATTCTGCAGCACAATTTCACAACATCTGTGAAACTGTGGAATTCAATAATCAACTTTTCTCCAAAAATACAGTGGCAACACATATATATGATAGCAGTTCTAGACATTTATGTTTAAAAAGGGAGAAAATGAGAAGAAAAGTCACTTGTCCCAGTCAATTTTGAAATCTAACCAAGCAAACTCCATTCCTTGTAAGGCTTCTTCTATGATTCTCAATTCTAAAATCTGGATTCAAGTCTCCAACATCTGAATTATCCTTCTTTATTCAGTAAAGGTAATATATTTGGGGTAAAGAATTTTATCAACTTATTTATTGCCTGAAAAATCTTGGAGTCCTATAGTCTTCTTTCATTTTGTCCTCTCTCTGCCCTCTTTAGCACAAGATGGTAGTGTTCTGCTACTACGATAACATTCTTAAGAGCCTGGTAGCTTTCTTCCATAGGTCTTTTCTAGATAATCTCATCTCTAGCTTGGTTTCTGCTGAGATGGCTGAGAGGGTATAAGAGCACACACTTAATCTTTTCAAAGAGCCTTTCCTGTGACTGAACATGCTAATCTTGTACTCTTTATGAGGTACTAGTGAAAGGTTGTCGAGCCATACCTTCAGTTTTCTTTAGGACACACTTTCTTGAAGTAAATCTCTTACTGCTTTTACAGTCTGGATAGGCTGAGAATTTCCTCATACTTTGAAGGCTGATTCTTTTTTTTTATTTTACAACTCTTCCTCCAGTTTTTCTCTTCTTCTTCTTTGCATTTTACTATAAGCAGCAAGAATAAACATAGCCACACTCTCAGCACTTTTCTTGGACTACTGCTCAACTAAATATTCAAGTTTGTCACTTACAAGTTTGACTTTTAGAAGTGCTCTCTCATAACTACAGGGCACAGTTCCACTGAGTTTTTGCCACTCTTTAACAAGGATCTTCTTTCTTGCAGTTTCCAATAACATTTCCTCATTTCCTCCTGAGCCCTTACCAGCAATACTTTTTAACATCCATATTTCTACTAATGGTTCATTCACAACAATTTAAGTAATCTCCAAAGTGATTTAGGTTTTCTCAGCCCTGTTCTCCACTCCTTCTGAGTCCTTACTTAGTAGAGTTCTTAGCATACATATTTCTGCTAGTAATCTGTTCCAGGAAATCTAGGCTTTTCTGTCATGCTCTTTAAAATTCTTCTAGACTGTATAACTGCTTGATTTTAAAACAATCCCCGTTTTAGGTATTTGTTACAGCAGCACCCCACTTCTGGTACCAAAACTTCTATTAATTTTCTATGGCTATTGTAACTAATGATCACAATAATGTAGTTTTGGAGCTCTGAATTTCCAAAATGAGCTAAAATAAAGATGTCAGCAGGGTGTCATTTCATTCTGCAGGCTCCAGGAAAGAACCTCTTGTTTTGGCTTTTCAGCTGTTAGACACTGCTGGCATTCTTTGGCTCATAGCTCCTTCCACCTCCCAAGCCCACGGTAACTGGTTATGTCTTTCTCACATTGTATCACTCTGATCCTCTTTCATTTTCTGCATTTAGAATCTTTATAATTGTACAGAGGTAGTCCAGGGTAATCTTCCTACCACAAGGTAAGCCAGTTTGCAACCTTAATTACATTTGCTGCCTTGTTCCCCATTTACCACAAAACATCAGTGTTCATAGGTTCTGGTATATAGGACATGGACATTTGAGGAGGCCATTATTCTACCTGTCACATATGGCAAGAATGGCAAGAGTTCTGGAAGTTACCCCTGGAGGCCTGCTTATAGCCCATTTCCTAATCTTTTCAGTGGTTTGATAAGCATCTACTTTCCTGACCTGAGGGGAACTTCTCATTTTCTTAGTGCTGCCTTTTCTCTGTCTCCAAATGGGATGATAGGATCATAGTGGCGAAATGACAGTAGAGAGCAAAGAAGAGTGCTGATCTGGTTCTCAAATCTGAGGGAGGCAGGTTGTGGGCATGATGCTAACCAAGAGGGCTCTAAGGAGGTGGCAAGAACACTGAGGGTCTAGGAGTATCTGGAGCTTGTGGGAAGAGTGGAGGATGTTGAGCACCTACTATGAATAGGCACTGGGCTGGGTAGTTTTAATTTAACTTCACCCATGTTGAAACAAATGTTCTGTCTTGTGCTATTCAATATATGGTAGCCACTAACCACATGGCTGTTGATTACTTGAAATAAGGCTAGTGTGGCTAAAGAACTAAATGCTTAATTTTATTTAATGTTCATTTAAATTTAAAGTATGAATGTGACTAACGACTGCCAAATTAGATAGCAGAGCCTTGATAGGTCGAATTGTCTGTGGTCTTGCTTAGCATGTGGCAGAATTAGGATTCTAATGGAGGGCAGGCTCCTAGAATTGGGCAGTTCTGACCATGTGCCTGTTTCTCCCTGACCTCAGCCTTGGCCTTGTGCATTTCTGGACAAGGACAGACCAATTTGTCTATCTGGACATTGGTTAATACCACTCCTATAGACTTTGTGTGCAACTGATCCTTAGCCAGACCCCAGAATTTGGTCTTCTACAGTCAATGTATGGTGTTAAGGGAGCCAGCAGGAGATGAGGGTATGTATGGGGCAGAAGCATCCATACTGGACATCAGTTCTAGGTAGGGTCATGTCAGATTCCAGGCAGAACATATGCCCCAAGTAGGATGAAGTGCACTCTTAGAGACCACCTTCTCAGGTGCACTGCATGTCCCTTGTCAGTTCAGAGCCACTGATGTTTGCCCTCTTGGGGTCTCCTTTGCAACTGTGTATGTATAATGGCTTTCTTGGCACAGGGAGAAGCAGGTGGTATTGTAGGGTGGAGGTTGGCCAGGCTATGCAATGGGGACTCATGGCTTTGGGGACACAAGGCATCTCGGAGCAGGCTGCTCATCCCTGAGCCCTTGCCTGCACCCCCACCCCCACTCCAGGTGGCTTGGCAGAGCTGCAGAAGCACATGTGACAGAAGGGCCTGTGGTTGGTAAGAGCAGGGATCCTGGCAGAGGCCCACCAAACATTTGCCCAGGTAGAGATTTCAGACATATGGTTGAGGGGATATGCCTGAACTAATCCTGTTATTAGCTGGATTATCTCTTCAAACTGAGAACCAGCTTCTGTGGGTCCCTGGTGAACCACTCAGCTGGGAGCCAGGATGACAGGCCCCACCCAGGGTGTGTGCTTGGTGTCAGTGATCCTGCCACCTGCATGGCAGCAGGTACACTTTTGTTCCTACTTCAGTCACTGCTTGATTCACTGACTCATTAATCTATCCAACAGTCTCTGGTCCTAACTGGTCACCAGGCATGGAGCTAGATGCTAGGGACCTACAGGAGAATGGAGCCAGAGGGCGTCTCATGGACTTCACAGTTCAGAAGAGGAGGCAGAAGAAAGAGGGAGACTGTAAAATGGTAAAACAGAAGTAGGTATAGAAAGAGGGGGACATTGAGAGTTAAAATCAGACATGGGGCGGGGAAGGTGGGCAGGGAGCAACTTGTGTGAAGACCTCGAGGGTCCTGCTGTGAAGGTCAGGTGCCATCCACTTCAGAGGTGGTCCTGACATGTTTGAGGACATCAGTTGTGAACGTGAGGGCATCAGTTGTGAATGTGAGAAAAGATGGATTAAAGGTATGGAATAATGTCTGGGTGAGACCAGTAAGAAGGTCATTCATTCATTCATTCGTTCACTCACTCATTTATCATTCACAAATACTTTCCAGGCCCTGTTGTAGGGAGGAGGGATAGATTACTGAATCTAGAGACAAAACCCCTGTCCTTGAGAAACTTACATTCTCAGGAAGGAAGGGTTGGGTGAGAGATTGGGGGTTGGAGCGGGAAGGCTAGGAGGACAAGAAGGCAAGGAGGGAATTGAGGATATACCACTATGATAAGTAAGTGGATGACACATGATGTCAGGAGGCAAGAGAAGCCACAGGAAAAAGGTAGCACTGGCCTAGAGGTTTAGGAAATGCAGAGGGTGTTCAGGGTAGTGTCATGAGAGGAGATTTGAGCAAAGCCATGGAGTGAGGGGTTGTCTGTGTGCACAGGGCAAGATCTTCCCAGAAAGCGGAAGGGTAGAAGCAGAAACCCTAGATCAAGAATGTGGCCGGGACATGTAAGGAACAGCCAGGTGGCCAGTGCCCCTGAAATGAGGGGTAAGAGAGGAGGTGAGGGAGTGCAGACCACACAGTACCCCCAGGGTACCGGGTAGAATTCTCGGGGTCTCTGAGAATGGATAGAAAAAAAAAAAACTACTTATTTTTATTAGCACAAGTGAAATTTGGCACAAAGTTTGCTTGTGAACATAGGCAAACAAACTAAAAGAAAACAAGAAAGTATAGAGAAATATGGAGACATCTGTGACTGTCAACAACAGAAATTACCCATTTTTTTTTTTCTTTTTGTGGTGCTGGAGATTGAACCCAGGGCTGCACACATGGTGGCAAATGCTTTATCTTTGAGCTACACACTTAGCCCAAGATTTTAAAATTATACATGAAGACTATCTCAAGCATCTTAAAACATTCTGTTCATCACTAGTTTGAAATTATCATACTAAGGCGCTACTGTTTAATGCATGCATATCACTACATCACGCACTGAGCAAATGAAAGCTATTTCAGTGTAATTGCTTTTACTTGTAATGCCGAGTCGTTATTGTGTATGTAAAATCCTCCCCTGAGGGTGGATCCCTGGGCTTTGCCAGACTGGAAGAGGGGACAGGGTGCGAGCACAGTGTGGAACCACCGATGTGGAGTCTGATACCCCACACAAGGGACTTGGACTTCGAGGGAAACGAGGAGCCCCCACAGGGTTTTGAGCCCAGCTCTGAGATCGGCTTGGTATTTTACAAGTGTGGCTCTGGCTACTCTCTACAGCTCAGCTGATGGGACTGGGGAGGAGGCGGGGCAGTGGTCCAGGACAGAGGTGGTGGTGGCAGTGGAAGTTGTGAGAAGCGGGTGAGCTCTGCTCAGCCACACGGGGTACAAGGAGCAGGTGTTGTCGGTGATTAGACAGAGTGAGAAGGAGTGGTGTCAAGGATGGGGCTGCGCAGTCACCTTGCGCGAGAGCGAGAGCGAGAGCGAGAGCGATGGGAGGCTTCTCAGAGGGTGTGGCTTTGAGGGTGCGGAAGGCGATCCACTGTGTTGACTGAGTTCTGCAGGACCTCGTGTTCCCAGCCTGGTGGCCCGGGAGGCTTGTCTGGGACCTGTCACGGGTCCTCATGAGACATCAGGGCCTCGCGGGGTTTCTGGCTGGGGCGCTATGAGGAATCGCTTTGCCATGACGGTCCTGCCATTTGGGGGAGAAAAGTGGGCAGGGTCTGGTGATCTTTCACTTCCCAGTGAACACAGCTTCCGCCTGTACCAGGAGAGAAGGAACCGCCCCGCTTCTCTCTCCTCTCCTCTTCTCCCTTTCCCTTTTGGTGGTACTGAGAATTAAGTCCAGGGTCTTTGTGCTGAGCCACATCCCAGCCTGCTTTTTCTTTTCTTTTCTGTTTTAAAATTTTCAGTCAACTAGCTAAATTGCCCAGGCCTGTCTCAAACTTGCAATCTTCCTGCCTCAGCCTCCCAGATAATAGCCATGTGCTACCATTCTGGAAGGAGGGAGCTTTTTTTTTTTTTTTTTTTTTTTTTTAAAAAGCTGTTTAGCCCTCTGTTTAGCTGGGGGACTGATCGATGGTAGTGGTTTTAATAACTCCATAAACCAGGGCTGTTCTATGCAGGATGAATTTGGTTGAGATGTAAATATTTTATATCAGAGTATTAACTGCTTATTAAAAGTGTATGGAGATTTATGTTATGTGGACATAATTATAGACATCACAGTAGGGTCACGGGCTTGCTGGAAGCATCTCTGTCAGAGCTGTTAATCCGGAAATGTGTGTTCTGCAATCCGCTGGACTTTAGGTAGAGCATTTTACTTGTCTTATTAAGCAGAAATTAAACACAGGTATAAATGCTGCCATAAGTGGAACTCTGTTCTCAAGACCCACCACATGCAGATCACACGGGACTGCCAACCCCTGACATGGCTCCTTGGAGAGCAGAGAGACCAGTCTGTGACTGTAGGGTCTTTCTGGCTTGTGGTGATGGGAATGCCTAGGGGAAGGTGGGGTGTTTTGCTCCTCAGGTGGAACAGAGGCTGACTGCCTAGATGTGGGTCCTGCTGCTGACATCCACACTCCTGTATGTAGAGGTAGGTGGGTATTTGCTCTGTGGATGGATCCTTCCTGAGCCTAGGGCTTCTGCATCGAGCTACATCTTAGCCCTTTATTTTTTTATTTACTATTTAGACAAGGTATTGCTAAGAGACTGAATTGCCCAGACTGCGCTCAAATTTGTGATCCTCCTCCCTCAGCCTCCCAGAGTGTTGGGATTACAGGTATGGGCCACCACACCTGGCTGAGCCCTTTTTCTTGGAGCTTGGACAAGGTGTTCATACACTGGGGACAGTTTAGAGCCTGATATAGGCAAGTGGTCAACACATGGTTTTTTTGAGCTAGATGTCTACAGCTTTTTCTGTATAAAAAATTTGATTAATTAGAAACCTTGGGGCAGATGACCCATGAGAAGATAATTATTTTTTTGAATGACAATAAGGGACAGCTTAGAGTGCATCTGTCCATCCATCTGAAGCTATTCATCCATCTATTCATTCTGTGCATTTGGTATCAGACACTGTTGCAAGGCCCTTGGGGTACAGAGTGGGTGAAACAACCTCAGCGTGCTCGGCACTTACATTTCTCCAGGGAAGTTGGATATCAAGCAAACAGATAATGTGTCCAGAGATCAAGATGCACAGGAATAGTTTTGTTAACCACATTTAAATGATTTCTCTGTCTTTTTTGTTGTCTTAAATGTTGTTCTTACTGTTTGTTTTTAAATACATTCATAGATTCACACATTCTCAGTTTGTCCATAACAGTCTCCTCTTGGTTTTCTGGAGAATGGGCAGCTCCTGATGCCTGGATGGCTCACAGTGTTCCTCCTCATGCCTTGTGTGGGAATCTTTCATGTTTTATTGGATTCCATATTCCCTGCTTCAGCAGGCAGGAAAGCAGGCGGCACGCCCTTGTGGTAACTTCAGGGTGTCGGTCCGGTTTGGGGCTGTGATGAGGACCGCTCTCTGAGGGCGGGGCACGCTGTTTGTCTCACCCTGAATGGTGGAAGGGTTATACCTTTTGGGTCCTGGGGTCTGCTCTTCATATTTTTCTCTGCCTCTTAGTGCTGGCAGCTTGTCCCTCCTAGTTCATGCCCTCTCCTCCTCTCTTCGTATCTAGATGATTCTGGAATGCACACAAATACAATTAAATGTTGGCTTACATCTTCAAAAAGAAGACCAGTTAATAAATTGATACACATCATCACCCTTTTGGCCTTGAAGTTCTAAGATTTGTTTATGCACAAGGTCTTAGGTTGTGCACGGAGGCACTTGTATACCTGTCGGGAGACCTCTCTTCATCAAGGCAGCTGTGAAGTTGGCACAGTGGGTAGACTGTGACTTTTCTGAGCTAGAGTCGGGGGAACAAGAGGTGCCGTGGGAATAGAGGCCATGGGAATAGAGGCCTGCATGGAGGCTTCCGGGGCATCACTTGCCCTGGTGGTGCAGTGGTCCTAGTTCCTGCAGATGGGGGGCATTTCTGTGGTGTTAAGGCCCCTGAGCACGTGGGCCCCCCAGAAGGTATGTGTGTATCCTGGGGGATCTAGACCTACTTTGTCCAGGTTGACCACCACTAGCCATGTCAGGCTTTTGAATGCTTACAATATGACTAGTGCTACTAAGAAATTGACTCTTACTTTTAAAAATTATTAATTTAGATTTTAAATATTATCGTTGCCTGCCAACTAGGAAGAGAAGAAAAAAACTATAAAAACTTGATTCAAAAAGTTATTGGAAAACTTTCTAGGATGTTTGAAACAACTTGAGGATTGTGAATTTATTTTTACAACTGTAAATTTTATGAGGCTTAGATACTGATCAAGCATGTGGGAAAAATCTAGCACCTGAATTGAGATGTGCAAAATATACACTGGAATTTGAAAAAGAATGAAAAATATCTTATTAATAATTCTTAAACATTTATTACATATTATAACAATATTTGGATATCTTGGATGAAATAAAATTATTAGTAAGATTAGCCTCACCTGTTCACTTTGTAAAATAAGACTTCAGGAAAAATTCAAATTACACATTGTTACTTGCATTCTCTTCTATTGGACAGTGTGGATCAAAACCTTCTCTGACTTAGTTCAGATTCAAGGCTGTTGCATAATCTCATATGGTTGGACACTTTCATATTCTAAACAAGAGCCCTAGGATGTAGGTACTGTGATTCCCATGCTCATCAAGCACATGAGGTCTCCGTGTGGTGGGTGATATGCTTAAGGTGACACAGCCAACAGGGAGCAGGGCTGGGACCCTAAAATTGGACAGGCTTAGGCTAAAGCCCCCCTTGTGATCGCTCTACCACAGTACCCCACTCCAACCTGTGGATTAAAAGGCTATCTTGGGGCTCAGTATCCTTGAGCAGGGATGTGGCCAGCAAGTGGCCTCAAGGACTATAAGCATCTTTGGGGGATCATGAAGTTGGGTTTGCTTTGTGTGCTCCTGCATTTCTCCTTAGTGTGGTCACTTTGGAGAGGAGATCAACCCTGAGCGTACCTGGGGAGCACCACCACCCTCCTCTGATGAGTGAGAGGGCCTCTGAGGGCACAGTCTGATTCCAGCGGCAGCTGTGCCCCCTTTGGTGGCAGAGTGTTGTTAATATCATGAGCTGGCAGGGCCAGCAGGATTATCACATCTAGTTCATATAGGAACAAACTGGGCTTCTCGGCAATGGGACAACTTCTCTGAGATCACAACCAGAACTGAGTAGGACATAGGGCTCTGGCTTTGGAGTCCGAGATCTTTCAACTGACTAAATCTGGCCTCAAATGCAGAGGAAAGTAAAAGGTACCATAGGATTTGTAATTAGGGAGAAGTCCCAGAATATGACAATGGCACCAGAAATGCTTCCATTAGGACATCCTTTCTTCTGGGAAAGTCAACATTGAGTGATGGGTTTCAGAGATCTCCTGAATGGATGAAGGACAATGGCAACAAAGCTTGATGCAGCCCTGGGCTGGATGGCCAGTGGATGAGGCAGGCAGCTCAGAATCAGACGGATGCGGTGGTGGAGGGGGCCACATACAGGTCCACATTTGGCCTTCATTATACTATCCCTGAAGCTAGAAAGCTTCTTCCTAGGGGCCTCTGGGAAGGCTTCCTGGGAGAAAGAAGGTCCCAGGCTTGCCTGGATCTTGTCTCTGGGCTTGTGGATCCCTGAGCAGTGACCTGGCAGTCCTGTTTACCACCTGTGTGATCTGTCTGTGGCAGTTGCTTTACCTGTCTGAAGTTCAGTTTCCTCATCTGTAAAATGGGACTTTGTCTTGCAAGAGGAGGGTTAGCCCAGAGCCCATGAGACATCTGTACCCAGCCTGGCAGCTGGTGTTCCCCTAAATACTGGGGCTTAATCACACACAGATACCTGAGGCTTCTCTGCAACCTCTTTGGCTCCCTGTCAGGTTGGCAACCCAGAAAGAAAGCTGCAGTCTGGGGTCCTAAGCCTGGAAGGCAGAAAACCTGGCTGCAGAATTTTCTCTGAGTACACACTGACTGCTCGGTCTGGACACTTGATTTTTCTCTCCAAAAATTTGGTAGGAAGTAGAGAGCAGAGCTGCAGACATTCAAGGTGTTCAGAGCTTGCTCCTGCTGAGTTGGAAGGCAGAGACCTGCCCCTTCCTGTGAAGATGTGTGCCTGGTGCTACCTTGATGCAGAATGAGTTTCTCCAGGGCCTGGCTTACTCTACCAGACATCTTCTCAAGGAGCCAACAGGAATTCCTCTTCTGGCCTACTCAGTCCCCAAGGGAAACCTTGTTTCCCAGAAGAGATTATAAGTTCTGGATTGTGTAAACACTTTCTGTCCAGCATCTATGGCAATCTTCCTTAATATAACTAGCTTGCCTTCGAGGTAGAGAACCTGGCCAGCTCTGCCAGGGGAGGCTCCAGAACCAGCCTCTGGGGCTTGGAGTGGACAAATCTGCCTCCTTGAACCCTTTGTCAGCCTTGCTGGCAGAGGCAGGGAGGGCAGTCATTGCCTACGGCCAGTTGGTGCTGAGTACAGCACCCTTGTTCCACCTTTGTGGAACCCTTGTCTTCTCATCTTCTTTGTGGTCACTAGGCATCCAAAGGCCTTTCCTGGTAGGAAGGAGCTGGCTTGGGCAGAAGACCCATCCTAGCCCATTTGAGAGCTCCCATAGCCATATGTGCTACTGCTCTGTCTCAAGTTAGGACCTCTCCTAAGGGTGAAGCTGCCCCCACAACCCAGAAGAAAGGCTTCCCCCTCTTCCTGTGCCGGAGGTCCAGACAAAGGGGCCAAGCACAGACTGACAGCTGATAGCAGGGGACCCTTTAGAAACTGGTCTCTGGCTGGCCTGGATTCATTAAGCTCAGGCAGCTCCTCGACTCTGCTGATGGTCACTGGGTGATAAGTGGCTGTGCCTGGCCCTTCTGCCTTTGAACTGCACGTTCTGTCTGCGTCTCGCCTGGGAGTCATTTTGAACTGTCAGTTCCTGGGATTAGATGCGTGTTTAGGCTGGATGAACTCATGAATGAAAATATTTTGCTTCATGGTTTCGGTAACAGAGACCTGCACAGTGGGGCCCCCTTTCTCTCTTTTTCTCTCCCTCAGCACCACCCAGGCAGGCCCAGCCTAATAACAGGAACCATAGCCCTTACAGCAATGCCCAAGCTGCTGTGTGAGACTTTGGATGGGGCCTCTGTGCTGTGATGAAACCAGGTATCCCAGCAGCTTTGGCCAGGTGAGGGCTTTCTTTTTTTTTGGTTTTTTTCCGGTACCGGGAACCAAACTCATGACCTTGCCCTTGCCAGGCAGGCGCTTTGCCGCTGAGCTAAATCCCCAGCCCCTAAGGGCTTTCTTAGTAAAATATTTTTCCTGATCACAGAAGATCTTCAGTACAAGATGGCAGAGGGGGAGCAGCAGGTTCTTCTGTGCTGGGAACAAGGGAAGGGATGGGAGAGGAGTTGGTCGCAGGCTCATGTGCTGCAGCCAGCTGTGATCCTCGTGTCACTGGCTTCTTAACAGGGGACCCTTTAGAAGCTGGTCTTTGAGAGGTGCGGGCCATGTGGTTGGAGACATGACAGTCCTGTCATCTTGGAACTGTGGGTTCATCTGAGTTTGGATATCAGCTCTGCCTCTCCTTCATGTGCCTTTGAGAAAGTCGTGTAATCATTTTACACACCCCATTTACAGATGAGGACAGGGGTCCTGAATCTTCCTTGCCAAGTTGCTGCACGGGCTGTCAGTGTGAAGGGCCAACTATGGTGCCCGGCATGGAACTGACGTTGTACTGCTATCCTTTCCCTGCCTTGTTCTTCGGCTGGGCTGTGCCAGCAGCTTGGGCCACACTGTGCTCACTCTACTTCATGGCCAGAAAATGAGGAAGATCTAGGGGACCTTTTGGGACATTTGTGATAAAGTCCTCAGCTCCTAAGAGAATTAGTGCTGTGGTAAATAGGTGTATCCTGCCGCTGACCGGGTTCCATCCATGGCTGTGTTCTACCATCACGTGGCCCTGGCATTCCCCAGTAGCCTGAGGTCAGTGGCTGGAGGGCAGCTGTCTGCCGTTGTCTCTTGCAGAAAGTTGCTGGGGACTTCCTGTAGTACACACAGGCTGGTAACTACTAGGAATCTGGTCTGGCGCCCAACAGATTGTATTGCTTAGTAGTAAATAGTTTCAGCTGAGAATCAAAACAAACTTTGGGGTGGTGGCTGGTAGCCTAGCTTGGCTGGTGGGCAGGTGTGAGTGTGTGTGTGTGTGTGTGTGTGTGTGTGTGTGTGTGTATACCTAGATATATGCCTTAATGCCAGTGCATGTGTGGATGTGTTTATGTGTGGTGTTCTGGGGCTAGAATTGTTGTTGGGCTGTTTCCATCTTAACTCCTGATCTTTGGTTTATCAGTGAACAGTTGTTAGAAAGTGGTATTTTGCATAAGTAGTATGTATTAATTTTAGAAAAATTGGAAAGAATGTAATCACTGTAACTGGTGTCCTCTTATTCATTGCCTTTGTGTATACATATGTTTTTTCCTTATAAAACCTTTTAATAACTTGTTCTCCTCAGTGACCTGGTTGCCTTTTATATTTGGCACCATCATTTTTGATGGCTGCCTGGTGCAGAAGGTGGCGGACGGGAGGAATGTACTATAGTTTTTAAAGCCACTCTGTACATTTAGATATGTTCTTTCTGAGTGTTGGCCCTAATGAAGCACTTTGTGACAAATGTCCTTGAATGAGCATTTTGGTACACTTGACAACTCTTTCTCTGAGGAAGGACTAGGGACTGAATTTCTGGCTCCAAGGACGTCTGTGCTTTTCTGATACCTTTTGCCAAATTGTCTTTCAGAAAGCTTGTACTGAGCAAAGTGGAGGGAAAATGGTCCTTTCCCTTTCTGTATAGATTCTCTAGGCAGGGGTAGAAGTTTCTAAAGGAGCGGAGGAGAGAGAGGAGAGGGTCAGTGCATTAAAAGGCCCTCAGGGCTTTGCAAGGTCTGGGAGGGTACTGAGGCCTAGAGAGGGAAAAGATGAGTGTGTGAGCCTGCAAAGGGCCTGAGAACTGTGGCTGAGAGGGCCTGGCTGTCCTGACACGGCCCAGTGAGCTGGGAGGCGAAGGGAAGGTCTCTGCCTGCTGGTGAGAAGAGCCAGGCAGTCAGGCACCCTCTGCAAAGTTGGGGGCTGTGAGATTGTTCTTTCTGCTGTTTATCAAGCCCTGACCATGGGAACTGGGCCTGGCCTGGGAACTGGGCTCAGGGAAGGGGATAAACTGGCTTTTACCCTCAGGCAGTCAATCCCATGGGGGTTATTGGTGGGGACAGAGAGTAGTGACCAGTGACTATACCAGGGGCTTTGGGGAACAGAGGAGGGTGATGTAGAGGAGGCCTCCTGGAGGACGGCACCTCTAGGGTGAGATCTGAAGGAGAAGCAGGAATGGTGGATGGATATAGGAAGGCCTAGGGTGTCAGAAGATGGATATCAGAGGCTAGCTAATGGGTAGGCCCTAGGAGGCCTGGTAGGCTTTCTAGGGAGAGCTAGACCTTTTCAGGATGTATAGGAAGCTGGGCCCCAGAATGCAGGATGATCTAAGACAAGGTGAAGCAGCACTGAGGAAGCAAGGGTGTTGTCCCCTGTGGGAGCCGCTGGTGTTGTAGAGCTACCCTCTGCAGGCCAGGTGTGGCAGAGGGGCGAGTATCTGGAGGAGATGACATGATAGTAGCGTAGGAACCTCATGGCCCCTTTCCGCTCTGGGATAGGCAGTCTCTGTTCACTCTGAGATGAGTCCTTCGGGCCAGAAAGACCATTTCTCTTGGTGTTGAAGGTATATTCTGTTCCTTCCCCTTCCTGGAGGGCATGGAGGCTCCAGGTGAGATGGGAGCCAGAGGCACACTTGCTGCACAGGGAGACTCTCAGGTGGAAGCCTGGTCCCTGCCCCGCTTTCCTCGTCTCCCTCCCTGTGAGCCTGCTTTGTGAAGGCCACTCCTACTGTGCCCTGTCTGGCTCCTCTGGAAGGCTGGCCTGACCCTTCCTCCAGGCACGCAGGCCCTGGGAAGGTTCTAGCCACTCAGCCCGAACCCCCAGCAGGCACAGTCTCAGCCCCCTGCCTCTCTCTGGTGGGCAGTGGTGCGTCCTCACCCACACAGCCAGCCTCTTGCCTCTTCTTCTGAGGTTCCTGTTTCACGTGAGTCCTGCTCATTCTCCCAGGAAGCAAAGGTCCCCGTCTCTGAGAAGGGTCTTGAGCTTTCTGAGTGCTCTTGGGCAGAGCGCTGGTGCCCCTTCCCAGGATGCTCAGGGCATGGTCTGTGGGCCTGGTGCTTGTCACCACTCCACTGTTAGGGGCACAAATAGCCCCCCAGCCCCCCAGCCAAGGCTGGGCCCCCTGCAGGTTGGTCCTTCCTCTGTGCTGCCTTCCAGGCTCCTGATTCTCCACCCTAGAAAAGGCAGGAGTGGCTGGCAGACATTGAGTTCTCCTTCAGGTGGGGTGGGGAGGGCAGGTACCGCGTACAGATAGGTGCGTGCAGTCAGATGTGCGCAGCCCCAGTCAGCCTGAATGCTCAGTAGGAGTGAGGCTCACATGCCAACCCATCAGTGTGTATTGGAGCCCCTTTCTATGCCAGGCACCGTGGTAGACCCTAATTTCTAAAGCACTCTTCGAGGTGGGTGATATTAGCTCTATTTTGCAGATAAGAAAATATGACTGAGAGGACAACTGGTACAATCTGGGGTATTTGTGCCCCCCCAGTGGATAGTAATTAAATTTTACCTGGGTGCCAGGCCTGGTAGGGAGCGCTTTCAGGCAAGGGAGCCCCTTGGAGTCCTACCCTTGTCCCTGGGTCTGACAGGAAGCTCATTTGGGTGAGAACAGGTGACAGGCAGGTCCTAAAAGCACAGGGTTAAATATTTACATTAGGCAAAGATGAGGGTTAAGTGCCTGAGGCAGGCAGAGAGAGAGAGAGAGAGAGAGTGAGGGACGGCTGCTGGCACCTCGAGAGCTGAGAGAGCTGCAGGAAAGGGGAGCATCTCCAGGGGGCTGGGGATGGCGGTACAGGGCCAGAGTGAGGCTGCATCTCCTCTGAGAAGGGCAGAGAGTGTGGTAGCCAGGAATGTGGAAGCCACATAGTTTTGTGTAATTAGGTCGGCTCCTCTGCAGTGGCTGCAATTAGCTGTAGGCTGGAGACACGACTTCCTGTGGCCAAGGCCACTTCTGCACCTGGGGCAGCTTACCTGGGCTCCTGCTGTGCAGGTTTGGGCCTCATGCATTTACGGCAGGAGCAGCACGACGCAGGTGAGCCGCTGGGACTCCCTAGTCATAGCAGAAGGAGAGACTCATCCTGGCTCTCCTCCTGGCACTGAGCACCTCTTAATCCTCTCTGAGGCCCAGCTGGAGCATCCACCCTTGCTCCTTCTCCTCACCTGTCACAGAGCTGTTTCTAGGGCCTTCTTGCTCTTGCTGTCTGTGGACAGGACTGTCAGCCTCTCAGAGGTGATCAGTACCCATGACTGCCAGTGAATGTCTTGTATACTTCCTCCCACAGGGAGCTCAGTGGCAGGAATATTCTGAGAATTTGATGTTTAGAGGCGCTCAGCCTATCCTGTCTCAGTGAAAAATGTCAAAAACAAGATGATCAGTACTGCCACTTTCTCTTTAGTGTTCAGGGAATATTACTTTATTTGTCTAATTTTATTCCAATCAAAGCAATCACTGTCTTTGTGTTTATTGGTCTTGCATGTCTTCATTGGTCTTGCATGTCTTCACTTTAAAATTGTAACATAGTAGATGTAAAATCTTGGAAGCGGGGGTATAATTATTTCCATTTTGCAGACAGGAGAAAACAGAGGTTGGAGAAGTGAGATGTTTCCTCAGAACCATTTGAGGAAGCTAGCAGTGACTGAGAGCCACTAATGGGCCAAGTGACACCACGCTCAGCCTTCCGTGTCTCAACTGAGGTTGAGCTGAGGGTGCAGTCTGGGACCCTCTCACCACATCAGGCTGGAAGCAGGAAAGTTGTTGGTGGCAGTAGCAACAGGAAGAGTGTAGCACTGCAGAGGAGCAGCAGTGTCCTGGGTGAGCTGGGGCTCAGTGATGCCCACCAAGGTGGCTGCCCAGCCTCTCAGGCCACTCGCTAGCCAGGCTGGACTGAGTCTGGTTCTTCTGTCTTCCTCTCTGCATCCCAGAGCTTGAAAGTGGTCTAAAAATCCTAAGAGGGGAGTAGAGATGTCACAGAGACAAGAGGGATGATGGACTACCATGCAGTAAATTGGTAGTGTTTAGTATGTACTTGGTGCAAGCAATGTTCCCGTGGTATTAGTGGGCATATTATTCTTTTAACCCTACTTTAAAGAACAAGACAGTGCTCTATAGTGTGAACACCTGGGACCAGACCTGGGCTGGGAAGATGGCACTCCACGCACTGTAGCTGTCCTTTGCTGTGGATTCCACATCCCTGATAGACCTAGGCTGCCTTCAGTAGCCATGAAACTCCAGTTGATTCTCATTCTTCACGGTAGTGATTTTCTACAAAGTCATTACCAGCACCAAATGTGCTAACATTGAACTACGGCTCCTACGGGAGCAGAGTGAGGTTCCAGTGAGCGTCTGGTCACACCATTTTGGTCACCTGATCAGTACATAACCTTGTTCTATGTATTTCTATTTAAAGCACCTTATTTAGTATGTTATTGATTCATTAATATTGAACTCATGGCCAATACTGTAAGTTATGCTTGGATGAAATTTACCTGACACACATTTTGTCTGTAAGGCACATCACAACCTTCCTGAACTTAGGAATACTAGGGACATTTAGGAACACTTGGGCACTATGCTTGGGCCATCTTAAACAGCGACATCACCAAGAAAAAAACCCACAAAAACAAAAACATGGCACTGTGTGTGGCAGAGAAGACACTTGTTTATAGTGGGAGCTAAAACAGGCAGGGCAATTTGGCTTGCTGGACTGCCGCAGGACATGTGCACATTGAGTGACTCAAACTTTCAACTACTCATGCCTGCAAATGACCATGAAAGCACCAAAGGCACTGATCTGGGGGGTTACAAATAAAGTTTAGTGAGTGTGTACATTTATAAATATGGATTCTGTAAATAATGAGGATTGGTCGCATAAGGTAGACAAATTAAACTTTCTGGCCCGGCCAAACTGTTGGAGGTAACTCATAGTTGGAGGGTGGCAGATGGTACCTCTGAGCTACAGAAAACATGGAGAACAGGGAGGTCCCCCAAAGGCTCTAGGGCCAGTGGCTGGCCCAGCCCCAAGCAGCAGGGCCTGGTGAGCCTTGTCTGTAGTGATCTTGATGGGTTTTCCACACACAGCACTTCAGCTGTTTATGGCAATGTGTTTATGTGGGTAGGGGGGATGGATTCATTTTTACCCTTTGGACATATTTTGAATCCATAAACAAGAAGAAACTTATCTTTACAGGCTTCTCGCTTTGTGTGGCTCCTGTGAATCCTGCCCTCAAATGTTCCACGGGGTGCTGGCAGAGATGGCAAGGCATTTGAGTGATTGTATATCCAGCTAGGAGCTTGAGCATCTGTTTCGGGGAAAAAGAAGGACAGCAGGGACAATGGGATTTTCCCAGTAGAGTCCAATCAGCCTTGGGCCAAAGCTGGAAAGAGATGCAGGGTGGGAGGAGGCTGGGGAGTGACACGGCTCCCCCACCCCGACCCCAGTCTCTTAGGCCTCTTGGCAGATTTACTTGCAACCCATGAGTCCTCCATGGGTTGAGTGTGAGACCGTGGAGGGTCCCTGGGTTGCTACCACTTCAGGGTCCAGGTGGTAGGTGAGGTACAAAGAGGGGAGGTTTTATACCCGTCTCTGCACAGCAGAGCAGGGGTTGTGCTCACTGCAGCTCAGCACAGTGCCACGGCTGTGGCCTCACACACAGGCACGTAGTACGGCAGGCTGGCAGGGTTTGCTCCCCTCCTTTGCAGGGACTGCCATCTCTCCTGTGAACAGGCTACGAACTCGGACTTCGGAGTCAGAATGCCCAGGTTAGAAGCTTGGCTTGGTCACTTATGGGCTATATGACCATGTAACTTCTCTGTGTCTGAACTTGTTTAAGACAAGAATAATCATACCTACTACTCAAAGTGATACTAAATATTATAGTTAAGACTTGAGAAATATTTCAAATATTATCTAGTGTAAAATAAGAGCTATAAATTAACAACATTTATAAATTTGCTTTGTAATCCAGGGCACGTTGCCCTTGTTAAGCCTCAGTTTTGTTATATAATTAGCGACACCTACCACTGAGAGTTGTGATGCAGTGTGATGGATCTGAGTTGGAAATGCATAACAGATTGGACTTTAAAAACCTCACCATGGTTTTAGCTGTTGTTACTGTCATTAAAGGTGCCCTTGTCTCCATTCGGCCTCCACCCTGAGCTCAGATGAGGCACGGGGAACTCCGGAAAAGGTAGGCCTGGAGACAGAGAAACGAGTAGACTGTCGTGATTCAGATGAGTGAGTGGTGACTTTGGGGCCTTCACTTGACAAAGGCCCAAGACAGCTGGTGGCAGGTCCCTAGGAGCGAGTGGGGAGCTGCTCTCTGTTCTCCAAACCTTGCCCTGCAGGGAGCCTGCTTTCCCTCCTGCAAGGGACTTGGAGCCCGAGCTGCTTCCTGTGGTTCCTTCTTGAGCCTCCCTCCCCGGCATCTGGGCAGATGTTTGGCCATGAGCACTGCCAAGCAGTGGGAATGCCATTCAGAAGAAATGGGTGTATGCAGAAAATTCCCTCCTCAGGCTCCTCGGGAAGGCTCGGAAGAGACTTCACAGGAAGCGTCAGCACAATTTTCTAATCAAGTTGAAGTCCATGGCCCGTAGTTAGAAACAATAAATGAAATGCAATTTGAGCCAGAACTTTGCCTGAGCCTCCATTTCTGGAAGTGGGTGTGGGTGAGAAGCGGGTCTCTCTGAGGGAAGAACTTGACCCCCGACCCAGGTGATTTTAGCCCCCAACCCCACCATCAGCTTGCAGGGGAGGGACTCTAGGACTTTATTTTAGGTAATCATTGCAAATCCTGATTTTGATCTGTCGGGTCAAAGTCCACACTTCTCTGTAAATCAATGCACACTATTAAGCTGACTTTGTTTTTTCTCCTTCCAGCGCCTTCTACCTACCATGCTTAGAGTTTAGTCTTGGAGATCATTGTTTAATCAATATTAAACCATTCACATAGTTTAAGTGTTTACTTATGTGCTTTGAATCATTGCTTGCAGTAAGAACAAGTGATGCCCCTAATCTGCCTTCACTACACTCCCCAATACCCTAATTATGTAATTTAGAAAAGAACATTTCCTGACAGCAGTTTCTCAGTGCACAGCAACAAATACCGACTGGGGCCGGGCCCAAACAACCCCGTAATAGCTAGCACATGGAGCTCGCTGCCTTGGTCCAGGCAGGCCTGACTTGGGGCGGGCACCCGTCCGTTTGGGTTAAGGGTTTCAAATGATGGCATATTAGTGCCAGTAGAAGTAATTCCACATGAAAGGAGCTGAGGCTAATAGCCCATCTCCAGTCTCTCTTAGTTTGCAGAATAGGCACTCACTGCAAGTTGTTACTGACCCAGACAGTCCGCAACAGATATCTCGCCCAGCCTGTGAGACTGACGCAGCCAAAGATGTGTCCTAGAGGCCAAGGTTTAGACCAAATGGTTCCTTGTGGCCTTGCCAAACCCTGTATCTCTGGTCTGGAGGTTGGTCCTGCACACCCCCAATATTTCCTTGTTGGCGTTGGGGCGGGGGCTAAAAAGCAAGGTACATACGTAAAGGGCTGCAGGGTGCCTGATTGGCAGAATCCATGTTTTCAGGTACATCTGCACTTGTATACCTTCTACTCCTGTGGCTGTTTTGGGCATAAGGGACCCTAAATGCCTTTCTCCTCACCAGTCTGCCAGTGTAGGGGACCAAGCATCTCAAGCCCACTGCCGCGGTGTACAGAGCCTGGCTTGGCCTTTTCTGATTGAATGAAGCCTAAGTGTTCCCTAAGCTAGTGGCTTCCATGCAGGGATGGAGGATGACCTTTCCTGCTTCCCCTCCTCCATGGAGAACTCAGTCTGACAAATATTCTGTTGCCATGGAAACACAGGGGCAGTCCTGGGGGCTCACCTGTCTCAGAGGGGTGGTATTTGGGCCACCCTTGAACAGCCCCTCTTAATGGGCAGAATGTGGGAGCTGTGGGCTTCTGCTTGCACACAGTCTTCCAGCCGCCTGGGGCCTGAGCTCTTGAAGGTCCCAGAGGAAGGGTAGAGGACAAGTGAGGAGCAAACTGAGCTGCAGAAATTCTAATTTGGCTGTGAATCTCAAACTAGTGCGTTAGCCTTTCTAGAAGCGCCAGTTGCTATGGTGATGGAAGCGGTGCCAATTTCGAGAGTTGTTTTTGTGGTTAGAGTGACCTGTCTTTGACAAAGAGAGTGAGGCCAACCCAACAGCCCCAGTCCTTGCTCCCTTCCAAGGATCAGATATTGTCAGGCCTCAGGAGGAGGGTGACCGTCTTTCAGAGTGGCTATTTTACCTTACCATTATTCTAGGGCTCCAACAGCTTGGCTGGGAAGGAATGGTGATCTGGCATTCCAAGAGAGAACCCACAGGTGGGCTTTCCGATGGAGAAAAAGCTGCTCAGTTGCAGCCGAAATTGGAATTTAAAAATTCCTCTGTCTTGGGACAAATTCACGATAAAGTGTTCTTTATGGAGCCTCCTGCCACCCGGAGCCTGGCCATGGGCCCTAAGGGTCTGCTCCTTCAGGCCACATTTTGATTTGGGCCTCAAATATCAGCCTTCCTCCACACCCCCAAAATTTCCTAAGTGACGAAATGGAGGCCTTTTCTGTAGCTGGGGTGCTTGTGTAGCTCGTTAACTCTCAAAGTGTTTTACAAATATTTATCCACCTTAGGTCATTTGCAAACCTAACCCCTGTCATCCCACCTCAAGTTTGTCCCCTTCAGCTTGGTTGCCCAAATGAAGTCAGAAGCCTTGGACTGGGAATTCCACATTGGTGGATTTTGAAAAGCTGTCCCGAATGGTTTGTTTATTTCTCTAGTCTGCCCTTCTTAGAGTTCCAGAGTGTGTCAGGGCTGCCCAGCCCAGACATGCAAAGCCTTTTGCTCTCCCTGCTAGAGGTGAGAGTATTTTATTTATGAATTCATTTTAAATCACTTTTCAGATCACTTTTAATCAAATTAAGACTCCTTCTCCAGGATTATGTCAAAGCATTAGAATAAAGAGGCCATTAGTAAGAGGGAGGTATTTGGGGACAGGTAAGCAGCTCCTTGGACTTGCTTTCCCAGCTGGCACGACACGTAGAGAAGGCCTATTTTGTGCTGCTCTCTGCAGTCCCTCGAGTGTGTCTTTGAGAGCTGGAGGAAGGCCTCTGGGAACTGGAGGCCTGGGTCCTTCCCAGGGGTGGCTCTGCACGCTAGATGTTAGTGATATTTCCCCTAAGACTCACCCAGATGATTTCTGATGCTTTCTACCCCATCTTCCCAGCAACCTACCACCCTGAGTTGTAGCAGGGTTAACTGGCCTCAAAGTCACCCAGCCTGAATTTGCCTTGACTCCCAGCTGCAGAATTTCTGACTAATGAAGGCTGACCCCTGGTGAATTTTCAGAAGCCACAACTTGCCTGCACCAGGCTTGTTCAGTTGATAAGATAGGCTTTTGTGTAGAGCAGGCAAGAGGGGCGCAGCTTCAATAAGGTCCCTGATCAAGGTGATACCAATCATTTGGGCTAATGTTTGCCAAATAAATAGCCTCATTAGGAAGGGCTATAAAAGTCCGATAAGATTCTTCTAATTATCCCCCAAAGCACAAATTCTTGAAGTTTCATTTCGGCATAATAGGAGATGTGGAGAAATGAGGGGCCAATGTGTGTGAATGAATATTTTTTTTTTTTTAACAACGGCTTCAGCCCTATGAGTGACACATCTAGCGTTACATATTTGCTTTTGCAAAAAGCACCAAACACAAATTGCTGAACACAAGAAAAAAAGACAATGACATATTTTAGGTTACTATTTCACCTTTGGAAATCAATATATAAGCCATTAAAACTACATTTTTCCATGAATGATAAGTGTAATTACCTTTCTCTTGCCATAAAAACTTGTCCTTATTAAATGTAAATATTTAAAAATGATTGAAATATATTTGAAGGGCACTTTATAGCTTGATTTTATATGCTGACATCTGGGTTGCCTTTCCTAAAACACTCTATTTCTTGGAGAGTTATTAAATTAGTATTTTGAAAGGACTAACACTAGACTTGTTCCTTGTTTCAATTTTAATTTTGTACATATTTAGATTTACTGGGAACTCAGAGTTTTTACATTTAGCTAATGCATGGTTATATTTGCGGAGCTTGTACACATAGAAGCCATGATGTTATTTGCAGAGGGAATCTTTAAACAATTGGGAACTCCATCTCTGCATTTATTTTGTACCCCTGCAAAGCATAGAGTACAGAAATCGAGATTCCAAAATTCCTGCCTGTAAATGTTTAATTTTCCAATTCTTCTTTAGAGCAGGAAGATTGTTTTAAATATTTACTTTACTTTTAGTTGTGTATCATTTCAGATAATGGATACATGATCAGTTTTTTTTGTAGATCTGTCGTGCGTTAGTTTAACTCTGAGAAGGACAAAGAGTGGAATAATTTTTTTCAGCTTCACTCTTTGGAAGAAATTTTTTGCTTCAAAAATTAGTATTTTTAAGCTGCCTTACTCCATCTTTATTTATGAAGAGGTTAGATTGTTCAGTTTTTTGTGTTCTTTTTTGTTTGTTTTTGCTTTGAGAGAATTTCAGATATTAATAGAAAATCTAATTAAAAATACAAGCTCTGCTAGCATATTTAATTCCAGATGGCAAAAAGACTTCGCTCAAAAATGTGCAAGAATTCAATATGAGTGGCTCAAATTTTTTTTTTCATGGTAAGTATTTCTGGGGTGGATGTATTCCTGAGCTCTGCATAGGAAAGCAACCATCCATGCAAGCCGTGCTGGGCTAACCTTCAAACCCTCTTTACTCTTTTTCTTTCACTATGCTAAATCCTTGAGATGTGTAAAGATGTTATGATAGGCAGTGGGTCAAGTAATCTACACATGTAGCTTTTTATAAATTTTTCTTTGCAAAGGAAAAATTTTCTTCAAATAAATCCCCCCAAATAAATGGTTTATAAAAACAAAAGTCTGTTTGTTTTGAAATTGCACACAAGAAACCATGTTATAACAATATCTCTCTTTATTTGAGTTCCGCCTGAGAAAAGAAATTTACCTATAGTCAGCGATTTCCCTCATGATAAGCCTTTAAAAAAATAAAGTTGTCTCTTGGGAGAAAATAAACATCAACGAAATGCACATATTCGAGGTGTCTTTATTCACTTGTCCAGGGGAATTGTTTAATCTTTGTTTTCTTCTCCCCTTTCTGTGGCTTTTTTCTTTCTTTATAGTTCTGTTCATGCAAATTCCCAAACTTAAGCATTTTAGACTTGCTTCTTTTAATTATAGACACTTCTTGAATGAGAAAAGGTGCCGTTTTCTCCCCCCACATGAAGTAGGATTTTTAAACAAGTCTTGAAATTTTTTTCACTCACAGTGCCACTGAAGGTGAACAGACAAATGGGGGAACGTGCGCCGATCGCCGCCAGTGACCTGGGAATTTTTCAGGAGGCATATTTTCTTACGTTAATGCCTTTGTAGATTCCATCGACGTTCAGACATCAAAGGGCATGCAATTAATAATGGACATCTGGAGGGCTGATCACATGCTTCCGATGTTAAAGTGGTGAACGACAGGAAAATCTGCCATGGTCAGGTATTAGCTGTAATCATTTTAAAACAACAGCATCGAAGGCTTCTCTTTTGTGCCTGTGCTTTCAGAAAGGCAGAGGCACACATACAAAAGGTTCCCGCAGACGCCTTCCTTCTGCTGGATGAGTGAGTAATAAACGATTTGTAGACCCAAGTTGCCAGCGTCGATTCAGACAACCTTAATTTCTGCGATAAATGTAAGCTTAATTTTGTGTGAACTTTTCCCCCACATGGACACATGGTGACCAACAGTTGTATTATTTGGGTCTTCAGTTAATTCTTGAAGGTTTGCTCTTTATTTGTTTGCATTTTCCAAAATAAATGTTTTCTAGTACTTTGGTAATGGTAACTTTCTGATTGCTGGAATTGAAGGCGTCCTTAAGAGTTATTTATTTCCTCTCTTTTATGGTAGCCTGTTTATCTTTTCCAAAGTGATATATGTTACCCAACCCCAAGTAATATAAGATAGGTAGGGAAGACTGTGTTTAAGCTCAACAAAAATGTTCCAGAGAAATATAGTGCTTTGGGCTCTAAATACTCCAGCAGGTATAAAGACCTGTAACTTTTTAACAATAATTCTCATTTGAGTAGGTCACAGATAATAAAGGAAAGCTTGTTTCTGGGAAATTAAAAAAATGACATGAGGGGGAAAATATTTATTTGCTTTCTACATTGGTCAAATGACTAGTGGATATTAAAAACCTGTAAATAGACAGATGCAACCAATTCTTTCATTAACAAATATTGCAATTCTACAGTAACATAAATGCATTTAAAAATGCTTATACTTCTGAGATCTAAAATTGTCAGAGCTTAGTCTGCTTTAAATGTTAAATTGATATGCTAATCAGTTGAGGAGAAAAAAAATTCTTGTAAATCTTTAAAGAACCAACTTGAATTTTAAAGGCTGTTCTATCATTCAGGTAGCAAAAGCTCCCATCCATGTTGTGTATGGTTCTGTACAGTTCCCTTTTGACTAGGTCAGCCCAGCCACCAGCTTTGTTTCCCTTCTAAGCATAAGCAGGATCGGCAGCACGCTTTAAAGTTAATTTGAAGTAGGGTCTATATTGCCGTCAGCAAATATGTTATAAGCTTATTATTTAATCGTGATTCCGGGGTAAGGCCATCATCCCCTTCCTAAATCCAAATATAAAAGCTGAAATCGTATTTGTTAAAACTGTCATGTTGAATTTGTGGCCCAGATTGTTTTCCCGAGGCGTGCTGGGCCAGAGCTGAGTCCCAGCTGCAGACACCCAGCCCGGCAAAGCTGCTCCTGGCCTGGTGGCTGAGCCACTCCGAGCTGCTCAGACCGCCCGCCTCCCCCAAACAGAGCTGCAGCCCAGCCTGCTCTCGGCTTTTCCACATTGTAAAATCATTTGATTTATTTGTTTGGTTTGGTTTGGTTTTTAGAAGCACTGAAGAAATTATTTCCTACTGGCAGAGAGGGCACTTGGTGTTACACTACATTAGTTTCACATCATTAGTTTAGGGTTCTCAAACTTAAAATTGGAAGGTACATGGAAGGCTTCTAGAGACCTCAGTTCTGACCAGAGCAGAACAAATTAAAGCTGATGGATTCCTTTCGCTGTCTGTAACGTGTGGGGCGATACATCATAAAGTGCTGTGGCATTGCTGAGGGGTTCCCTCTGTCAGCTAAGGAATTTGGTGGTAGGAAATGTTATTTATAAAGAGGAAAAATTCCACTGTTACCATTCCGGTTTTTTTAAAAAAACCGTAATTTTATCGTCACAGCTTGTACCAAGAAACCAAGAAAGGGTGCTGATGACAGCCGCGACCCCATATCTCTGGGCTGTTCCCTCTCACCTCCATCAGCCACTTCCCCTCAGACTCTAGCTCCTTACAAATAATTCAAAAGCCGCCCTCAGACAGAGGACGAGCTCCAGGGCAGATCGCACGATTGCACTGCTCGGCTGCAGGCGGTATAGCAGGGTGCTAGCCCGGTGGGGCTGAGTCCCCGCAGTGTTCCGCGTGTAGCTGGGGAGCCGCAAGCGGCGTGGGTTCCGCCGGCCTAGCGCGCCTCCAAGGCGCCGGGGAAGCGGAGGACACCGGCTCGATGCTCCCACCGCCGGCTCTGCTCTGCGCCTCTCCCGCTCTCTCGCTCGCTCTTGCAGTCCCCAGGGTCTCCGTCTTCCCGCTGCTGCTCAGCGACAGCCGGATCTCGGCCTCTGCAAGCAGTGGCGTTGGGACCCGGCGGGGCCCTCAGGTGAGCGCTGCCCGAAGCTCTCCTGCCACCTGTTGGCCGCCAGCGGTGCTGACGCCGCCCGAGGAGCAGCGCTTTCAAACCGGCCTAGAATTTTAAATGTCTTCTTTGCGCCCACATTCTGGGTGCTGGAAGACCCATAGCTGTGTCCCAAGCCTCCCCCCACCCCCAGCTGGTCTACCTGAGCTTCCTAGGTCCCTATCTGGCCAAGCTACCACAACTGAGCTAGGGAACAGTCGCAGGCGATCTGCTCAGGAGTATCATGTCCAGGGTCCTGCCTCTTGGACAGCAATGGAGGGGACAGAGGCTGGAGGGTCCCTCTGACAGCAGAGACCAGACTATCCCGGGTCTTTCCCTGACAGTGTCTAGGGAGCGCCTGATGTAGTGCCACCATGGGAGGGCAGCGAGTTGTCCCTTCGTCTAGACAGAGTTCTCCTGCGTGGTGGCCCTGCTTGGCCACTGTACCTTGTGGAAGGGGAATATGAACCAGCTTGTCTAGCTTCTTGCTACGGGGAGCAGGCTTTGCCTAGGCCTCTCCTTTTCCTTCTTTGTAGGGAGTCTTCCAGGGTCTGGATGTAAAGGCAGTGTGGGGAATTCTGCCGGAGGTCAGGAACAAGGGCGTAGGAGCTTCAGAGTGGAAGAGGGTGCCATACCTTCTCCCCACCGTCAGCCACGGGCCATTCGCACATATCACAGGGGAGCAGTCCTGTTCTGAAGGGCTGGATGCTTCCTACGGACAGGCTTGGATTTCTCTGCACAATCGTTCTTTAGGGCAGTCTCTAGGGAAATAGGGATCTTGGTGGCTTCCAGTATGGGGGAGCAGCCACGTTTTTGAACTTTCTGGCTGCAAAAGGAAACCTCCTTCTAGGTCTTGGGTGGACTGAGGCTGAGGATGGATTTGGCCTGACTTTGAGAATATCTCATCTGGTTCACAGTGCTGAGGATAGTGTGAGTTGATGGTACTCACATTCCTATTTTGGGGAGGGAGGTCGAGGGTCATGTTTTCCCCCATGCCTTGTTGGAAAGGGTTGAGATTCCCAGCTGCTGTTGGCCCACAGGCAGGCGTTTGGCCCAGTTGAAGATGCAATATTTCTTCATTCTGTGGTGGTTTTATACACAAAGCTTGCATCACTCTCAACCCCACCCGCCTGTAGCATGCATGAGCATTAAACATGACATGGATGCTTGATGCTGCTTGTGGGGCAGGGTGGCCTGCACGGAGCCCTCATTATGAGAACACAGCGCTCCCTAGACACTGTCAGGGAAAGACCCGGGATAGTCTGGTCTCTGCTGTCAGAGGGACCCTCCAGCCTCTGTCCCCTCCATTGCTGTCCAAGAGGCAGGACCCTGGACATGATACTCCTGAGCATGATTCCACCTGGCCTTCAGCAGGTAGTAACTGGCCAGCTTGTCTGGCCCGGATTCCTTTACTCTGCCTTAAAGAGGAGTGTTGTCTGTGAAAGCCAAGGGAGCTTGTTTGTAGGTGATTATCTTCTTGCTTATCTGAGCCCGGAGTGTTCCTACCTCCTCATCTCTGAAATCAGAGAGAGGCCCTCTGGTATTTGGCCAAACAGTTTGTTGAGAATCCAGTCCTGCAAAGTTATTTTTTCAGTCTAGGGGCTCATGTGAACTCTGGACTAGGGATGATTTAGTTGTGTTTTTTCAGCTCACCTCGTAATTTCATGGAGAAAAATTCTTTGGCATGTTTCCTCCTGGTGCCAGCTGCTCTCAGAGCGGAGTAATGCCCCATGGTCAGAAATCGAGTCATGCCAGGTCTGTGCTTTGGGGAGTGGCAAGTGGCTGACTGGACTCTCTTAGGTCTGCCTATCAAGGAGGGAGAGAAATCCTACCTAGCCAGGACTCACATTTTTATGGAGAAGAAGGAATGTTAGGAAAGTCAGTAAACTTCTGCCTGCCCAGCCCTGTGAACATGAATGGGAGAAGAAAAACCCAAGGCTGATTATTTACCCTCAACACAAATGTCACCTCCCTCCCATCACCTGCTTTTTATTTCGAACCTCTCTGACAGAAACACATGACTGGCTGGCTTTGCCTGCCATCAGTACTGTCTGCCATGGAGGGACTGGGGGACCAAAGGTAGGATAACTTTCAAGACACCTGGCACAGCTGGCTCCTGCCTTTGTGCATGGGATGGCCACTAGCCAGCTGGCTGCCCTGTCCTCATTCATGTGCTCTCCAGAGGAATTCTAACAAACTGAATTTTTACAATTTTTATGGTCATGTATTATTCTAAAATCAGGCTATGCAGCTGCCCTGGGCGTGGCTGTGTGACCTATCTGGTAAGTAGTCCTCCTGGGCCTGTGCGGCTTGCAAGAGCTTAACCCTGCTCTGACGAGAGAATGATCCCTGATCTGGGAGATGAGAGGCTCTCTGGGGTCCACACTCCGTTCTCACCTTCAGCAACAAATAGGACACTTTTTCCAAGGCCCCCAGCTGGTCCCAACTAGTCAGTGGCTCACCGTGCTCATGGCGTCCAACTATAGCCCCTTGTGGATTCCTTGGAAAAGGGAGGCAGGTGCCTGAGCTGCAGACTGTTTTCCTAGTTGTATGCATTGGGAGTAGAGATCCCTTCTCCAGAGCTGTGGCCAATACAGAAAGTGCGTTATTGACAATAATATCTTCAAAGCTATGTTCTTTTCCCTTAGCCAGGCAACTTTAACTTTCTGCCTTTCCTGTGCCTGGGGAGGAAATTTCCCTGTCTGGAGAGAAAAAGACTCTTGAGTCACTCTCAGTCTTCCTCCTTGAAGGCTGCAAGTTCATTTGTCTTAACCTTCCCTGTCCGGAGATAACAGATTCTAGAGGCCAGCTAAGAGAAGAAGCTGTGCTTGGAAAAGTCGTTTAAGTGGGACGTTCTCAGTTTTGAGCTCGAGCTGTTCTGGAGACACTGACATTTTCCTACTTCTCAGAGGTGAGAGGTGACGAGGCTGTAGTGGCATTTTGGACTTGGGGCTGATAAGACTGTTTTTGTAAAACACTGGAACCCTTTGTGATTATCAGCTGGGAATTTCATGGTAGTGTTTAAAAGAAGGAGAGGACAAAATGGGCCTCTTAACTGTCAATTGGGTTGCTCATTGTCAAACAATCACTTAAAGAGCATTTGCTCCGGCCCCTGAGTGTCACTGCTATTAGCCACTTAAGCCGTTTGAGAGGCCATGCTCTGGGTCACCCCCGTTTTAGAGATAAAATGTGGTCCTGCTTTTCTTCTCCGTGTGACCCCAGCAGAGGCAGCATTGCTTTGACTCCAGTGAGCAGGCTTCTCCTTTCCAAGTCCTTGTTAATAGCCTGAACCAATCATGCTTCTTGACGTCAAGAGAGATTCAAGTGCACAGCAACGAGTACTTTTGGAAGAACTAAAGGAGACGACAAAGGTTGTCATCATAGACGTCAGGCTCCTCTCTTTGAATTTCCATGTGCTGTTCTGTCTCTCCCCCTTCCTTCACCCCTGCGTGCGCCACTGGAATCACTTGGTGTTCACCTGGCTGCGGGAGAGGACGTTGTGAAATTCTGGAACTGCTGCAGAAACTTGAAGACATGGAAAATGCAAACTCCTTACTTGGTCTGTGCTGTCTCCTGCCAATGTGGTCTGACAGAGCCCGTGGGCGTACTGATGCCAGATACACTCCAACTAAATAAATCTCTAAGAGAGTGAAATAAAAGCACTCTTGCATTTTCCTTTTGTTGTCTGTACAAAAGCCACTCTCGGTATGTGAATGGTGTCAGATGCAATAATCCAGAGTAAATCTCCAGGAAGAGAAATACATCTGAACAGGAGTGATCACTCATTTCCCATTTCCCCACCCTCCCCCCGTTCCACGTTGGGTGAGTCACTGGAGTGGCTGCCCATGGCTCCTGTGGCTGGCTGGGACTGGGGGGATGGTCACAGGGCCCTGGGGTTGCTGTCAGATTTACACAGGTCACTGAGCTTCAGATGGTGAGAGTTTTGGGTCTTAGCCTTCTGGGCGGTGTCCATTCTGGCTGAGGGTCAGAGGAAGACCACACCCTTTGATTCTAGGCTTCCACATGGCCAAAGCTTTTCCAGGGTCCCCTAGGGAGATGTTCTTGCCAATTGTATCCACTATAGAAGTCTGGAAGCACTTAAATTACATATTCTTTTAGCAGATTAAACTTGACAATTCCGGGGCCACCCTCCCTGGCCTTCTCTTGGACGCCCCTCTGTCCCTGTTGGGGTATACCTGCTTATTCACTGGTGAAAGGCAGGGCGGTGGGGGAAGGATACACTGTGCTAAACCAAGATTTCATACGGCCTCTTCAGAATTATAATACTTTTGTCACGGAATGTTTCATCTTCACCCTGTATTATTTACTGGACAGTCCATATTCCAAAAGTTTCCTTTCAGTGTCTGATCATGTAATGCATTTGTCTACATACTGTCAAATCTCTTTCAGTAACTTTTCAGCAGGAGTGGCTTTTCAGCTTTCTTTGTCACGAGATGGATGTCTTGCTGAAGAACGGGTAAGAATGTAGACTGTCCCTCAATTTGGGAGGGTCAGATGTTCTTTCATGGTTAGGTTCAGATTCCAGCTGGAACCCTGCATCCTTCAGTATATCGTATCTGGAGCCGCATGCTGTCTGTCCCTCATTGGTGAAACAAACTGTTTTCCTGGTCAAGGTGTTGTCTGGTTACTGCACTACCTATTTATTATTTTCCCTTGAGCTAAGAAGCAACCTTTGCTGAGACACTTGCACTTGGACATGCAAATGTTTTGCTCCTCATCAACCCTCCCTCTGTCCTGAATTTAGCACCTATTGATAATTCTTGCCCCAACCACTGTGATGATTGCAAAATGGTGATCTTTCTACTTCCACTAGTTTGTCTGCCTTTGTCAACATTCTGGTGAAGAGTCACCCCTCTTTCCTCTCTGCTTTCCTTCCCCTCACCCTCTTTCTTCCTCTCTTCTGGCATTGCTGCTGCTTCTTCAGTACAGGCTCATAGATTTCTATCTTATTAAGTAGGTAATAATATATTCATATCACTATTTATTTTGTGCTCAACTAGTCCCAGATGTAGCCTGTGAGACTCCTTCAGGCTCGATCCTGTCTCCTTTTGACATGCTCTTATCATTATTTTGAGTACTTCCTAACCTTCTGGCATCAGCAAGATGTTCCAAGCTTACCTTGTACCTTCCCTGAACTGATCCTGGGGTCAATCATTTATCTAAGAATTCCTAGTTTCTAAACAAAGATGCAGAAATGTAGTGCACCCTGTGCTACTGGTGGGATTTTTGCTTCAAATTTAGGATGAATACACACACGTACCCACCTTAACTCTGAAATATACAAGTTCTATACACATACTTACATTTAAAGTTACATATACATATCTGAACACACATTTATATGAAGTCATGCTGTATGTCCAATTCTATCCTATACAACAGATTCTTCAGTGCCCCCTCCT
>NW_004955408.1:30350899-30397944 GCF_000276665.1 Chinchilla lanigera
TTCCTTCCTGTACTTCACACTGAGCTGCATCCCAGTCTTTTATTTTTTATTTTGAGGCAAGGTCTTGCAAAATCACTTAGTTGCCCAGGTTGGGTTTGAACTTGCAGTAATACTGCCTCAGCCTTCCAGAGTGCTGGGATGACAGATGTGTGTTACTGTGCCCGTCTTCATCTCACATTTAAATGTCCCTTCTTCCATGGCAAGAACGCAGCCCCAGCTCTCCTGTACATTTATTCACATCCTCATTCCTCCACTGTGCAGAAAACACTTTCAAGATTGGCATACCCACACCACTATGAAAATAGGTGTAAAGTCTTTACTATTAGTTTGCCAGGGTTTCCACTCTTTATAGAGTGTCTACAGTCAATGTGCTTTGTTCAAAAGTTACTTAGATTAGCTCTTATTTCTTTTCTTCTACCTGGTTTTCACTTTGGGTTTGTTAATTCTTTTCTCCTGACTAGTGCTTTCAAGTTTAGTGTTTTGTTCTTCTCACCCCGGTTGATTTGATTTGATGTTTAGTTCTGTGTAATCTGAATGAGCTTCCAAAGTCAAAGCTCCATAAAAAAGTATACACATGTTTATTTGTGTGAAAAAAAAACATAGGAATGAAAAATCAGAAAAAAATTGATATTTCCAGAGAGTCAAGGAGGAGACAGTGGAAAGGTTTGGACAAAGGGACATTTTTCTGTGTGTACATTTTTGATAATTTTTTCTGTACTGGGGATTGAACCTAGGTCCTTTGCACTGAGCTATACCTCCAAGCCATTTTTTAAAAAAACTCACTAAGTTGGTTGCTCAGGCTAGGCTTGAATTTGTAATCCTGTCTCAGCCTTGCAGAGTGCCAGGATTATAGGTGTGTGCCACCATGTGCGGCTTTTTAGGGGTAAGTATTGAACAAACATATGGACTGTTTTCCCTTCCTTTGTTTATTCTTTCAGAAAAATAGGCAAACATGCCTATATTTTTCTATCTCCCTTTTATACAGAATGTAACATAGTTTATGTATCTATATATGTATATGCATGTTGCACCTTACCTTTCTCTCTGAAGAGCATAATGTAGAAATCATTATTTAGTTCATAAAGTTCTTTCTCATTCTTTTTTTTACAGTAGCATGCTACTTCATTATAGGTATGTAACATAGTTCATATTTTTCTAAAAAATTTCCTGTATTTGCAAATTTCCAGTATTATGCTAGAATGACTAAACTTGCATGAGTGTTTATCATTAGCAGTGATGGATTTTTAGGGTAATTTTTTAGAAGTAAGAATGCGAAGTCAGGGTAAGTGAGTAAATAGTTTTGTCTGCATGGCCAAGTTTTTCTTCATAGGAGCTGCGCAGTGCACATTCCCACAAGCAGTGTATGCGCACACGCATTTCCAGGTTGCCCGCAGAGTCAAGATTGTCAAGATACCAAATTGCTGCCCATCTGATGGGTGAGAAATAGTAACTTAGTGAAGTCTCAGTTTACGTTTCTCTAGTTGCATATGGAGTTAAGCACTTGTCATAGATTTCAGAGACTTTTTATGTCTGGGTGGTGAACTGTCTTTGCTCACCTACCTCTAGGATTCTTTTGTCGTTTATAAGGGTGTATTAGCTGCTTAACTGTGGTATATGTTGCGAATATATTCTTCCAGTTTCATATTTGCTTTCTGATTTTGCTTTTGGTATTTTTGCGGTGCCAACTTTTAAAAAGCTATAGTCAAGGTATCAACTTCTATTTGACTTAATTTGGATTTTGATTCATAATTACTTTAGTTATAGTTGAATTGTAGAATAATTCACATATTTTCTTTTAGTGCTATAGGTAGCATAGTTTTAATGTTTTACACTTAGGTCTCTAAGTTTATTTGGAGTTTACTTTTGTGTGTGATGTGATGAATGACTCTAATTTTATCTTTTCCAAATGCTAGTCCCCTGTACAAGCATTAGGTATTGGAAGATGGTCCTTGCATGATTTGAGATACAGTCTTGTGTCCTTGCGTGATTTGAGATACAGTCTCTATCACACACTGTGTTTCCCCATGTAGCTGGATTTATTTCTGGATTTTGCACTCTATTTCATTGGTTTATTTTTGTGCCATTACTATACTACCTTAATTACGGAGGCTTTATAAAATTTAAAAATATCTGGTAGGTCTAATTCCCTCCTTGTATCTTTTCCTTTTCTGAATTTTACTAACACTCTTGTGTGTTAATTTTTTCTGACGAACCTTAGTATCTACTTGCTTATAAGGGATCATATTAAGCTTATAAATTAATTGAGGGAGAAGTACAGTAATATCTTAATGATGATGAGACACCCTGACCATGAACTAGTGGTGTCTTTCTATTGATTTAAGTCTAATTTTGTATTTTTTAGGGATATGTTACTTTTTTTTCTCCATATAAGTTGTCAACATTTCTTGTTAGATTTATTTCTAGGAATTTAATCTCCCATTGGCATGGTATATGGGAATCTCTCTTATTACAACTTATTAGTTATTGTTTGTGCCTCTAGAGGCTGAGTTTTGGTGTTCATTTTATACCCTACTATCCCGCTAAGTTATTTTATTGGTTTAGCTCAGTGGCTGTCATTATATAATCTGGGTACCCTTTAGAGGTTTCTGAGATCCATTTAGTGGATTCATAAGGTCAAAACTATTTCCACAATGATAAGATATGATTCACCCTTTAACTTTCATTCTTAACTGAGTGTACAGTGGAATTTTCCAGAGGCTGAAAATACCCTAATAAAACTATCATGTGTACTATCAGAACAGATTGAACGCAGATGCAGGTATGAAAAGCCTACTGTCTTCTATAAGCCTTGACAGTAAAGAGATATATGGAAATGTAAAATGATGTCATTCTTGTTGCTGAAATTTTTTATTTATTATTATTTAAAAACATGCCATTTATGTTCACACATTTATTATTACTTGTAAATTAAACATTTGAAATGTTTTTCAGTTTGAGATTCAAATCCAGTAAATATCAGTAGGTACAAACCAGATAAACAAGAACCCTTTGAGGTCCTCAGTAATTTTTGAGTGTAAAGGGGTTTGGAGTATAAAGAAATTTGAAAAGCTATTGAAGTTATGAGTTTTATCACTTATTTTATAGGGTTTTTTCCTAGATGCACCAACATATCCTCTGCAGCAGAGTTCGTTTTGCTTATTTTCTAATTCTCAAGCCTCTCCTTGGTTCTGTTGCTTGACTGCACCGGCTAATACTTCCAGCACAGCACTGGTTCCTGGAAGTGGGTGTGTGTGCTTCCTTCCTCTAGTGGGAACGCTTCAGGAGTTTCCCCAGTAAGTGAGAGGCAGGCTTCGGTGTGTATGTTATGCTTCATTTACTGTATTTTCATGGTGTTTAGGATTATCTGTATTTTGGATCTCTTGGTTGCCATTGTATCTACACCTTTTATAGCCTTTCATCACCCCTCTCTTGCTCAGTCTTTACTATATCCTCTGTCAGTTTTATACAGTATCCTTTGACTCTCACTTATTATCAAATAACAACCAAGAAGTTACCTGGTGTTTTATTTTTCCCTCTTCCCTACTTTTTGCTATCATTTTTAAGGTTACATTCTTTCCACTCTGTCAGAGAAAGTCATGGTCGAGGAATCAGAAGATTGTTTTCGTCTCAGTTCTGTCATTAATGCATTAAATGCTCACTGTCAGTCCTTTTGCTGGCCCTCATTCAGTTATTGTTTGGTTGGATGAAGGGTAGATATGAAACCTTGACTTGTGTCTCTCTCCTTGAGCTTCTTCTTTTTTTTTTTTTGGTTTTGGTTTTGGTTTTTCTCCGGTACCGGGAACCAAACTCACAACCTTGCGCTTGCCAGGCAGGCGCTTTGCTGCTGAGCTAAATCCCCAGCCCCTCCTTGAGCTTCTTAAGAGTGTGCCCCCTTTTGGTCAGTTCTATCTGTGGTTCCCAAGAACTTTGATGTCAGTCTGAATTTCTAATCTGAATAAGAATTGATCTTGTTTGCCTGAAAGTCCTGATAATTTTTTGTTATTAAAGTCTAGTAGTTTTATTAGGGTCTTTCTCAGACTTGATAATTCCAGATCAATTTTCCAAGAAACACAGTAGGCCTTTTCAATACACTGATTTAGGATTCATTTCTGGAAAGTTTCCTTAGATTGTATTTCCAAGTATTAATTCTTTACCTTTGTTCTGTTTTACTGCTTTAATGACTCCAATTGTACATAAGTTAGACCTTTGCCTTCTGTTTCAATCAACCTTCCTTCCTACCTTCCTTCCTCCCTCCCTCCCTCCCTCCCTTCCTTCCTTCCTTCCTTTCTTCCTTCCTTCCTTCCTTCCTTCCTTCATTCCTTCCTTTGTTCCATTTCTCACAATACTGGAAATTGAATCCAGTTGTCTTCAGATTGAGTCCAGTCCTCAGCCTTTTAATTTTTTAAAAAAATTTTTCTGTATTTTGCGCAAACTGGCTGGACTCTGGCTCAGCCCTGGCTGGGCTCAAACTTGTAATCCTCTTGCTTCAGCCTCCCAGAGTGCTGGGATTCCAGTCATGTACCACCATGTCCACCTACTACTCAACCTTTTAAATTATTTTTCAGTCATTTTTATTCTGTTTTTGTTTACTACTTTTATTGATCTCTCATTAAATTTTCATTTGAACTTATTCTCTCTTGCACATATTGTAATTTATTAATTTCTGAGATAGTTTTGACTTTTTCTTCAATTTATTTCCTAATATTGATCAACTTTTATTGTATTTCTTCCCAATTTTTTTAAGTTCTTTTCTATTAGTTTTTATATCCTCTAGTTTTAAAAAAAAAAAAATCTTCAAGTGTTTGTATTATGATGTACAATTCAATTTGGAATATTATGCTTCTTCTGCTTCATGGTTGATTTCTAGGGGAAGAGAATTTTCACCAGGTGAAAGGTTCAATTCATATTTTATCTTTATTTCTTATTGTGGCTAAGAATGCAGTTAGGCTGAGTTGCCCGCCTTCCTAGGCGTTTAGTAGAGTGTACCTGTTTCAAGAGCGCCCTCTTCTGTCAGTACAGTGAGGTGCAGTTTATTAGGTGGAGAGTAGTGGTGGGGGGTCATGAAATTTTTTCTGCAGGATTTTTAACTTCTTATTTTTCTTTACTGCTAAAAGGCAGTAAAGGGCAACAACTTCTCTTGATTTATTTTCTTTTCCTCCTCCCAGAAGCAATGCTTCTCTGACAGGGCCACTTCTGACCCATACTCACTTCCAGGTACCTTCCCTGTAGGGAATACTCTGCGAACAACTTTATCAGACTTCTATTCATTATTTTGCATTTTGTGTTGGATTTTTCCTTTGTGGGGTGATGCTGTCTGTGCTTCTTCTATGTGCTCCATTCCCTTCTCCTTTTCCCCACAGACTTTCGTGAGACTCCCCTTTCCTGCCCCCCACAAGCACAGGCTTGCAGCAGTGCTAGATACTTTGTTGGAATTTGGTACTTACTTTTCTACTTACATACAATTTAAAATTTATAGTTTTATCTGGCTCCTAGTAACGCTGGAGGCATGGGTCATGTGTAGAGTTTTTCCGCCCTTGTTGATCTTAGTTTTATTTTGTTTTCAGGATGTGAGGAGAGGTTTGAATTTAGGAGGCCACCATGACCTTCCAGATTTAGCACTGCTTAAGCAGGGAAAACATTGGTTTTTTCAAAGGAAAGTTTATCATTTCCACAAATGCTTTTCAAATTACTTGGATTAATATATTTGGTGCTTATGAGACCACTAAGTATGTTAATCATGTTTTCATTTATTATCCCCAGTGGGAGAAAGGGCTACCTATGGAAATTTTAGTAACATTTTATACCGGAGAGGATGTAGACTTCTCTTGGGGGAAAAGAGCCCCTGTGGACAGGGGCTGCTCCTCCTGTGACATTTATCCTGCTAAAGCCACTTTCATTTTAATGTTGGAATTTTTGTACTAGGCCTTATATTTTAAGAACCCATGCATGCATTGTCTTTGCTGGTTATTACCATATTGTTAAGTATTTGGTAATTTTTTAAGTATTAGAGAATTCTCTGAGCTCTTATGTTTTTCTCTGGACAGAAATGACTTCAGGTTGAGCTGCTTTCTGTTTTTACCTGTGTAGGTGAGAAGAGCCCTGGTTCTCACATATAGCTGCTAACAAGGGCCTCACAAAGTCAGGAGATTGTCTTCCTAATGAGGTGACCACATCTGGATTGCTTTTTGGAGCTGCTTATCTGGGGTCTTCATTAGTGGTTTCTTAGGGGTTTCATTACTAATTTTCTAATAAGTGTTTTTATCCTAAAAGAATCTTCATAAAAACTGACAGCAGTGTAGGCAAAGGTTTCTTGAATGAAACACAAAAACTGTTAACCATACAGGAAAGCCTAATTTATAAATTAGACCATATTAAACTTCCAAACTTCTCTTCTTCAAAAGATATCATTAAGAAAATGACTAAGTAAGCTACAGAATGGAAGGCACGTGTAAAACCTATATCTATAAATGACTTGTATCCAGAATATATAAATAACACCTAAAAGTGACAACAAGACAACCCATCATAAACATGTACAAAAGACGTGAAAATTTATTTCATAAAAGGATATGCAAATAGTAAAAAAATATGTGGAAGGGTTTTCAGCTTTATTAGTCATCAAGTAAATGCAGATTAAAGCCGCTATGAGATAGAGTACATTTCCGCAAGAATGACTGACCTGAAACAGACTGACCAGCGCAGAAAATATGCAGGTGTTGGCATGGATGTTGATTACCAGAAATCTCATAATTGCATAACTGTTTGTCAGCATCTACCAATGTTAAACATATGCCTTCTTCTGACCGAGTCATTCTGTTCGAGGTGTCTACCCCACAGAAATGCATGCATGCCTAGGAACATCAAAAGACATTTGTTAGAATGTCTGTAACAACAGCGTTTGGGATAGCGACAAACCAGAAACCATCCAAATTTCTATCTGGAGCAAAACAGATCAATGAATTATGGTCTAACTTCACACGCAGAATATTATACTACAGAGAGAAGAACAGTGTATAATAATATGCAACAATATGGAATGAATCTCATACACATAAAGTTAAAAATGCCTTTCACACCCCTGCAAAGAAAAACCACTGACAGGAATAGGCTGAGCAAAGCCCCAAAATGGATGGGAGGTATACATGGGACTTTGTGTCAGTAACCAGACCCTCAATATTCAGGACAGGTGGGCATAGACAGCTCGTGCTCCTTGTTCCTGGCTCCATCCCACTGAGCGGGGAGAGCAGGGTCACCTAGTCAGCCTCTGAGCCATGCTACAAAGGCTAACTGCAGGAAAAAGTTTCGACCTGGTCCAAACTAAACACAAAGACAGGATCTTCTCACCCTCAGAAGTTCTAGTCTTAAGAATTCCTTTGTTTTTCATTAAATTTTAATTACCCAGGCAACATAAAGATATAATTTCTTCGTAAGTGCGAAATACGTGAACAATGTCTTAGAGCTCCTTTAAGGTACTGCGGGTTGGGGAGTGTGTGAGACTGTTTGAGGTGAGGTTGGCTATGACTTGGTGATGCCTGAAGCTGTGCAATAGGCACCTGGGACCTTAAACATTTTCCAGAATGAAAAGTAAGGCTGAAGTCACTAGAGACCCTGAGCCTCGGGTAGCAGGGGTTTCCCACCCTTCCTCTCACTCCTGTGAACCTGTGCTATCAGTTCAGGTTTGGCCTTCCTCGGAGACAGCGATGATTAGAAGAGGGCTGATTACAGGACAATATGGAAGTGTGGGCAGGGCTGACCTGGGAGCATAGTGTGGCCCTGCAGAGCTTGCTGCTCAGGGAGACTTTCTCACCTTTGAGCTCAAAATGCCATCCCTGGCAGAGACTGGACGCTTGAAGAGGAGCTTTGGCCCAGGGAGGTGACCAGTTTCCAGATCCTATGTAGGGACTAGGAGAATTCTTCTACTCTCAGGCTCTTTCTTCCTTTGATTTCTAGCTGGTGCTCCCTACTGGCTGGAAGACAGAGAGCTCACTGATTTCTTTTCCACCAGGATCAGCCATGCAAGACACAGAGCCGGATCCTGAGGGCAGGGAGGAGGGGGTCTGAGGGCTCTGCGCGTTTCCATATAGACTGATGAGTCCAGAGATGGCGTGGGGTTTTGTTTTCATTGCAGTGGCAATGTCCTGATGTACACAGTCTGCACTCCCACTCCTTGGTGCCCAAGCTGGCACATCAAGACCAACCTCATTCCTTTTTCATGGCTGGTGCATTTCACAGCGTGGCCATGCTGTGGTTTCTTTCAGCGTTCCCTCTTACCGAGAACTTCCGTTGCTTCCCACTTGAGAACATACTGTCTTCACTCTGCGAGCTCTATTAGCATCTTGAGAAATCTGAGAACTTGCTACATGCCATATATCTTTTGCTCCCATGGAGTCATACTTGGTTGTATATGTACTTTAACTGTTCAGATAACCGAGATGTGGCAGCTGGTACCGGTGGGAAGGAAGACAGGTAGGAAAGGCAGTGAAGACTGACTCAGGCATTGGAAGGGCTGGGTTTGAGTTCCAGCTTTGTCACTGCTTTGCTGTGTGGTGTTGGGTGAGTTGTTCAAGATCTCTGAGCTTCATTTTTCTTCTCTGCAAATGGCAGATGATACTCGTACCTGCTGTACCTTCCCTAAAGGGTTGCCGTGAGGGTATCTGCGAGGAGGATAAGAATGAGCCCTATGAAGGATGCAGATCCTCTGCTCTGCCTTCTCATGGAGACGAATGGAAGGCTTTGTCGGAGGTAGTTGATTGGGTCCCCTCTCAGTGTGCAGGGCTGTGCTCCCCCCTGCAGCTATGACAGTGACAGCGTCTCCAAGAAGAGTGAGGTCTCCCTGCACCGTCACCCAGTTCCCTGGCCCACAGCCAGCCTGAGACTCAGTTTCTCTCCACCTAGGGCTGCCCCAGATGGGGGACAGTCTGAGCAGTCTTTCCCATGCAGCTAATTTTTTTCTCATTTGGAGTTTATTAAAATGTTAGCAGTACAAATTATCCAGGTTGCAGATTATCAGAAGATCAACCCAATGAAGTCTACATTCAAAACCAAAAAGACAGACATAAAATAACCCCCAAACAATGAAATCAAATCAACACAAAGAATATTCACCAGAAAGTCTCTAAAACTTAAGCTTTGAGACAGGAGGGAAATAAATGTACAGAACTCACACATCCTCTTCTTTCTTCATCTGTTTCAGGGCTTGATTCATGATCAAACTGTTTGTTTTTCTCAGGTACAGGCTCATTTTCTTGAGCCTTTGATTTTTGGTTTTCATTTTCCACTGAAGATCTGGTCTTCTCGGCCTCCCTCTGTTTCCGTGTGGAGGACTTTAATTCACTGCCTTGGCTGCTTGGTTTTATTCTTGAGAATGGACTTTGATCTACATCACCGCCTTTCCTACTTGAACTATCCTGATCACGACTTTTAGAGTACATTCTTTTCTCGCCCTCAGAATTTTCTTTGCTGTCATGAGCTGTTACTTTCTTGGTTTCTATGTTTTTTCTTATTTCTGCTTTGACTTTCTTTTCTCTCTGAGCTCCTTGTATCTTTTTTTTTTTTTTTTTTTTTTTGGTTTTTCTCTGGTACCGGGAACCGAACTCACGACCTTGCGCTTGCCAGGCAGGCGCTTTTGCCGCTGAGCTAAATCCCCAGCCCCGCTCCTTGTATCTTAACTTCTCGATCTTCCTGGTGTTCCTCTTCTCTCTCAGCTTGGTGACCTTCCCCTTCTCCTGTGATTTCTGTCACGGCTTCTGGGTTACCTTCTTCTGCTCCTGTGCCTACTTCTGCTTCGTTCCCTTGTTCTACTGTTGTAACTGTGTTTACCTTTAGTTATATCATGTTCTCTACTCTGGACCGTGCATGTCTGTCCTTTTCTTTTACTATGATCCTGCTCATCACTTTTGATTCTTTCTACTTAGACTTCTCTTTACTCCTAATCCTTTCTTGGTCTTTTCCTTTATAATCAGTTGCTTTTCTTTTTCTTTAATATTCTCTCATGATTCTTTTCTTTACTCCTTGACCTCAACCTCTTTTCTTTGTGTCTGTTATGTTTTGAATCTCTCTCCTTACTGTTTGGTTTCTCTTTGCTCTAACTCCTACTTTTAGATTTGGACCTTTTTTCACTTTGTTTTTAATGATATTTATTTTCTTTTTCTGAAATTCTTCCCATTTCTCTGGCTTTGCTGTCAGATTTATGGTGTTTAACTTTCTTTTCCTTCTCATTTTTTTTTGCTTGGGCTTTGTGGCACATGCCTGTCATCAGTTATTTTTCTCTCTTTTACTCTAACTGGGCTCCTTTGATTTTTCTTTCATTTCATTCAGTTCACTCATCCCTTATGACCCATCTTTCACTGCTTGATACCGTCATTTGTTGAGCTCTCTGAGTCTCTTGCCTCTGATGTAAAGGAGTCTCAGTATGTCTGAAATAATGACTTGATCTGGATCTGGAAGTTCAGTAACACTTCAGTCCTCTTCCTTTAATTTTCCCACCCAACCTAGTAACTAAGAGGTGTCTCTGGCATGAAGCAGGCGGGCGTCAGGCACATTACACTCTCGTTCTGTTTTTCTGTTCCTTGTTGCCAGCTGCAGGAGGACCTATCCTCATGAGGAATCTATTTCCTGGTATAGGAGGGATCTCTTCTGTTTTGTTTTTTTTTTTTTTTTTTTTTGGTTTTTCTCCGGTACCGGGAACCGAACTCATGACCTTGTGCTTGCCAGGCAGGCGCTTTTGCCGCTGAGCTAAATCCCCAGCCCCGAGGGATCTCTTCTGGATGGACAGTAGACTGGGATTGTGCTTCAGGATCTTCAACCTCACTTTCACGAGATGTGCTTTTCTTTCTTGTGTTTTTGGGAAATTTTCCTATGTTTCTTTCTTTCTGTTTTTCCTTCTTTTTGTTTTCTCTTTAGAAGCACTTTCAGAATCAGAAGTATCTGAAGAGGTCTGAGAATAACTTGAGCTATCTCAATCACTGGATGAGGAGGAGGAGGAAGAGGATGTATGCCTTGTCTTTTCTTCTTTTGTAACTTTAGATTTGGGATCAGCTCTCCACAGCTGAGTATCTGTACGTCAGCAAATGGTTTACAGTTGTGTCTGTTTTCTGTCTTCCTCACAACTTCTTGACCGGATATCATTTGTCTAAAGACAACATGGTGCCCATCTAGACGAGGAGTTGGTTTTGTTGTGGTGAAGACCTGTGAACCATTTGTATCTTTCCCTCTGTTGGCCACTGACTAAAGAAATTCTTTGTTGTGTTTAACAGTGAAACTCTCCTCTTCAAAAAATCCTCCATAAATAGCTTCTCCTGCTTGTCCATTTCCTTCACTGAAGTCACAACCCTGAACCATAAAATCCTTCACAACTCTGAAAAAGACAACTCTTATAATGTAATGGCTTCTGAGTTGCTTTCCCTATCCCCTTTTCTCCTGTACAAAGACAACAAAAGCTCTCGCATGTTTTGGGGCACATATCAGAAAACAATTCAAAGAGTACTCTTCTAGCTGTTCGATTAATGGTGATATATAAAAAGAAAAAAGCCAACATCGAGGATGCTGAACCTTTATTCCCATGGTTCCAATACTTCAATCTTTAAATTGGAAAAAAACCCCCCAAGGATAATTGAGCCAAGCCAATCTTTCTACTCGATTCTGAAGCATCAAAAATAGGCCTAGCTCTCTGGAGTTCAGGCTGCCATCTGCTGCCATGTTGCAGCTGGTGGCTGCAGGGAGCCAGGTTCCCCGCGTGGGGAGGGCAGGGCCTGGTGGATGAAGGGCTGTTTCTGGGCCCAGGAGGCTGGGCTGGAAATCACCTACATAGTTCCTCGGGCCTCAGGACCCCACTCTGGGCCCAAGCAGTCTGTATACCTTGAAGAAAAGGCAGTCAAGCCAGCCCAGATTGTCCCTAGGCTCTTCCTGCTCTCTTACGGGACTCCCACGAGGCTAATTTGCTGTGGGATTTCCATGCCTTTTTCTTGGAGGGCAGAGTAGCTTCCAGGAGTGGATTTTTCTTTCTGGTTGGAAGACCACCAGCTAGTCTTTCTCCCTTCTTTGACATGGGATTAGTGAGGCAACCTGTGCCAACGTCACCACCCCTAATGGCACAATGGCAAACTAAGGAGCGAGTGTGTGCTTCTAATAACAGTGCCTCGAAACTTGCCTTCTTCAGCAAGAACTGGTGTCATAATCCACAGTGGCTGTTTCTTGTGCACTCACTGCCAGGCATAATCCTCAGGAGAACCTCACTGTGACTGTTGTTATCTCAGTTTCAGGAGATGAGGAAATCTGTGCTCAGAGAGGTAAAGCCACTGGCATAGGTCACTCAGAGTCAGGATTCGAACCCGTCTCTCTGACTGCAAGCTCTGTTTCTTGGCTGCCAAGCTGACCTACATTTACCTTGCCACCCTTGATACTTTTCTTTGTTTTCTCAGATTTTCTGTGTGATTTGACCCATAATAATTCCTATCCATTGGTGCCTTGTTCCCTGAAATACAGTCCATGTGTTTTCTGCTGTTTTTTCCCTCCACAGAATGACTGGGACAGAGTTGTGTATACAGCAGGAGCTCAGAGAATGCCAAATTTCTTGTGAAAATCCCAGTGGGGCTGCTGTTGGCAGGCTCTACATACCAAAAAGGCTGCTGTGGCCCTTTATGGAAGTTATCAGGAAGATGAATAAGCCTTGAAATGCGAGACCCTGGCAGACTCACTCAGACCTCACAGAATGGCTTGCTCTGGCCTTTGAAGAGCTGAGAGCTATTTACATCGAACTAATGGACCTCTCTGGCTGCGAACAGGCTGAGGCTGCTATACAAATGCTGCAGGCCAGGGCAGCAGAGTGCATGAGGACCAGAATGCAAAGAGAAGTCCCCTCTTCATCCTTGTCATCTCCTCCACAAGGGATCCGTGGACATCAGAAGCTGGGGAGGCCATGGGTCTAGTTTAGTGAGAAGCCACACACAGCAGGCCAGTGGGTGGTGATAGAATGGTTCATAGCTGGAATGTGGTATGCAGAAGTTTCTCCCAGAGTGAGGTTCTTTGCATAAATAAATGGTGACCAGCTGTTAGTCTTCCTATTAGCATGAACATCCATCACCGCTTGTTTCAAATATAAGTCTGGGAGGGAGAAGCTCTGACTCCCATGAAAGGCAAATGTTACGATGATAATCCAGTGCAGTTTGGCAGACATCTGCCCAGAGCAACGCATGGATTGGAAACACTGGTTGGGGGTCTGTCCAAGGGGCTGGGTGCAGGCCCTGATGTTCTCTCCAGGTGCCTACCACCCAGGGTGTAATTTTGTTCTACATGGTGAGGCCAGGTTCTTGCTGGAGGCCTGTTTGGTGGGGTCCACATGGTGCTGATGGCTGCCGTCCTCTCCTGGGTGCCTGCTCCTCACCACTGACCTTGACCTACAATAGGCCTTGACACGGTGCAGGTCAGCTGGCAAGGGACCGGCTGGCAAGGAACTGGTCTCCTCTCTTATGGCTCAGCCTCTAGCCCACACCTGGTGGTCAGGGACTACCAGCTGTTTGAGATGCTCTGGTTTGAGGGTAGCTGGTGACAGGCAGGGTAGATTGTTACACTCAGTCCTATGGTGAACACTCCAGTGTCACCCTCTGTCTGCCCTTGCCAGTCTCTGTAAGGAGGCAGGAGACTTCCTTGCCTGCTTCCACCCCTAGCCAAGGAACACCACCACTCTTCTCATTGATTTGGATGATACTAACTATTATGGTCTGTCTGTCTGTCTCTCTCTCTCTGGAAACTCATTCATTTAATCATTTATTCATTTACCCATTCTCCACAAATTTTGTACCTCTGCTGGGATTTGGGTAGGGGTACAGACATGGTCCCCATGTTACTGGAGCTGACATTTCATGCAGGTGTGAGCACAGTTGGACAAAACATAAAAGACTACAAGGTAAGGGTGAGTTGGGAGGAGTGCTGCTAGAGAGGCAAACCGAGGTACAAGATGGCAGGAAAGACTGAGCTTAGGCAGAGTGGCTTTTCCCAGGTGATGACTTTTCACCTGAGGCCTCTGAGAAATGTCGGAAGTTGCCTAGTATATGCAAATGTCCTGAGATGGGGGCACAGCTTGGCTTCCTTGAGGAGCCGAACCCTCAGTGTGGTTGGCATGTGATGACTGCAGGCAAATGAGGAACAAGTCAGGGTGGAACTGTAGGCTCTGGGCAGCTTGGCCTGGGCTCTGACAAGGAAGTTGGGTTTTATGGAGGTTGGGGAGCGGGCAGTAGGCTGAGCATGTTGCTTTGTGTACATTATTACATAGGCATTTGCTTGGAGCAGAACGCTTACTAGGCTGAAGCAGAATAAATTCAGCTCGCCCTCTCTCCCAAGCAGAGGAGCCCTTGGGGTGACAATTTGGGTGACATGGCAAAACATGGAAGTAGAGCAGCGTCCCTGATGTGAAACAGCTTCTCAGATGCCCACGTTCTTTTCTGACTCCCAAACCACTTTTGTACCTGGCAGCCCAAGGATTCGGGACTGCTGGGCTCTCACTGCTCTGAACAGCAGGGGCACGGTGCCCCCAGACCATGCTGTTTGAGCTAGAGGGCTGCCCAGGACTCCTGCCTGAGGGCACAGAGGAAGCACAGAGGTCTCAGCTGGAGTGCACCTGGGCAAGAGAGACCAGCAACTCCCAGGTTACAGAACATCGCTGTGCTCACTGCTTCCACTGGCTGCAGGTGGAGAAACTATGGCCTGGAAGTCAAGTTGCAGCATCCTGACTAGCTGAGCATTGCGTTTTCATCTTATGTTTGGAAGGTCCTCAGAGAAATATATTTTTCTCTGCTCAGTTCAAATACCTGCTGTTGGGGCTGAGATGCCCAGGCACTCCTTGACTGTGCCTACAGCTAAGTCCTGGGGAGACCTGGCTTTGTTCCTTGGGAAAGGAGTCATCTCTCCCTGAGGATCTGTGCCCTCACATTGTTAGAGGGATGATTTCTCATCTCTTGCTTTCCTTGAAGCTTCATGTGTCGTGTTTGTAGCGTCACCTGCATGAGCCTCCTTCAGCCCAGTGGAGAATGTCATCAGTGCTTACTTTGCCTTAGCACCTGAAATTTAAAGGGGAGACAGCAGAGTGTGGAAGGCTATGGCCTCTAGAGTCTTGTCTTGTGGCTTTAGAGAAGTGACTTAACGCCCACACCTTGGGTTCAGTGGGAGGAGGAGAGACTTGTCTGATGGTGATTCCTGTAAAGTGCCTGCAACTCTGACCACGTTCTTGTTCTTACTACCTGCCCACAGATGACTCTCAAGCTATCAGGGTGTAGCAGACACACCTGGGGGGCGCACAGCACACAGACTGCTGAGCCACATTCCCAGAGGCTCTGAGTCAGTAGGACTAAGGTGGATAAATGCGCCTTTCTCATCAGCGCCCAGGAGATGCTAATGTGGCTGGTCCTGGGACCGTGCTTTGGGAATCACTGCGTGAGCTCTTTGAATCCAGGCATCCTGGAAACCCCATAAACACAGAATTGTTCCTGTCACTTTGTTGATGTGGACATGAAGGTTTAGAAGTTTAAGTACCTTGTCCAGGGTCACACAGCCACTAGGCAGTGAAGCTGGGATTCCAGTTCAGGTCTGAGTCATCCTGAGCCATTGTTTTTACTTGAGGAAGGTGCGTGGGTTCCCGGCAAGGCACGGTGGCTGCCTGGCAGGGCAGGGGGCTGAGTATAGACCGGCTCTTGTCTCTTTGTCACTTCAGACACAATAGGCTTTTATCTAAGATGATAGCTGACAGCAAATGGTTTTCGGTATTGATTTGTGATAGAGCAGAACCAAACAATACTCAGAAAACTTGAGTGGGAAAGTGCAGGCTGGAGCGATGGGTGGGGGAAGGTATCAATGCACAGGGCGAGTCCCTGTCCACCCTCAGTGTCCTGCAGTAGCCTCAGCAAGTGGTCTCGGCCCTGCTAGAAAGCTTGTGGTGATGTATGCTCCCTTACCCTCCCCTGATGCTGGAACAATGAAAAAGGACTTTTTCTTATAGATTTTTTTTTTTTTTTTTGCTAATACAAAAGCTTTTCTTTATTTTTATTAGTATGTGTTTATGATACGTAGATTCATCTTGGGGAATTGGTACATATACTTATTGTGTCTTCATCACTTTTACTTCCTCCTCCCCTCCCAGCTCTCCAGCTGCAAGTCCCTTTCCCATCTCCACAGAGAGTATTTTAAATATTATCCACACAAAAAAATAGTAAGTGTTCAAGGTGATCGATATGCCAACTACCCCAATGTAATCATTACACTATACACATGCGTTGAAGTCTCACACTGTAGCACATAAATATGTGTAATTGTGTCAGATAACAACAGCAGCAACAACAACAATGACAACAATAATAATGAATTTCCCTTTTCAAATGCAAGCTGGCCTGCTGGAGCCAGCCCAGGCCTACAGAGAGAAGTCTCAGTCTTCTGTCTTTCAGTGTTATTTTCCCCAACTGTGGCGGGGATCTGGTGCTCAGAGGGACAAACTGCACAGAAACCCCGTCTGCCTGCTTGCGTGTGCACCTCCTGGAAGGCTGTGCTCCGGAGATGAGGCAGGAACCTTCCTGTTGGACCTGACAGGAGGAGGGGCTTCCGACAAATGGATAGTAGGGAGTGCAGTCTTGGCCAGGATCCTATCAGGGGCAAAGATCCAGAGAGGGGAATATGTGGATGGTATGCTTAAGGCATATCATTCGTCCCGTTCCTACAGGTCTAGTCCTCCCCGCAACCGTATTTCCCCCATGGAAACTTACATTTTTCTCAGGTCAGGCTATGGGCACTCTTGCATACCAAGTGTTCTAGAGGGAGAAGTCTCCACTGCCCAATCTCAGCCTGAACTTTGGATATGTTTGGGTGTTGAAGAGGACATGTTACCTTTCCGCAAAGTTCCATGAGAGCTTCCAGCAAGCCATGGAATCTTCATGAGGCCCCACCCTGATCTCTCCCTGCCCCCATACTTCTCTTGCTGGCAAAAAAGAGCAAATCTGGGGAGAGTCATTGTTCATCTTTCAACCCCCTAGCCTGGAGCAGGCTCTGCATAAGCTGATACCTTCATCTCAGTAAGCTCAGCCCTAAACTCTCGGAGTCTTAACTGGATTAAGGGCCTAGATTGTTGCTGAGGAGGAAGGAGGTATCTCTGTAATTGCTGTTTAAATCTACCTAACAATAGCCACATGTGGAGCCAGATTTGAGCATTATTAAACATGAGCGCCCTTCTTCCCAGACATGTCTTTGTTTGCATAGCTGGGCAACATGGGGAAGGGGAGAGACAAAAAAGCTGTGGAATCAAAAGGCCCAGTTTCCAGGAATGAATGGGTCTTTGGTTTGCAGAAATCCCTTGAGACCCGATTCTTCCAGCCCTACCCTGAGCAGCTCACACTCTTGGGACACTGGAACCCAACACCCATAAAGCTCTTCAAGTGCTAAGGTCCCAGGCAAGCGCACTTGCTTGCTCAAAACTTAGGGGCCTTTCCCCAGCACCCATTGCTATTTTAGGACTTCTCCTCCTGCAGTCTTGGGATGACAGAGGGCAGAATGAAGCACCGTGGGGAGCCCTCTTACATAGCCCCTCTTCACCACTTAGCTTCTCCCTGGGGTCCCTTTCCCCAGAGTGGGTGAAGGGCAAGACAAGTGCGTTTGATGGGCCCTGGAGACAGGACAACTAGTGTTGCCTCTCTCACTCTAGGGGCCCCACCAGCTACCACTCTGGGTGAGCCCCAAGACACGTGGCAGACTTGCTGCCTTTGACTGCCTCTCCTGTCGCTCATCAGACGCAGGGCCATCCTCAACTGCGAGGAACAGTTAAAATCCTGCAGGCAGCTGTCCTTGCAAGTGACAGATCCTTCTTGCTCTAAATGATGGCTTTAAGCAACTTTATAAACTAGGCAATTACGGCACAGCGCCTGCCTGGCAAGCACAAGGTCATGAGTTTGATTCCTGGTACCAGAAGAACAACAAAACAAACCCCCCTGCCAAAAAAAAATTTGTAAACTAGGCAATTAAAGTTGAGCTTCAAGAAAAGAAACCTAGAAAACAATAAAGATGAGGACAGGTAGAGAAATTACATTTGAGCCGTACAATAGACCAAGAATACAGGGGAATTCTGAGAGATAAGTAGAAATTTATTTGTGAGGATGGTACAGCAGGAATCTCACATCATATGGGTGGAAACAGCAATGGTATTTCTGAAAGGTTCATAAGCAAAAATGTGTTAAACACCTTTAAAACATGCACACCATACACAACACTTTTGTCTATTTCTACAAACTTTTGTATCTTGTAAACTTTACTCCTGAGTTTTTATTTTCCCTTCTAATGAGTTGTTGAATTTTCCTTCTGTTGAGCCAATTGTGTAATGTGTTTAACTTATTTTATTGTAATTTGTATTGAAATGTTATTTGTAGATTGTTTCCTTCCCATAATTCATGTTATTAACATTTCTAATAATACTTTAGTATCAGGCTCTTCTAAACAGAATTCAATGCAAGAATGAAGATAGGGTGGGGGAAAAGGGAGAAAAAGAAATGTAGGCTTCGGTCTTGTCAAAAGTTTGACTGCAGGAACGCACCTCTCTATCTGTGCGGTTTAGGTAAGTTACCTACCCTCTCTGAACCTGTGTCTGCATCTTTCACAGGGTACCAATGCTCACCTGGAGACACTGTTGCGAGGATCAGATGAAGGAATTCAGCAAAACCCTGTGCACCGCACTGTGCCTGCGTGCAGGGAGTGCGTGGGGAAAGGAGCTGTTGTTACCAGGTGTATAGAGTTCCTGCGGCTGGGGCTTAGTCACCTGTGCTCAGGGCGCCTGTCATCCCTTATGCACAGTCCCCTGCCCCTTGGCACCATTGCATTCCAGCCATCCCTAGGAGAAGGCAATCTGCCCCTGCCCAGTGACCTCAGGGGAAGAAAAGCCCAGGCTCCTGCTTACTAATACATTCCAGGTCACACCCATGGAGCCAGAGAGTTCTCCTGAGTGTCTGCATTTAATCCCTGTTACCGGGTTTGAAACTCTTTCTTCTTGCCTTGTCCTTAAGGAAAGAAGATTGGGGTTTTCCTCTTGCAAGAAGATCTCTGACTCCTGTGGAAAGCAGCTCTATCATGCAATCTCCCTGGGAAATCACCTTATAAAGCAGATTTCACAGGAGGAAAGGAGGCGTTGTGGTGAGAGGAACGTGCCATGGAACATCTTAGGACAGTGATGGGGAAGCTCTTAGCATGGGAACAAGCAGCCTGCTGTGGCATGAGTGCCATAGGTTCTCCACCACTGCCCTAGGACTTGCCCCTGAACAGGCGCTGGAGAGAGATGGGGGGTTCCGTCCCTGTGTCTTCCTGTGCGTCTTGTGCTCTCATGTGGCACCTTGGAGTGTCTACGTGTACCCTGACCTTCCATCCTGGCTCACCACCTCCTGACACCTCCAGGGTTCCCATCTCAGGAAATGTCTCTGTTCACCCATGTTCCCAGTCAGGCACATGGGTGGCACCCCGACACGCCTGCTCTTTCTAGCCCCCTTTTCCAACCCATCTACAAGTCTTATCAGCTTATATCTTCCAGCTTTTGGATCCTCACCTTCTGCTCCTCTTCTCTGCTGTCGCTCAAGTCCAGTCACCCATCCTCCCCCACCCTCCAAAGCAATGTCCCTGCTGACGGCCTGTCTTCACCTTTCCGTCCCACTGTCCGTTTTCCACTCAGCACCCAGAATCACCCCTCAGAACACAAGGCTGCCCATGGCTTTCATTCCTTAAAACCCTCCCATGGCTTCTTGTTCTTTGTATAAAAACTCAACTCCATAGCATTGAGGACAAGCCCTCAGCTGTCATCCTGCTAGTGAGTGGTCATCGGCCCCTTTGGCCTTCTCCTCGTAGTTCCTTAACCATCCCGTGTTCTCATCTTTGTGGGGCCTTGATGCTTGCTCTGACCTCTTCCTGGGCCACTTGCTGCCTTCCTCCTTTGCCTGGGTGGCTGTCATTTATTCTTCGGATCTCACCTCAATAGTCACTTCCAGCAAAGCCTTCCTGAGCTTCAGGCTGGGTCAGGAGCCTTCATCAGAAGTTCCTCTAGAACACAGGGCTCCTTTCCTCCAAGTCCTTGGGAAGCTGCTATCTGGTGGCTATCCATCTGAGCACCTCCCTGCACCATGCACTCCAGGAGAACAGGATCATTGGATTTGCACCTCATCTCACCCCATGCCTAGTATAATGCCTGGCATGTAGTAGGCCCTCCATCAACACATGCCTAATGAGTGTTTATCTCTGAGATTCAACAAGGACCTCCCAGAGCTCTTCCAGCTTCCCCTTTGGGGATTGCCCTGGGGCCCATGCCCACTGTCCTTGGCATCCTTTCTGTGGTCATACCCACCCTTTCCTGCTCCCATCTTTGGGGTTTAGTTCAGCCATCAGAGTTTTTAAGTCCTGACTTAGCACACAGCTTCCTGCTTCTGAAAGCCTGGGTGTACTCAGAGTCTTTGTGAATGGGATTATTCCCAAATGCTAGAAGGGCTTTTGCTATTTATAAGAACCACGGGGTAAAGAGAAGACAATCTTTTGGTAAAGCAAATAATTTGCAGCAAACAGTTACAAGTTAATTTGTCCCCTTTGTGACTTGGTTTATTGTGGTACTAAAAGAGCTTTGTTAGCTGCCTATTAGAGAAATGACTGACATTACCTGACTAAAAGTATTTGTGGTAGTAGGCTCCTGGTCCTGGTGGCAATGGTATCTTATTATTCACTTGCTCTCCCTTCCATGTCTCTCAGAAGTGAGATAAAGACTATAGTGGATTCCACAAACAACTTGTCGCTGTTCCTACCCCCTCCAGATTTTATGATGGCTGATTCTCTCTCTACACTACCTCCTGAGTATGTAGGACCGTCTGCCAGCTCCAGCCTGCCCATGTAGTTGGGCTGTGGGTGACAATGCCAGTTTGACTAGCAGGTGGTCTAGTGGAGAGGTTGGTCTGAGTTCCTCCAACCCCCAGCTTTGTTACTGTCTCACTGTGTGAGTTGGAGTGTCCCTTTGCCTCAGTGACACACAATCTCAGTCTCCTCTAGCCTGATATGTCTCTTACACATGTATGGGATTCACTCTGAGGCAGTGGACACTTTGACAAGTGCTTTTGGGCTGCTTTGAAAACTTGACTCAAATCCAGGGATCCCTGAGGCAGCAACTGACCAGGTGTGAAATGGCTAGTTTTTCAGTATTAGGACTTTTTAAAGGTGTGCTGTTACAATATGCATAGCCTCATCATACTTCCCTGGGCCTCATGCTCTGCGTCTGTGAAACAAGTTGGGTTGATTTTGGGTTGGAAAATAGGAAAAGTAGCTGCTGTCACCCTTTCACTTCCCATTACAAAGGCAGACACTGCTAATGAACTCTGAGGATGCAGTCATCAGTGGGCCCTCCTGGATAGCCAGCCAGTACTAGTAGATCCAGGTTTGAATACGAGAGAAGCTGTTTGCCAGTTATGGAAAATGATGCTCACCAATATCTATAGTAAGAGGTATAGATAAGAGAATCAAGTCCCAGAGAGTTTGACTTTTCTGAGAGGTGGGGAGGAGATACATGTCTGAGCTTGCAGCTTGCTTTGGCGGAGTTGTTTAGATGGATTCTCGTTTAGAACATGTAGACCAGACCCAGTTCAGGGCCAAAGTGGGTGCTTTCCTTTGTCTCTCTCCTGCCTACCTCAGAGATGCTGGTGGCTTTACACTTTGGCAGAAGCGGCTGTGGGCATTCCTTTGGCTGTCTGCCTCCTTCCTGGGGAATCCTGCCTGTGGCCATGGAAGCAGATCCATGGCTGTGCTCCTCCCTCGGGAAGACGGGGGCTTGGGGCTGGGTGCTGTGGAGTTGTCATCCTTTGAAATCAAGCTGGTTTCCCATTGTTTGAGGTGACTTCTTGCAGAGGTGCCCTACGCAGAGGACTGGGGTAAAGAGAGGAGAGAGATGGGGCTGCCTCTCTGTGTGCATCAGAAAGCTCTGGGGAGCTGAGGAGAGCTCACCTTTCATCTCAGGCATGTTGGCAGCCCTGAAAGAGTGTGACGAGGGAGTGTGACTGGGGTGGGGAAAGGCACAGCCTACCATGTTGGGTTAAGCAGAGGAAGCAAGTGGTAATGTGGCTGTTGGGCTTGGGTCCCTGAGGGCAGCAGGCCTGCACCTGCTCTGTACAGTAGGGAGCTGGGCTTGACGCAGCGGACCTGCCTCCCTGTGGGATGTCTGGAGGTCCTCTGAGAGTGACAAAGGTCCTCTTTGATCTCTCTACCTCTCTCACACTCTTATTTTGTACCTTTTGCTTAGGAAAATTAGCAAAGAGACTGTGCAGCTAAATAGATCAGACCTCAAATGTGAGCGAGTCTGAACCCAGGCTCCTGCCTCAGGTACTTCCCAAGTGGCCAGACACCCCTGCTTGTGAATTCTGGGCATCTAAGACAGGCACTTTCTTCTGACCTGGTTACGCTGTTTAACAAATTCATTTGGGGGCAAGTGCAGAGATGAGGATCGGAGAAGAGGAAGAATTGTCTTTTCTTCTTAAGTGTCCCCAGGACGCCCTTCGCAGGCTTGGAGGATTCTCGCTAGTCTAATCCCTGTCAGAACGGGCACGATAAAGCAATTCAGGCTTTAGAAGCCAAATCCCCTTCCTGCACTCACACTGTTGCTGCGGCCCTCCCTCACTCCTTTCCTCCTCTGCCGGGAAGCTGAGCTCCGCTTTCTCACCGAGTTTCAGGGATAAGGATTTCCTATTTTGCTCTTCATATTTAAATTTGCTTTACTCTCTGGTTTGACTTTCCACTGACCCTTGAAGAATTGGCGTATTTCAAGAAGAGGGAGAGATCTCATTATAGGAAATGAGAAAAATGGAGCAGAGTTTTAAAACTTTTAATGACTAAAACGCAGTGTTCCAAGTCCGTATTGTATTGGGGTTGAAGTCACTGTTTGGTTACAAGTCTTTTAGGTCTAAACGGGGTTGATGACATCTGTTTAATTTTAGATGTCTGGAATACATTCTGAAAATAATGAAATCCAAATGTATGACCAAATTAGAGAACAATGTTATCTGCGACAAAGACTTTTTAAAATAAGAGCAAACATTTTGACCAAACAAAGCCTTAAAAGACCCATCAGACCTCTGGTCATCTTGCCTTGACTTTTCCCAGTGGGTCTCCAGGCTCGAGAGAACACTCATTTTCTCTGTGTGTGCATCAGATCATTATGTCACTGTATACCCATTTCTTATCCTTTCTCTCGGCTCAGGCTTGACACTGTACCATCTGCCCTGGAGAAACTATGTCTAGGCAAGTGAGGACGCTTGACTGGAAAGAGGGAGAGGGTCCCTTGTCCTTGTTACATAACAGGCAGAGCAGCCTTGAGTGAGGTCCTGCAGAAAACAAAACATGCCAAGGCCTTGCTTGGGGACTAGAGAGAAATCAGGAATATTCTTGGTTTTCATTGTGCTATGTGACCTAGAAGGTCTCTGGCCCTCTCTGGGCCTTGCTTTCCCCATCCAGATGAGAAGCTTAGGCATTCAGGGGTGCTGGGAGGCTTGCAATGGTAGGCCTCTTTCTGGGAAGATCCTGCTGTGGTGAGGAGCCCTGCTATTGGGGCAGGCACTGATGAACTCCTCCTACATTCCCTAGAAGCCCAGCATCTAGGGCAGGATGGAGACTGTCCTTGTGGGTCCTTTTTATTGTCCCCATCCCGTGCAGGTGGTGTTGGCAGACAAACATTCTCATGTCTACTCATTCCCTGCAGCCATCGCCTCCATTCTTGGCAAGACTTTGATATATCAATAGGAAGGAAATGATAGTCAAAGTTTTGCCTGATGCCTTAAAATGCTTCACTACTAGGTGAGGTAATTCTGTCCCTGTTGGGGGTTTGTGTCTTCCATATACTTGTGAGTCGTACCACCTGCTCTTGTGCTGCCCCTCCAGGGTTGGCTCAAGTCTCCCTCTCAGAAGCAGCCCTTTCTCTGTTGAGTCCCTCCAGTCCCACCCCGTTTTTGGCCAGCCTCTAACATCCCGGTGTCAACTCCTAGCACCTCCGTCCCATGGAACACTGCCTCGACACCTTTTTCATTCATAGCTTGGGCTTATTCACTGCAGGAAGGAGTGATTGAGCTGTTGGCGTCTGTGGTTAGATGGATGGATAATACTGATATGAGCCCAGCTGTGGGCTGGGGTTTGTTCATCTTGTCCGTCAGCCCCTTGCCTGTGCTGTGTGGCCTTCTACGGACTTTTTCAGTCAGTCCTCTCTGCCTGCTTGGGAGGTGTTATGTGCTGTGTGCTGGGTGGGGCAGAGGATAATCTTATGGCTGTGGTATTCCCTAGGTATTCCCAGGTACATTCATAGAGAACCCCAGTGGCCCCATGGTAAAGCATATAGACTGCTACGTGAAAGCAGTGGGCCAAGGCAGGAAAGGAGTGAGTTGTAGAGTGGACAGGCTGGGACCTCCAGCAGACAGCTGGCGAGGAGCTGTGGCTCTGTGGCTTTATAGGATTCTGGGGTGCAGTTTCATGTAGGTGGTGAGTGGAGGTCATAGAGCACTGGACTGGAGTTGGGAGACATGGCCCCACCTCTATTACTCTACATGACCTTAGGCAAGCCAGGAACCTCACTGGCTCAGTTCGAAATCTGTAGAACATGTAGTTTGTTACCAGCCTCAAAGGCTTATGATGAAACTCAGGTAATCTGAAAACAAGTGTGAAGGTCTAGACAAGTATAAGCAGTTTTAATTTTCATTGTTACCCATAAAGATATGTAAAATTCAGTCCATCTCTATTAATGTTTCATCCATTCAGGACAGAGGGATTAGAATGAGTCAGGGCAATGGATTTCTAAGTTCCTCCTGTTCAGTTGTTGGTGCGGCCATGTGCAAACTCTACATGTTCTTGTGTCTCGGTATACCCACCTGTAAAGGGGAGCCAGCCCCTACCTGGCCTTTCTCCCTGAGCGACTCAGGTGCTGGGAAGGTGTGATTCAGCACTTGGATAGGCTAGGAAGCACCATGGAGACAGGTTTGGCTGACATCGATGGCTGGAAATGGTGTTTAGGTCAGGATATCTTGGTGCCAAGTGGGTCCAAGGGCCATGCATACCTTGCAAACTACTCTGAGCTGGATGTTTTCCTGTGGCCTAGTTTAACCTGTGAGGCACCCATGCCATAGGGTTTACTCTGTAATTCTTTGGTTGGTAGTGGGGGCTACATGGACCGAAGGTTTGTCAGTGTGACTGTAAGTGCACCTTGTACTTTCCAGGTGCTGAGTATAGCCCAGCATTCTACAAAAATCCGTAGCAGCCAGATATGGGTCCAGCTATTTGGTAGGCTGAAGGCATCAAAGGGCACATCTGCATTTTGCCAGATATGTATCGGGGACAGGCTTGATACTATGTTTCCACTGGTGTTTTGGTTTAGGGGTTATTTTTGCAAGGGAGAACATATAATACAGGACACATATTTTATAAGATTATTTATAATAGTTACCCAAAGAATGATATATAAGAGAGTGCAGGAAATCTGTCCACACACTAAGACCAAGGAATCCAGTTGAGGGCCTGGATCCGAATGGAAATGTCCTGCATAAGTGCAGCTGGAGACCTAGAGCTCATAACAATGCCTCCCATGAGTCCATCTGGAGGCCTAGAGCCCATAACGATATCTCATGCAGGCCTATTTCACGGATCTGCACTGGGAAGGCCCAAAGGTCAGAATCTGGTGGAATCTAGGAAATCTGTGCCAGCGGGATGAAGGATCTGTGCTAGCAGGCTGAGGGATCTGCACTGGAGCCAGAAAGTGACACGCAAAGTAAGAACCAGAGCTCCCCTGGAAGGTACCACAGCCATCCTCAGCAACAGTGAGGTCCTGAGCTCCTCCAATGATCAGGATGGCCCAATTCCCAAAGGAAAGCCAACACAGCAAGCTTCTCCAGGAGACTGCCAGTGTACCATCTTCCCCTCCAGAGCCAGGAAGTGATGCTCAAAGTAAGGACCAGAGCACCCCCAAAGTGAACTGAAACTATTCTCAGTGCCAACAAGGTCTGGAGCTCCTTGGAGGATGCAAACAGCCAAGTTCATGAGGAAAGCCAGCATGACAAGCTCCTCCAAAAGAACCAACAGCTCCTTACAGCTTCTACCAGCTCCCAACAGCTCTTCTCAGCTCCCCACAGCCTTTTTTCTTCTTCTCCAGTTCTGCCTATTATACTGCTGGCCACAGTCCCCAGGTGGGCCTCGCACACCCAGTACCATGCTTACTCAGTTCAGCTGGGGGTTATAAGTTGATCATCAGCTGTTAATCCACTACAACTGGGTTGGATACTGTGCATGGGTTTTCCATTTCGATGTCTAGACAAGCTGCATGGGCCAGGAGAGCGTGATCTGGCCTCACAGTGTCTGAGCCACGTGTCCTAAAGCTTTGGTGTCAGGGGAGCATCAGTGCCCTGTCTGCTGTCCCGTGTGGGAGGCACTTGACCCCTGGAGGAGTGGGTGCAGGGGAAATTGTGATATCAGCATACACGGGTTCTGTTATTTGTAATGTCACTTTGTCACAAATTAACTTGAGGTCCTGTCACTCCACTGAGAGGCAACGTAGGGGATAGGAGATGGGGCTGTTTGAACCTGATGGTGGAATCAGCAGAGTGCTGAGGTCTCAGTCTGTTTGTTTGTTTGTTCGTTTGAGACAGGGTCTTGCTATGTAGCTCAGGCTGGCCTTGAACTCATGGTGTCCTCCTACTTCAGCCTCCCAAGTTCTGGGATTACACCACCATGGCTAGCACCAGGTCTCAGTCTTGACATACATTGGCCACATTTGGCCCTAGTTCTGGGGGAAACATTGTAGAGCCCCTGTGTTCTCTGGGCCCTGTTTTCTTGTGATCCAGTAGGATGTGTAGCATCTTTACCTCAAGGACCACATGCCCTGTGCCAGACCCTCCTCACAATCAGCATTTCACTCACATGGTTACAGCAGCCCGAGAGGAAGGCATTCTTTCTGTCCCCACTTCCAGTTGAGTAAACTGAGGATCCGAAGAGTGAAGAGACTTGCTTAGTGATCCCCGCCTATTTGATTCCAGAGCTGGTTCTCCCAACTCCGGGCTCCTGGATTGACAGTAGGTCTCCAGGCTCAGATCACGTGTGAGCTAGGGTAGCCTGGGTAGGCCTGGTCACGGGTGAGATGGGAATGGCAGCTAGAGCCATGAGATAAAAGGCAGCCACTATGAGTTTTAATCCTCTTCAACCCAAACCTAAGCCCTGATGTCATCAGGATACTTGATTGTTACTATGTGGGCATTGAACCTCACTGGAAAGGCCAGGGCCATGGGGGAAGGAGCTGAGAGCAAGCAGTCTTTCATGCCCAGGAGACTGAGTGTTGGATCTGAGCATGGTACTGTGCTGGATGCTAGGGACATAGTGATTAGTACAACAGGAGAAGTACCTGCCTTCCTGGAGCTTGCATTTGTGGATATATAGACTATCATGTGATAGGTACACTATAAGGCATTAAAATCAGGGGATGTTATAGATGGCTAGGGGTGGCTTTCCTGAGGAGATGACATTTCAGCTGAGATCTGCATATGAAGCAGATCAGGACAGAACCCTCTAGGCACATGAAATTGCATGTACAAAAGCTCTGGGGCAGAACAAGCTGAGTGAGTTCAAGGAGGAGAGTGGACAATACCAGTGAACTTGGGAATGACATGGGTGAGATAGACAGGGTTCTGGTTATACAGGGCTGCCGAGGCCAAAGCCTGGAGGTTTACATGTCATCTCAAGTACAGTGGGAAGCTAAGGTGCTGATACTGGTGACAGGATTCTATTTGTTTTTATTTATTTATTTATTTATTTATTTTTGTCTTTTTGAGACAGAGTCTCGCTATGCAGTTCAGACTGGCCTTGAACTCACTTTGTAGCCCAGGCTGGTCTCAAACTTGCAATGATCCTCCTGCTTCAACCTTCCCAGTATTGGGATTACAGGTGTGTGCAACCATGCCTGGCTTTGATTTGTATTTTAAAAAGATCCAGTGGACTGTCAAATGGGCCTTAGATTGCATAGATCAACGGTGCAGTCAGGAGTTGTTCAATTTGGAATCTACTGCAAGAGTCTAGGTGCAAAATGATGCCGGCTCAGGCTCCAGGGAGGGCTGTGGGGATGGAGGGGCTAAGGAAGCAGGTGTGCATTGGAGGCGGAGTCAGTGGGGCTTCCTGTGGGATTGCCACTATCTGCACAGAAGCTCCTGCCACGAGTTACCCTGATTTCCCCCTCCCTCTCTTACTTCTGTTGACTGAGACGTAGTAGGTGGGGTAGACGAAGTGCGGGTTTAGAGCTGTGGGTGTCAGGAGTCCAGTTTGGGATGTGTTAGGTGTGAGAATCCCATTAGACACACAATTGAAGGTGTCAAGTTGGCTCTGTGAGTCAGGAGCTGAGAGGAGAGGTAGGGGCTGGACACAGACATGCCAAGTCACTGGCGTGACAAAGCCACAAGAGCAGAGGAGATGGTGCATGGAGGGTGGGAGAGAAGAGGACTCAGAAGTGTGTGCCTCAGACTGTGCAGATCTCAGGTGTGGCAGAGCCCGGGAGCGACTGAAGGTGCGTGTGTGCTGGGGCCGTGGGAGGTAGAGGAAGGAGGGATATAGCGGATGCCTCTGAGAGCTGGCTTCGATCACCTGGAGACTATTGGGGACCTTGGCGAGGGCCAGTTCTATAGAGATACGGGGATGGAGCCCAGCCAGAGAGGGAGGAGAGATGTCAGATCCATAGAGCTCTCAGGGGGTCTCCCAAACAGGAAGCAGAGGAATGGGGTGGAGACCAGAGAGATGTGGGGGTCTATTCAGGAGAAATGACAGCACATTTCTATACTATGACCCAGGAAGGAGGGGAAATTTATCCAAGGAGGGAGACACGCACAGGAGCGGCATCTGAGACTCATGTGGGCGGTGCAGGTCGTGTGCAGAGGGAGGGACTGGCCTTTATTTGGAGCTGGGGTTCTTCCTTCACCAGGGGCAAAGAGGGGGAGGACTTGGTGGGTAGATCCTAAAATTCTGAAGACTGTCCCCAGATTAGATCTCCCTCCTGCTCCTGTTGCCCTTTGGACATCCTGGTCACATGAGCACACTTGTCCTTTCCCCTTGGGAATCGTGTATCATCTACTTCGGTCTTCACTTTCAGCCCTGTCTTCCCCAGCCCACCTCTTGTCCCCTTCCTCCAGGGTGCCTTCCCACGTCACTCCGGCCCACAGCAGCTATTGTGAGCCGAGCCGCTGGGCCCTCGATGATCCAGAACCAGGACAGACTCTAGGTCAGGCACCAGGCTTCGAGGACCAGTGGGAGGAAAACTTCCTTGTCACACCTCTGGTGTCACTGTCAGGCAGCCCCCTGTAGCTAGGAAGCATGCTCTGAGCTTGTGGAGGAGAGCTGGAGGACTTGGGTTCTGGAGTCTCACTGACTAGGGTTCGGGTCAGATGTTCTTACTCATCCTGTGAACTGTGGCAGCTTGATTATTTTTTTAAACTTCTCTGAGGCTCGGGACTTATCTCACCAGTTTTTGGTGAAGGTTAAATAACATGATACATATAAATTATACCAGGCACAATACTGGCAGTCTGGAATATCATCAGTGTCATCCTTTTGAATGCTATTTTTGTCCCCACCATTTCTTCAGTGAGGTGCCAGGGAAGTCACTTGAGTGCTATATGCTTCAGTTTCCTCATCTGAGATATGGGGGTGACAATGGTGTCCTCAGGGGGCTGCTGACTTTAATGAGTAGTGTTATGCAAAAAGTTGAATGCAACACAGAGTAGGTGTCAAAAAGCAGAGCTTGCTACTAACGAGCATGAGGATGGTGCCAGTGATAGTTACTGGTAGTTACTGCTGTGTGTTCCTCTTTCCCTTGCTGACCTCTGCAGCACACAAGGGCTGCGGATCAGTTGCGCAGGTGTCCAACAGCGACCGTCCCCCCCACCCCCACCCCCCTCCTTGGCTGTACTCTTTACATAGTGCTTCTTGAACTTTCCCACAAACCCATTTATCTCTGGCTATAAGGTTACAAGGCTTTGGAAATTAATTTTAAAAATTACACTCTTTTGACCCTTTAAACTTCATTTCAAATCCCCTTAGCGCCTTAATGAAGCTCAGGCTATTTTGGGCACCTTGGAGAAGTGTGGCTGACAGTGGCTTTTTAATTCACAGGGCAGCATAGGAACTCGCATGGCCCCAAATATGTATCTGTGTAATTAAGAATAAAAATCATAATCCCCAAGGCAGGCTGTGCTAGTGAGCATCAGGTTTAATAGAGGATTAGGAGGTGGAATTAAAGTTGCCCAAGGGGTACAAGGAGAGACTTCAAACACCTTTCGGAAAACAAATTAACGTGGTTTTCAGAAACCCCTTTCCAAGGGCGGCAGAGGATTTTCCTCGGGCTTCCTTGCTTTCTTTTGAAATGTATTTTTAACACTTGTATAAACAGTTTGGGCTGGTGACATGGGGCTTCCTGTGCTCTCTTCATTAGCTGGTGTCTCTGGGAGAAGAATTTGGCTCATTATCAGGGTGTTTTGATCTCCCTGGCTGCCCAAGTCCGGCTGCCGCCACCCCTTCCCCTTTGCTGTTGCCCGGTGGTGTGGGATCCATTGGTCTGTGGCTCAGCTTTGTCCACTTCTTCCTGCCAAGCCCGCTCCCGGGGGACCCGGACTACCCAGGCAGATGCAGGGGCTGGTCCTGCTTGGGGCTCAGCTGGGCAATGGGTAGAATGGGCCATGAGCACTGGCCTCCTGCAGCCCCAAGCCCTCGTCCATCTTCAGGTGCATCTGGAGGGGATGCGAGGCCTCTATAGGTACTGAGGTCCCCAGACCTGGAGGTGTTCACAGAGTGTCTGGCGATGATTTTGAGGGACTGTGGGCTCGGCTGTGGACTGGACCTGGAAGGTCGTTAAGGTTCCTTGTAAACCTGAGATTGTGCAATTTATGCTTTACGAGCGGAGTCTGAGCGGCCGCGCTGGCCCTTTGCAGCACGGGGTACCCAAGACAGAAGATGCGGTGCACGGCCCTGAACAAATCCTCTCGCTCTTTTGCCACCCTCGCTTGTTTGTGGCACAGGAGACAACACCCTGTTCTCTTTGGGAGCCCCTAGAGCTACACTCAGCCGAAGGGTTCCCAGGAGAGGTTTGATCCCGCAAGGATATAGGACCAAAGCACCAAAGTATGTCTGTCTAATTTCCCTTTTAAAGTTCATGTCCTTCCTGTGTAAATGGGGGTAATAAATAATAATAGCTAACACTTATTAAGCACTTATTGTGTGCCAGACCCTGTTTGAAGCGTTTATTCATTTATTTCATAACTTCTTAGGACAAGGCCCTATTCTTGTCCCCATTTTTCGGAGATGGAAACTGAGATTTGGGGAGATTAAATAATGTAGGCTGCACAGCTGGCAAATGATATTCATACCTGCCACTTGCTGGGGGCCTGCTCATCTCTTCACAGGAGGGGAGGTGGGCTTCCACATGCCCTGGCTCCAGCTGGCAGCCTGGCTGCCAGAGCCCAGCCCTAGTTCCTGACCTCCTGGAGGGTGGCATCACATTGGCTCATGTTAGATTGTGAGGTGCTCTGTCTACTTTCATATGGGGGAGTGTGGCCTGCCCTTTCCCAGGGCAGCAGAGTTTGGACCCATGGCGAGTGGCACTGAGGCAAGACTGTAGAACAGCCATGTTCTAGATGTTTCCTTCACCTCTGAAAATGGGCTGATGGGTGGAGGAGAACTTTGCCAGGCTGATTCACCCGGAGTTCACACGGGCCACTTGTCCCACCTCATCTGTGTAATTCCTGCTGCCAGGCAGGTCCCTGCAGGTGCTTGTGATGCCAGAAGGAGGGAGCACATACATAGTTCCCCGGCCTGTGTAAGGACGGAGAGAGGGCCTGGTGGCCATGGGCTCCGGCTTCTCACTGGAACTGCGATAGTCACCTTGCATGCTTCCAGAGCTGTCTGCCCTGCTCACAGCAGGGACTCTGGTCTTATGTCACAGAGCCACAGTTAGCGGGGGCGTGCTGCAGGGTGGAGAGTGGAGGTGAGACTGAGGCCACATCTTGAAACAGGGAAGTTTGCACCGCCAAAGAAGGGAGTGACGTTGTGGGGCATACCCTTGGGTTAGATAGACACTATTCTGAGCTTATTTCATGCTCCTGACAGCTCTGTGGTATTACAGGTGAAGGAACAGAGGCCAAGCAACCTGCCCGACGTCACACAGCTGGACTGAACGAGGACGGAGCACCTGCGTGCACTTTTCCTCCAGCATCTGGGAAGCAGACGCTATGGCAAGGAGGCTGGCAGGACCTGTGGGTTTGGAAGGGAAGAGTAGGAGAGGGGAGGTGGCAGGACAACAGTCTGGGATTGGAGGTGGAAGGGAGGATGGAATATCCAGAACGCTGAAAGCCTCACGTCGCGGTGCGCTGGTATGTGTTTAACAACCAGCTCTCCAGGAAGGAAAGGGAGAGGGGAGCGTCGGTTGGAAGCACTTGCCAATCTTTACGGTTTGAGGTTATTGCCCATCGGGTGCTTGTGAGCTCAGGCGACTACCTTCATCAGTCCATTGGCATCACTGTGGACCTCACTGGTGGGTAGGGTTTGTTCAGGAAAGAGCGGAGAGGTGGCAGGAAGGGAGGCGACTTGGTCAGGACTTTCTAGCAAAACGCAACCCTCAGGATTGTCTAACCTTGGGAAAAGAGGTTGCAGGATTAATCCAGCCAGGCCAGTGCTGACTCTTGGGAAGGTAGGGGAGGTCGGGGCCCTTTGGAAGGGCTGGGCCTGGTCTCATTGCACTCAGCGAAGTGAACATCTTTCCCTCTAGCCAGCATCTCAGGGGTGTGTTTTGCTCTAGAAATGTATTTCTGAGTGAGAAGCTTCGAGAATCAGGGAGACCTCAGTGCCCTCAACTCTTCTTTCCCTTCTTCCCTTTGAGGTCAGCTTGGGTCTAGATCGGGTCCACATGGGAACATTTGACTTCTTTTGTACATGTCATCCAACAAGTTAACGGCAACAACAACATATATTCCCTCAAGAAATGACCTAGAAATCTTCATTTGGAAAAAAGGATATTCTTGGAAAGAAAGGCAGTTGGGGAATTCAGGACAAAAGGGCACATCAGGCTTTGTGTACAGCTGAGGTTTCAGGACATTTAGAGGCAAGAATCCAGTGAGGACCTCCTGTCTGGCTCCTGTAAGTGCAGGGCAACCATGGCAGTGGCGCATGGCCAGAGGGGTGGGCCAAGGCTGGCCCAGAACTGGCAGCCTCGGCTTCCAGAGAGAAGATGGGTTTAGCAGCCATGGGCAGGCCCTGGATGGGGAAGGGTCTCTGTGTAGGGGTCCGAGAATGGCTACGGGATGCCATTTGTTTCTCGGTTCTCAGATCCACTGCCTGCCTTGCTGTGCTGGGCTCTGTAGCCCAGGGGCTGGCCTTGCAACCCAGGGTTCCCAGATTTCCTTGACAGCTGGCTTTGGCCAGTGAGAGCTACTGACAGGAGTTTGGAGGGCAGGAGGAACGGAGAGGAAGGGGTCTTTCTTCCCCTCTCTCTGGCTTGGGCCATGCTTGCTCCATGGCTCTAGCTCTCCCTCTTCAACCTCGCTCCAGGGCCCACCTTGCTACACTGAGGAGGCCCGTAGACAACTTTACCTCTGGCTTGATGGCCTTCACTTCTGGGCTCTGGAGCCCTACTCTTCTTGCTGTTTTTCCAGCTGGCTTCTGCCTGCCTCACTGTCTCTGCTTATCTTTGAAGTGTTTCCAGTTTTTACTCAGTCATTGTTTGAACTGATGGATGTGACTTCTGGTCTCTGTTTTCTTTCTTGGGTTCAGCCTGTCCCAGGAGTGAGAAGGGACAAGGGGAAGGCGAGTTTTCCTCGGGGTAGAGTCCTCTCCTCTCCGTGCTCTCAGGCCAGCCCATATGCCCGCTACACTTCCAGCTTGGCTCCAGCCTGCCTGGATCCCAGACCCCCGAGGCTTTCATGACTTGCAAAGCAGATTCTGAGTCCCCTGTTGGCCACTCCACCAGGGCTGCTGTCTGGATACCGGCACTTGACTTATTGTCTTATAGCTCTTTCATTGGTGGGGTCACAGCTGGCTCCTCCAGCCTCTGTCAGTGGCCACATGCTGACTGATAACTCTGCTTGTCCGCTCCTCTCTCACCCTGCTCTGCCCAGTTTGCTTTGAGCCCCTGACCTCTGGGCCAGGTTTCCCTCCTTTCACTTCCTGCAATCCTGGATCTGAGTGGGAAGAAAGGGACTCAGTTCTGTGGACTTCCAGGTCTGAAGTAGCCACAGAGGCTTTGGGTTGAAGAAATAGGCCTGTGATGAGCTCCCTGAGGCCCGTCCTCAAAACTCCAGTGCTTCCAGGAGCAAAGGTGAGAAATCACTACTCTGGCCTTGGCTTCCCTTTTGTGTACTTAAATACCGACACCAGAGAAGAACGGATTTCCCTAATGTCACAGAGCCAGGGCCAAGCAGGACCACAGGCTTTGGTCACCCAGCCCAGTGCCTCCAGGGAGATGCTCAGGAGTGGATGAGGACATGTGGTGAGGACAGTGGCACATGGCAGCCTCACAGCCTGGGTGACAGGTCTGTGTCCACAGAGCCCTTAACCTGGCCCTTATTCCCTAGGAATCCTGCACCCTGGTGTTCCCTTCAAGGTCAGCAAAGGCCTGTCCAGTGCCCACGTGTGCTTGGCTGCCAGTCTCTAGGTGCGGCCCATGTGCATGTGTGGGGACCTGTCTTGGGTGGGGCTCCCGGAGAAATCCCGGAGTCCACTCACACTGCCAGGTACCAAGTTGCACAAGAGCTGTGCGGCTGTGGTTGTGCTTGCGTTACTTACACAGAGCTGAGAGGCTGGGTTTCAGTGGGAGAGGGATGACTCAGCAGAGCTGGGCTCTGCGCAGGAGTTACCAGGGAGGCCGAGATGGTGGGCCACTGGGCCAGGGCAGAGACTGTGTGTGCTGCGACCTGTAGGAGCCACCCTAGCAGACAGCAGTGGCCTGCTTGTGCATTGAATCCTCCTTCTCTGCCGTCTCCCACCTCAGCTGATTGCCGTACACTTGCCAGTTTGGGTTCAGACACATTTGAAGTCTCAGGGACTCAGGCAGGTGTTTCAGACAAAATAAAGGTTCAGGAAGTATGCCACTGTGTGGTCCCATTTGAGTGAGAGACACATAGGTATCTGGGGAGGGGAGATCACCCACCACTTAAGCACACAAGGCCTCTGATGACTGGCCTGTGTACACGTCAGTCTGTGAAGTTAGGGAGCCATTGAAAGTTCTGAAGGAAGTAAGTGCTGATGCCGGGGATGTGCTCCAGGAAGGTAGAGAAGGAGTGGACAGAGCGTGTGGAGCTAGAGGTGGGGCAGGGCAGGGTGGAGTAGGGCAGGGTGAGTCCTCATGTTTTCTACACAAGCCATGAAGAGAGCTGGCTCAGGGCAGGGGCACAGAGAGGAGGACCAAGTTCAGTCGTTGGCCCTGTGCTGGCCCCCCAAGGTCTGAGGAGGAAATGCTTTTTTTACTGCAGAGGGTGTGACTCAGGAGCACGGGAGTCATAGTTAAGATGGCTCTACTGACTGGCCCCACGAACAAGTGTGACTCAACCTCCTTCTGAGCCTCAGTCATGCCATCTGTTAACTGGGAATAATATATACTTGATAGGATTGTTGGGAGGATGGAATGTATGGAGAAACCCTAGGGCAGTGGTAGTGAGCCTAGGGCGTGTGAGCCCCGCTGGCTGTTTGTTGTCATTGAAAGCTGTAAAATTCGCGATCACTGCCTTGTGGCTCTGGGTACTAGAAAGTACTTAGTCACTGGAGCCAAAGAAGAGGTCACTTATTCATGTGCTAGCTGGTGAATGGTCCCAGGGGCCCCATCCAATACCCAACTTCTTTAACTCCGTTCCCCATCCTCCCTCCCAAGGCCTCTTCTCTTCACAATCTCCCTCAGGCCCCAGTCAAGGTGGATGACTGCCAGGTTCCTCTTCCCCTGAGGTGAGCTTTCCCCTTCCAGCTTTGCCTGGGACTGGGCTGAGGCAGGAACCAGCCTGCCCTTTTTACCTGCTAGGTCACGGAAGGGTCAAGGCCAAGGATGCCCCACCCACAGGCCACAGGGCTGCACCCTGGTTGTTTCTCCTCTTGGTCTCCTGCTTTGGGAGCTGAGGAAGAGATTTGTCACGGTGTGGTGCGGGACTTACCAGCCTGCCTATGTTCGTCACTTCTAAACTTCCCCTTCTTTAGTGAGAGGAATTATTAGGAAGATTTCTTAGAGAAAGGACTGTTAGTAAAGAGATGTGAGAAGAATGTAGCAATTAACAAAAATATTCCTTGGAAGGGCCTAGGTTTCTCTCCTCTTGAGAGACGGGCTAGGATGGGGAAGCCCTGGAGTAGCTCCTTTTCCTCTGGGACCCTGGTGTCCTTTCGTGATATCGCAGCTGTAGGCCAAAGCCTGCTTGTGCGACACTGGCACTGTGGAAGAGCATAGAAGGCTCCCTGAGCTCAGGGGAGGGCTAGATGGGAACACAGCCAAGTCCTGGGCCCCTTGGAAGGGGTGCTCCCCCCTTGGGAGATGGGTGGTGCTGCCACTGGCTAATGAGCTTGTCCTAGGCCTGGTCCTCCCTGCTCCTGCCATGCCCTGGACTGATCTGTGAGCTGTCTCCCTAGATCCCTGGTTTCGCCCTTGACCTGAGTGGCAGATGGAGATGACCTGATCCAGAGCAATGCTTTCCCAACAAACAGGGCCTGCCTTCCTCTTGGAGACCATCTGGGGCAGGAGGGCAGATGCCAGGGCAGAGGGTGTGTATAGTTGTGTGTGAGAGAGGGAGAACCTGGAGGGTAGGTAAGAGGCTGACCCTTGGGGCTGGGGGCATAGCTCAGTGGCACAGCGCCTACCTGGCAAGTGCAAGGTCCTGAGTTTGATTCCAGGTACTAAAAAAAAGAAGGTGGCCCTTGTGTCACACACAGGGAGGAGCCCAAGCTTCATTTTCTAGCTGGAGCCTCGGAGGGATTCTGAAGAGCTCTTCCTTCAGCATAGCGAGGGTTCTCCTCTCCCTGGGCCATGGCTGCGGCGGGGACACCATCAGCATCTGCAGAAGCTGCAGAAGCCTGAAGCAAGAATGAGAAGGGGAGCTGATTCTGTTCAAGACGGGGAGTTGGGTCTAACAAGAACCCACCCAATTTGTGTGGTTTTCCTGGGACCTTCTTGCAGCCATAAGATTGGACAAGATGACCCTCTGGCCAGCCAAACACGACATCTGCCTCACAGGTGGCAGTCTTGGCTGCCACCCTGAGAATGGGAGCAACTTCAGGATGAGTGTTTGGGCAGGATGCCCAGGCCGGCCCCACTGCAGAGCGCTCCACCTGTCGGCAGCCACCCAGCTGTGTGGCCCAGGATTTTGAAGTTCCCCATAAAACAGAATCATAGTGCTCTTGTCCATATTTGCAGAGGAAATAAAACCGAAACTGAATAGAGTGGATATAATGTTCTCAAGTGTAAGTTTTTCTCCCATAAATTTTTAATTAAACTTTTGGCACCCATTATGCCTTCATGCCTGGAAAGCCTAGGCAGATGCCAGAATTATAGGACCATTTCGAATGTGCGAATCCAGCAAGATGATCCACAGCCCCGTGTGGGCACTGCCAGGACTGGAACTTTAATAGTTCTATCGTGGCTTCACAATTGCACTTTCAGCTGGTAAAACTGCCTGGCCTGTGTGCTGTGTTTGGTGTTTCACTGCTTTGCTTTGGTAACAAGTGCCCAGGCTGTGGAAAAGGTCAAGAAATCAGCGGCCTACTTCTTGGCTCTCAAGATTTGCACTTCCATTTTGGCAAATATCCATTAAAATTCATACACTCTTATCGAGATGACCTGGGTGCCCACATTATAACTTGGATTTGCTAGACAACTTACAAAGCCCTCTGTCTTCATGATAATGTTTGTTTGATTGCTAATGTTTGCTCAAAGGGAAGGCCCAACATTGCCATGGTGTACTATACAAAGAAGTTCCGTGTGCTTTCCTTAGTACTGATAGAGAAAAGCCCAAGGTAGAGCAGGGCACATGCCAGTGTGTGGTGCAGCCGCCAAGGCATCTGTTTGCCCATGTTGCCTTCACATGGCAAAAAGATCCTGGCTTGACACACAGCAGCTTGGTGGAGTTCACTGGCAGTAGCTGTGCTATAAGAAATTGCTAGAATTAGGATTAGGAAGACATGGAGTAAATGCCTTTGTAAGGAAGACTTTAGTGCCACCGTGAGGCTAAGGTGGCTTTAAAGGTACAGGACAACTCTACAGAGTTATCAAGTAATTCCTCGTTAAAACTGATGCCTCAGGGGGATGTGTAGGGTTTGGCTTTTGCATCAAAGCTGGTTATCTGAAACTTAAAAACAAAGTCTTGAAGTTGTTAATGTCATTTTGTTTGTATACATCTGTCTGCAGCCATTTATTCCTTGCATTGGTATTAATTAAATCAAAATACAGAAACAGAACTGGCCCGAGGCCACATCTTTCCAACTAGTAAACCGTTCTCAGCAATTTAACTTAGGAAAGCACATCATCTGGTAGTTTTGTTTGTATTTAATTTTCAAATTTGCTTTTTATGTGTTCAAGGGTGATACAATGTGAGGAGCTGTGCTAGGATCGCTCTAATTTTCATTTCTGTATACACATTCATTCATCTGGTGTATTTCCTGAGCTCCTGCTGTGTGGTAGCCATGCTGTACAGCAGTGAGAAAAGAAGGTGAAATCTCTGTTCTTGTAGAGTTTATAATAGAGACACAGATCAAATCCCCCCAAACCCCTTAGGAGACACACATGTATCTCACAAACAATTGAATATACAGCACAATGTCATGAGGAGATGGAGGAGAGGTTATTATCTGAGGGTATTAATCAGGTTTCCCATCCTTGAGACACAATACATGACATCTACAGTTTAAAGGAGGAGTTTAATTTGGCCCATGGTTTCTGGGGATTGTCCATGGTTGGCTGGCTCCACGGCACAAACATGGTAGCTGGGAAGCAGAGCAGGGGAAAAGCATCAGGCAGGAATGGTTGAAGGATCAGACATAGAGCCTAAGGTCACATCGCCATGACCCACCTAGAGACACTCGGAAGTGTGCTCTATGAATCCTCTGGTGGATCCCAGGATCCTTGAGACTCTACTCTTAACTGCCATACTAGGTAAAGGCATAGAGCTGAGGAAGAGTTCTTCTTAGATGGGATGGCCAGAGTGGACCTCTCTGAAGAGGTGACATTTGTTAAAAGGCCATGTGATGCAAGGGAGTGAGGCATGTTGAAGCTGCACTCTCTTGGGTGTAGAGAGTTCTAGCTTAGGAGAGACAGGTGCAAAGACTCGGGCCAGGTGTGGGATCAGTGTGTGCTGTGTAATTTTTAAACTGTTGTTGATGAAATTTTTATATTCATCAGCACGTGGCAAGATTGGTCACTTGGGGTTTGGGAAATACAGAAGCCAGCATGGTGTGGGGGCCCCAGAGGAACTCAGACCCAGGCAGAGAAGAAGTCTGGGGGACAGGAGAGTTCTGTAAGACATGCTGAGAGGTGGGTGCAGCACCTTGGAGTGAGGAGTGGTGGAGGAGCAGGGTGGCACCCTTCCCTCCCATAGCCTATGTCCCCAGCAAGGCCATCCAGAGTAGTGATGCAAATGAGCTTCCTTAAAATCACCTAGAGGGCTTGTGAAAGCACCTTGTGTGGTGCTCCACCCCTGGGGTTTCTGATTCAGGAGGTCTGGGTGGGGCCTGAGAATGCAGTGCACCCAATTTCCCAGGTGATGCCTACGGTGCAGTGCGAGTCCAGGGCCACACCTTGAGAGCCTCTGCTCAACTCAAGAATAAACTGTACACACGGTGGTGGGATTTGTCCAGAGTGGCTGGAGAGAGAATAAAGCAGGGAGTCTTTGGCTAAAGAACCTTTTGGGTAACACAGAGAGAACTGGCTTGTGGGCCTTTTTTTTTTTTTTTTTTTTTTTTGGTAGAGTTGTAGCTGTGGTTCTGGAGTATGACCAGGTCAGCTGCATCCCTTGCTGGACACCAGTGTGTGTGACAGAGATTGTCCATGCATCAGTGAGTCCATGCCAGCTGCTGTGGTTCCTACTGTCAGGAACCTCGTGGTCAAGGAGGAGGCCACAGCTCATGATGGGCAAGGGTGGGTCTGGCTTTGGAGCAACGCACTGGGTAGTCAATGCTCAGTAAATATGGGCGGATGCCAAGAAGCAGTGGCCCTGGTCCTGTCACCTAGATTCTCATCTACACCCTGTAATCTGCAGTCCAGCAGCTCCTGCTGCTTCTCTGTCTCCCACCCTCCTACCCCCACACCCTGACTTTGGCCTGGTCTTCTCCAGGGGTACCTGTGAGGGTCCCTAGCAAGTGATTTTGTGCTTCAGGGCGGGCGAGTGTGAGGTGGGATGATTGGAGGCAAAGCCCTGACCCTGGCCTGAGGATCCTGGTGAACGTCTTCTCCCCGGTGCACCACCTTGGGGTGTGGGTTTACGTACAAAGGGAGGAGGAAAGAGAAAAGAATCAGTGACTGTGGAAGCACAGAGGGAGCTGGTGGGGAATAGCTGAGCCAATGGCTCTTCACACTCAGAAAATAAATTCTAGCTTTCGGAAGCTGCTGAGAATTGATTTTTCTCAGCTTCAGTGGTCATCCTGAAGGGTTTGGTGGGATAGAAACCGGGCCCATTCTCTTCTCTGTGTCCACTGGGCAGAGAGGCCCAGATCAGCACCACTGTGACTTTTCGCAACCCCAATACCCTATGCTAGTGGGAAGAGGCAGAGGGCCGTCTGCCTCAGCTCACCCTTAGTGTCCGGCTGCTGCTAGCCTGGTGCTTGCCTTTCATGCCAGCTCCCCGGGCAGGGGAGGGTGTGTGTCCATGCCGCTGAGCTGGGGTAAGCATCTGTACTGGACGCAGCTGAGGGTCTTGGTGTCTGGGGTTGGGGGAAGGGTGATGCGAGCATTTTTAGAGCTCAGCCTCTCCATAACTGTCCAGTCCCTCAGTGAGTGCTGGTAGTGGGGAGACAGAAGCCGCCTAGCTAGGGATAGCAGAGCCATCCCCAAGGGCATTGGGCAGGGCCTTGTTTGGGAACTGGGGGCTGGCCCCTTGATGTGTTCTCCCTGCATGTGTGGAGAATTCCCTTAACCCAGACTCACAGGAGCTGCAGATTCCCACAGCCAGGGAGGAAGTTGCAGCTACAGTCATTCAGCTCCCGAGCACCTCTTGCTTTGGATGATTTCATGGAAAACTTGGCCAGGATGCCATGAAGCAGAGCCACAACCTCTTGGCTCAGCAGCCAGCATGAAGAGTGGCTTAGCCTCTAGAGACATGCATCGTGGTCTTGCCATAACCTTCCCCTGGCCCCATGTCAACCCTGCTCTGTAGATGAGAGACAACCCTGGGCATGTCTTGTACCCCTCTGGTCCCCAGCCTGCTCCTTAGCTGCCAGGAGGGACTGATTCCTGCCTTGCTGGGATGCCATGAAAACCCAGTTAGGATAGGCTGTGTGTGGAGGTAGAAATTAGATCCAGAAGGAGTCTGAGTGCCCTTGGGGGTCACTTTTGTTGAGATTTGAAACTTAGATCACGTTTCCTGGTGGATCCTGCTGAGGTGGTGGATCTTGCTAAGGGGGTGGGTCTGTGTCTTTTCTCTGAGTGGCATTGCCTTGTATTACTTAAACATTTTCCTCTTCCCTAACTTATTGGAAAGATCAATAAGTGAATACTCTATCAAAAGTTATCAAGCTCATCAGGAGGTTTTGATGCTAAAACCCCTGAGAAGTGGCAGGAGTTTCTCTTTCTTGTCTAGTTGGTAGGGGCAGGGCCTGTTATTCACACCTGGGACCTTCATCCTTGAGCTAGGGGGATGCAATGGGGATGTGGGAAGGGAAGAGGAGGGAAGGAAAGGGGATATTGGGTAGCTTATCAAGATACAAGGTAAAGATATTTTCTCTGGGTACAAAGTCAATGAGCCCAAAGTTAGAAATGATAATATTATATAATAATACTGTATGATGATGATAGTATGATAGAGCATCATTTCCCTCCAAATTTGGCCTGATCAGGGCATATATGCACTGGAGTTTCATGTATAACTGATAATGTTATGAATGGTAATGACCATTTAAAAAGCTAACTTTTCCTAGGTTCTTTTTGCGGACACTCTGCTGAGCACTTTAGTATCCATTATTTCATTTGGTTATCTCCAAACCCTCTTGGGTGACTGTATTAGTCTTTTTCTTGGCTGATATGATAGAATATCAAAAACTAGTTAATATCAAAAACTAGTTAACAGAATTTTCTTGGTTCACGGTTTCAGAGTCTGGGAAGTCCAAGATCAAGGTGAGGGCCTTCCTGTTGTGTCCTAATGGCAGAGAGCATCGCATGGTGAGGGAGCACTAGGCGGATGAACTCGGCTTTATAAAAACCTTACCCCTGTGAAAACAACATGCAACCTCATGATCTAATCACCTCTTAAAGGTCTCATCTCTCAACGCTGCTGTCCTGGGGATTAGATTTCTACTATGTGAACTTTGGGGACATATTCAACACAGCAGGAATTATAAAGTCAGGATTCAGAAGGTGCAATAACTTGCCTGAGGTCCGTTAAACTAGGGCAGGGCTGCCAAGACCTTGGGCTGTTAGAGAGACTGTGGGTTTACCCTAGGTCTCCACTCCCTGCATGCTGGGCTGTGGGACAAAGCAAGAAGCTTGAATGCTTTCATTATGATACGGGTGAAGACGAGGATTGGAGTGGTGATGAAAGGCCAAGGCTCTGGAGCCAAACTGCCTGAGTCCAAGTTGCCATCCTCCTGCTGACAGCTGGCTGACCTTGGGTAAGCACCTGCGTGTCATCTATGCAATGGTAATGACAACTGCCTATCTCAGGGGTGGCTGAGCAGGTTAAATGATTAGTCCCCTCGAAGGGCCTAGAAGAAGGCTGTTAATAAGCACTGTCAGTTGTTAACGTTACTACCTTCCTCAGTGCAGTCTCCCAGGGCCACAGTTTGCCAAAGAGGAGGCTTTTGTGGGTCAGAATGGTAAAACTGGCACGTAATGAATGTCCAATAAATATTCCCTGGTTGACGGACTGGAATTTACCAGGTAGCCTGGAGGTCTCTCACGGTCATTAATCTTCTCTTAAAAGGATCCTCCCCGCAACTCCTTGCCTGAGGCTGACCTGCAAGTAGGGAGCCTACCTCTTGTCCACACTGGCCAGCATAGCTTCTGTGGACCTGCTTGTCAGGAGGGTCACGGTCCTGGTGTTCTCTGGTGCCGCTGGAGATACGCGCTTCTTCAGAAGACATGCGCTTCCAGCTTTCCGGGTGGGGGTGGAACGGAAGCCATTGATTTCGGAATAGTGGGCCTGCTCCATGTGGGCGTGTGAGCTGGGGAGCCAGACCCTCCCCCCACCCTCCTGGGAAGGGGCTTGCGCAGAGTGCAGGAGGCTGCAGAGCCTGTCAAGGTTAACAGATAGTCCTTGGCTCTCCCCTAGGAAGTAATTCAACTTCTCCCCTGACTTAGGCCACATTGTTTCAAAGCATGTGGTATAAACTACTGACCACTGGGGAATTGCTTGAGTTAACAAACTCATTTTTCCCGAGACCTGAAGTTGAACTTGAGTGAGGAGTTCAGGGCTCTTGCGCAGAAATCCAATAGATCAGGAGAACTCATGTTACACCATGACCTTGATCAAATGCACATTTTGCATGGTGGGCCCTTCTCCATGCCTGTACTCTTTCAGCTGCATTGAGTTGCTGGGAACCCTAACAAACAGGGGCAGGAGCTAGTACTGAGCTGGGGTTTTGGAAAAGCCTATGTCGGAAGAAACTTCAGAACAGTTGTTCCTTTCTCTTCTTTCTCTGACCCAACACCCCTGTATCTACCTTTTCAAATGCTGTTTACTAAGAAAAGGTATGAAGGTTTTGGGGGTTCTGAGCTGAGTCACAGGATCCTACCTCGGCTTTTCTACCTGGGAAGGCCTTCTGAGAGCGCCCCCCTCCAACTGTGTGTGTCTGCCATGGGAACCACTGAAGAGTCAGGAGATCAACAAAGAGCCAGTCTCTCTCCACCTCCAGAGCCACCCACAGGGCGCTGGCCAGACCTAAAACCTGAGCAGAGCTCCGCAGAGGCCCAGGGATATCTCCTTAGAGGACTCAGGCCAAGAACTTGTCAAGAACAAAGGTTCTAGGTGTGATGGAGGCTGAACACCATCGGGGCAGTGGATTTCCAAGGCTTGGGGAAGGTGGGACTCAGCAGATTCAGAGGAGGCTGGGCGCCCTGAGAAAGGCTGGAAGGCATTTAGAGGCCCAAGACAGATGAGAACAAATTTTTTCAGATTGATATGGAGCCTCTAGAAAATAACTTTGCTCTCTCCACTCACCTCCTGCCTCTATTTTTGTGAAGCACAGGTATATGCCCCAAACTAGCGGGTTATTTCATTTCATTTTATTTTATTGTATTTTAGCATGTTGCCATACATAATGATCACATTCATCATAGTGAATTTGTACTTATACATAATATATCTTAATTCTTCTTTTCTCTATTTCCCTACCCTCCCTCAACTCCTTTTCCCTCATTTACAAAAGTTTGTTTCCATTTTTCTCATTTGCTCTCATTTTTTAAATCCCTTTTCTCTTCCTTCCCTGCCTGCTTCCTTGTCTCTCTTTCCATTTAAAAAAGTTCTCCATTCCCATTTTAAGAAGTTCTTCCTACTTCCCCATATAGAGGTTTGACCTTGCTATTCTCCTTCTAGGTACATTCCCAAATCATCATACATAATACATGTACACTCATGTTTATAGCAGCACAATTTATAACAGCCAAATCCTGGAAACGATCCATATGCCCATCAATGGATGAATGGATAAAGAAAATGTGGTATTTATATATAATGGAGTACTACTGTGCTATAAGGAAGGACAAACTAGAGGTATCTCCAGGCAAATGGAGCTAGATCTTGGAGGAAGCCCAAATGTCCATCAACTGATAAATGGATAAAGGAGGTGTGAGTTTTTAAAAAAATATAATGGAATATTAGCTGGAAGGAAGGACAAATTGAGGCATTTATAGCTAACTGGATGGACCTTGAGACCATAATCATAAGTGAAATAAATTGGACATACATGTGTAAATATTACATTATCTCTCTGGCATGCAAAACTGAAGTTGTAAATAAGAACCAAAATGTACAATAGATACTGTGACATAGGAAGAAACTGTTCAAACTAATGGTTTCTAACCCTAGCTCAGCATCCTGGTCATGAGCTTTGTAAGACTGTAGATCTATAGCTTCACCCCAGACCTGGTCAGCCAGGAGTCCTGGGGTATGGTCTAGCTAGCTGCAGTGAGGAGCTCCCCAGTGGGCTATGCTGCAGGGCTAGTCTCAGAGGGCCCTCCCCACTGCATGGGTTGGCTCTCCTTTTTTTTTTTTTTTTTTGGTTTTTTTGGTTTTTCTCCGGTACCGGGAACCGAACTCACGACCTTGCGCTTGCCAGGCAAGTGCTTTTGCCGCTGAGCTAAATCCCCAGCCCCAGGGTTGGCTCTCTTTAGCTGGTCTCCCTCCCTGCCAGGGACAGGCTCAAGGACTCAGTAGATGGAAAGCCACCGACACATCCTCCTTGGCTTCCAGTGCACCTGTGGCCAGCAGTGGATTTCCAATTCAGTTCAAGCTGTGGGGGTCAAATTCTGGACCAGAGTGGCACCAGGGCTCAGGAGCAGGAGCTGGTGGCTCAGCTACTCCCTATGCTCTCCTCTGTCCATCAAATGGTGGCAGGCTTTCTCTACTTTCTCTGCATGGCATTCTTTGCCCCTTGGCTTCTGTTTTTTCAATCTCCAAGAGTCAGAGGATGCTAATTTAGGAAACACTGTTATTGTCCAGCTTTATCTGCTGCTCTACTGTAGTTCTCTTGGAACTCGAAGCTGCAGCGCAGGGAGTCTGGTTGGCTCAACTCATAGGTAGATGATTATTCACAGATGACTCCCCAAGGGCAGGGGAGAAGCCAGAAATCAAACATGGCTTTCAGTGGGCTGGGCAAGGTGGGCAGGCACAGTTGTGGTGGAAGCGGGTGGGTCTCTGTTGAGGCAGAATTCTCTGGAAAATGAAGGCCTGGCAGAGGCGTACATACAGCGAAGGGTCTTGGTCTCCATGTGCAGGCTAGAAAAAAGAAAGTTAGGAGGTTTACAAACTCCATTCCTCATCTGCATTTTGACTTTGAAGAGGTGGGGGGGCACATAGCCAGGGTCTCATACCTTCTCATGGCTGCAGATGCGGTTCCGTCTCTGGTGTTTTGGAGGTTATGCTGCTGGGAGCATATCGCCTCCCCTTCATACCCAGTGGGGAGTGTGGGAGCTTCCTGGAGTGTGTGCTTCAGGGATGAAGAGCCTCCTTTAGTTTCGTGGCTCTTTGGGAGACTCCTGGCTCAAGCCAGTGTAGGCTCCTGCCCAGTCTTCCCCTCATGGGTTCCTGTCTAGGTAAGGGCCAACCTTCCAGGGCTTCAAGTGACTCTTCTAAGATGACAGACCAGCAGTGAGGCCCACTGCACCCTGTCCTTGGCAGCTGTCACACTTGGTATTTGTTACATTCTGAAAAGCTTCTGATGGGGACACACTGATTCTCCTGGACTGCCAGGAGACATTCGTCCTGGTGGTGGTTGTGGTGCTGATGGTAGGTCCAGGCTGTGCTTCATGTGGACACGTGGGCACTACCTATGTGTCTCATAGGCTTCCTTACCACGGGTGACGTTTACATGCTATCAAAAGTCCATTAACTGAATTTAAGCTTCTCCAGAGATCAGGAGGCCTAACCTGTACTTAGCATTTGACCCCAAGAACGGTCAAAATTCCCAAGACCCTTTCTGCTGAGTCTTCACTGAAACTGGAGAGATGAGCTTTTCCAAATGAATAGGTAGATGAGTGAATACATGAGGTGGGTGAGGGGGGAATATCGCTGGAGCCAAGAACTTGTCTCATAAGGCTCATGAACAAGAGGTAGTTTGTTTTCTTGGATAGGGATTCAGTAAACAGCCTTTTATTTCTTTTTTTTTTTTTTTTTTTTTTTTTTTTTTTT
>NW_004955408.1:30398044-30461715 GCF_000276665.1 Chinchilla lanigera
GTTTTTCTCCGGTACCGGGAACCGAACTCACGACCTTGCGCTTGCCAGGCAGGCGCTTTTGCCTCTGAGCTAAATCCCCAGCCCCTACAGCCTTTTATTTCTAATGCCAAGTGCATGCTCGATATTCACTGTGGGAGCAAGACAGTTTTGTTAGCTTTAAAGATCAAAGTATCTGAAAACCATTCCCTGTTCTAAAGTCAGTGTTCAGAAAACTTTCTTGCTTTTGGTTTTTGGTTAAAGACTTCACCAGTTGAAAAATCAATACAAGTTTGCCTTTTCTTGGTAGTACATTCAAAGCCTGAGTTTAGGATTATCTCTGCACTCAGGCAGGGCCCTTTGGCTTTTCTGTAAACAGGGCAGCTCAGCTGGATCCCTCTCCTGCTCTGAGAAGATCACCCAAGTTTTTGAGCCAAAGAGGGGATCAAGTTTGTTTGAAGCAGGGTCTCTACTGCTTAGACGGACTATTGCAGAGCCCATATTGAGTCTGTAGTGCCTCTTTCAAGTCCTTACTTGAAGAACCACTTGGGCCAGATAGCTTCCCTCCTGGAGAGGGTCTACCTTGTGCCTCATGGGTACAATTGAACTATGACTCCCAAGGGCCAGGCATAAACCCTTCCTTTCTGGAGCCTTTTTATAATCCATTTAAAACATCTAGAAAATTCATTGATTGACTGTCTGATGCCACTATCTTAACTAGCACATTGGAAGGCAGTGCTGGGGATTGGAGGGAGGGGATAAAGTGGCACAGAGATTACAGGAGGTAGGGAAGTGCAGCCCGAAAAACCAGAGATTTCAGAACCACGGCATCCTGAGCTTGATTCCTGGCTTGGCTGCTCATTAATATGCAGACTTGGCCAAAGGATATGACTCATGTGAGCCTCAGTTAGCTCACAGGTAAGATGAAGGTGATAACGTCCATACTGCTCAGGGCATCGTGAAAATAATGAGGGCTAAGCACCATATACAGCACGGATGCTTAAAAGCAAGACCTTAATAGCCTGTGCAGGGTGTGGTGGCACATTCCTATAAACCCAGTACTCTAGAAGGATTGCAAGTTTGAGCCCACCCTGGGCAACTGAGTAATTCAGAAAGGCTGTCTCAAAATTTGAAAAAAATTTCAAAGGGCTGGGGATGTAGCTCAGTGCAAAGTTCCTAGATCCGATCCCCAATACTGCCAAACAAAAGAAAGTAAAACAACATAAGAAACAAAAGCACCCTAACGGCCTGGACTTGAATCCTGCACTTTGAATTATTGGAGAGGCCGCGTGACTTGCTCAGCGTTCCCTGTAAGTGCATGTGCCAACACCTCCCTCCTGGCAATGCCCCCACGTTGCAGGGCCTGCGCTCATCTCGGTAGTGGCAGTGATCGTACAGTCAACCTTTTCTGTCACCAGCCGGCCCCACCAGCAGAAGGTAGGCCACCTCGTGGGCTGTGGGCACTGAGTAACTCCTGTCCACAAGTCAGGGCAAAAATAATTGCAGTACCTCCCCTCCCACCCCAGGTTTGGGGAATTGGGAACAGGAAAGCTGTAGAGAGCACTTGTGTCCTGGGCAGGCCCAGGGGTCCACCCGGCCTCTTGATGGCTAGCAGGCCTCAGGACTAGCTGGGCTGTGGGGCTCAGCCTGGCCCTGACCTCAGCCCTGAACCCCACTGGTGCCCTGCTTGTCATCCACAGCCCCGTCAGAGCCAGCGCCCTGGGCCCGGGGGCTGCCCTGTGTTCCTCTGAGTCCTCAGCTGAGCGCGCCGAGTTATGTAATGCTGCTGAGCCAACATTTATGAGTCGCAGCCAATTCGCTAGCCTTGAGTTACACTGTGCAGACGCTCTGCGTTATGCTTTGCTTTTGTCTCGGAGGCCGTAAGCAGATAGCATAACCGCGCTTACCATTAGACGTTTTGCAAATCATCTGGGCTCGAGCGTGCCGCGGCCAGACAGTTCATTTATGCTGCGAATGGTATGATTTGTAAAGTAATAAATTTCCCATCTCTCTGCCAGCAATAAAGTACAGCAAGCAGGCGAAGCCAAAGCTCTCCAAAAATACACTGGCTCCCAGGGAGACCTGAGGGAAAGCTTTCAGGTTCGGCTTCTCTCTGTTCCTGAGTTCACTGGATTCTGGGAAATCAGGTTTGGGCCATAAATCCCCTCCACCGTCTGGGTGACTCCGGGCCCCAGCACGGATCTGTTATTAGCATGTGTAATTGGGCCGTACCATGACGCATTTGTTACTTCCTGGGCCCCTTTTGGGTCTGGCATTCAAGGGAGAGGCTCGGCAGACATCATTCAGTCTGAAATGATGGAAAGTTGTTGGCCATTCTGTCCCTCTTTGCAGCTACGTGTCTGCCTGGGGACAAGACAAGGCTGTTTCTCATGTGAAGCCATAGAGGTGGTGGTGTGAGCCAATGGGAGTCTTTTCAGTCTCCCGTGAAGCATGTAAGGGCAGAAGCCTTGTCAGTTGGAAAGGGCTCTCTATTGCAAACATGGCTGCTCTGAGCAGAAAGTCAAGGACAGGGGAGGGCCAGCTCCGATTTCCTTCTTGGAAGAGGGTCAGTGGATGTGAGCACCTGTGATTAGCAGACACTTCTACAGAATTTTTAGTTGTCAAGGAGACCCTAAGCCTTCAGCCCTAAGTACCAGCTGGGATCTGGGACCCTGAGGGGTGAGCAGGTGCCTGGGTCAGTCCCTTTCTTCTCCTCCCAGGTGTTTGACTACAGTAGCCTGGCTTTGGGCCTGGTCTCTTCTGTGGGTGATGGTGAGGCTCCACCATCTCAGGCACTCTGCCAGTCCTCAATGTCAGTGTCCCCTCTTGGGGAAGGTGGCCCTGGAAATGGTCCTCCAGGGTGCAAGCATCTGAAGTCTCCTCCAGCCCCTCGCCTTCTCCACCTTCTCTTCTCTGTTTTTGTCTCTTCTACCTCTTCCCCCCACCTTTTTTTTTTTTTTTTTTTTTTTGTCTTTTTTCTGGTACTGGAAATCGAACTCACGACCTCACGCTTGCCAGGCAGGCGCTGTGCCGCTGAGCTAAATTCCCAGCCCCTCTTCCCCCTTTTACATTTGCTACTTTGTCTCCTTTAAAATTAAATAACACTTAACATTGAGGAGCTAGATATAAGTAGCCAAGGAACATTATTATCTGTGCTGCTGTCACCCAGAAAGTCACCCATGTCACCCCTGTGGCTGTTGTTAGATTTTCTCTTGGTTGAGTTTTCCCAACTGAGATTTGGGGGTCCTGGAAAAGGACACCCACCCTGTGGTTAGGGCAGCTCTGCTGTCACCTGTGGGTACTCTGTGCTTTTGGAGAGTTCTTTGATTTAAGCATGGGTGAGAGCTTTGGGGCTGGGTAGATGGATTCCATTTTCCTGTGGTGTGAGGCGTGCTGCTTCCCTGTGAGTTGGTTCCCAGCATGATGGGGATAGTAGCCTGGGAGGGGGCCTGGGAGAACTGGGGTGAGGTGGAGGAGGCTGGGACCCCAGGGGTGTGCCTGTCCTGAGTGTACCTCCAGGGCCTCTCTGTTTGGTTTCCACCCCAGCTTGTCACTGGTGGTCTTCCATTTCCTTCCATATCCTTCCGACTTTGGCAGGGGTGCCTCACTGGGCTCTGTCACTCACTGCAGGGCGACCTCTGCCTGCCCTGGGGTTGGGGTGATTGTGGTGAGGATTAAGGAGATGATCTGGCACGCACGGGCATTCCACAACTGTTGGCCAACAGCGTAGGTGCCATACGAGCATTGGGCACAGGGCCGCCTTATTGCTTAATTCAAGGAGGATGCCTATGCATTCTGGTCCGTGAGGCAGGAGAGAAGTTTATGTGGGAAGTAAGAGTCCAGTATGGGACATAAAGGGTAGGACTTGTGTCTTTTCATCTTGTTTCAGAGGAGAGTGGCAGGGGTAGCGGGGTGACCCGGGCCCCCAGGGAGGGTGCTGCTCATGACAATCTGCAGCACTTTGGAGAGAAATGAGAGCCAGAGAGAAAATGTGGTCAGGATCTACATGCTGAAGGCATCCACCCCCTCAAGGAGGGTCTGTAGTGTCTGCCTGAACTTCTGGGAACTGCCAAGAAGGAAGGCCTGAAGTTGGAGTTGAGGTTGCAGTTGGACAGGAATCCTAGGATGGAGACCTAGGGCCCAGGTGCCCTCTCCTGCCAGTGCTGCAGGGAGGCCCAGGTTCCAGGTCATCTGGGTGGCACTGAGAGGGCTGGTAGGGACAGGTGAGGGCTCCCTGTGCTCAAGTGGGTGTCACCGATAACTCTCCTTTCTCCAGTAAAATTGCAAGTGCTTGTACTAGGAGGGACTCGATGCATATTAACTCTTCCATTAAATCCTGATGTCACCCTGTGCATCAGCCTTACAATACAAGAAATGGACGCTCGGAGATCTTCACACGTGCCCGACTTTTCCCAGCTAGGGAAGAAATAGAAACAGCACTGTTACCACTTCAAACTTCCACTAGGCTGCAGGCACCACGAAGGCAGAGACGGGGCCAGGCTGCTGTCTGCTGACTCCCCACTGTGCACCCAGGCCCTTGGAAGACAGCAGGATTGACTGAGTGAGCGCGTGATGGGCCGGTCGTCATGTTCTGTGCCCCTAGCCTACCTGAGCTGTCGTCTCTGCCCTTGGCCCGGGCACCCCTTGTTGGCAGGAGGCCTCAGCTTGACAAACTCTTTTCCAGCTCTGTACTCCTGCAGGCCCTGAAGAAATGATTGAGAAACACGTAGGCTTTCCTTGGTTTTGGTGTTTTGCCATTCATGCTTACAAAGAAGGCAGGAGAGTGATTCATGCTGGTTTAATAAACCTATGAACATTCTCAAGAAGGGGCTGATAAACGGACAGCTGGCAGCCCATTTACCCGTGGCTTCCAGCGCCAAGTACTCAGAAATCACCAGGTTAAACAAGTCTGCAGAAAATTCAGTCTTCCTGGCATTATGTTCCTACTTGAGCTGACAGTGTGATGATAGTGTGAGGTGCATTTCTTCTGGCGCTGTGAGGTGCATGGGGGCCTGTCCCATGTGTGACAAGAAGGGCTGGGACCTCCCAGATCTTACCTTGTGCCCTTGCAGCCAGGCTATAAGCCCAGGGAAGCCAGCTCTGTGCCCAGCACCCGGATGATACGGTGGTGGGAGTGAGCGGCCCCTTCTCTGCAGGTCACTGCGGGCAAGGCCAGGTGTGTCAGCTCAAACACACCTCGGTCAGGCTGCTGTGCTCAGGTTGCTCAAGATAAGCGAATGTGGAAAGGGGTGGGTCAGAGGAGCAGGCCAAAGTGGCGGGGAGTGGTCATTCCACAACCCTCACATACAACAGAGGGATCTCTGGCACCTTGCAGGTATTGATGTTGTGGTTAATTCTGTTGGTTTATGACTCCGTGTCAGGTTCCCATGTACCTTGACTCTAAGGTGCTTGGATAAGAGGGAAACTTCAGAGGTGCATTTGCTGGGCCAGCATGTGTGTGTGTGTGTGTGTGTGTGTGTGTGTGTGTGTGTGTTCGCTTGCACGCACATGCACACGCACATGCACACGTGTGCAACTGTGGCCACAATCCCTTGGTTGGTGACCTGCTTCCTTTCAGAATTCCTGAAAGGAGAGGGTGGGAGGATAGACCTCTTGGAAAAGGAGGCCCAGTTTATATTTATAGGAGACTTTTTGACTTGGTCTTTTGCTGCCAGTTCACATATACTGAGCCTGCAGAAGCCTTCTGCCTCTGCGATTCTGGCGCTTGGCTGGAATACAGCCCCAACCCCTTTCGTTCCTCCACCCCTCTAAAAATAGTGAAAAAGTGTGATAATGCATGTAATGCATTAAGTAGCACAGTGGGCCCAATAACTGCTACTTTTTATTATCATGATGTTTTTGTTAGTATTTAACCTCTGTGTGCTCGGTAAATAACGACATACATTGATGAGCAAGTTCCAAAAGACAGGAAATGATAGAGACAGTTTAGCTTCTCTTGTTATGGTGCAGATGAGGCTCCTGAGGCCCAGAGGAATGGAGAGACTTGGGAGGATGGTGTCTCACAGTGAGGGTTGGCTAGGTTAGGCTAAAACCCAGGGTCCCTCTGCCATGGCATGTGGCTGTCACATGGGGATAGAGTGGTCTGAGAAGGCTTCCTGGAGGAGGTGGGTTTGGGAACATGCCTGGCAGAAGAGGAAGTGAAATGGGGCAGAGTATAGCCTGGATGGAAGGAGGGAGCTTCAAGAAGACGAGCACATAGAAGACAGGAAGGGATGGCGCAACCATCTCCATAGCATGACTTGAAGAGTACTAAGAAGGCCTCTTTGCACTCACACCATTCACTCTGTCCTCTTGGCACACAGAGTCAGACTCAGTGGCCCTGTGAACTTGTCTGTCTCTGTGCTCATGCTCACTGAGAACCCAGGGTCCGGGCTGGAAGTCACAGGTCCCACGTAGGTGCTGGATACATCTCTGGGAGAGGAAATTCCTTCATTTATAGTCTGCCACTATATATTCGTTTTCCTATATATTGATTTCCTAGGGCCACCATAACAAATACAAACCAGGTGGTTTAAAACAATAGGAATTTACTATCTCACCATTTTGGAGGCCAGAAGTTCAAAGTCCAGGTGTTGGTGGGATTGGTTTCCCTGGAGGATCCCTTACAGCTTTGGATGGCACTGCTGGGTGTCCTTAGCCTGTAGCTATGTAACTCCAGCTCTGCCTCCAACTTCATGTGCCCCAGCCACGCTGTCTCCTGTTCTTATGAAGACACTTGTATTGGATTTAAGAAGAACCTGGATATGCCAACATAATCTCATCTCAAAATCTGCAAAGACTCTTCCTGAGTAAGTTATTTTTCCATGGGTTCTGCGGGAACTATCTTCGGTGGGGGACGCCATTCTACCCACAATACTCCTAGAGCAGTGCAAGAGTATGGTCTTAAGAGATGGGTCATGGGTAACTTTATTTTGGGATGAAAATATTACTGTGGGTAAGACACCACACTGGGGGTTCTGGAAAAACTCCCAAAGCAGTTTGAGCTTTGGCTGTAGGGTTTTTCTGAGACTGAAGACAGCCTAGCTTAGAAGTGATAGCAAAGGATGGATGGGCATCCAACAGGTCCTGCAGACAGACTCCACTGTGTTGGTGGTGCATCTGTGACCACAGCCTGTTCACGTGCTGTTGCAGGGCAGCGCCGTCTGATGGAACCTTCTCCACCGATGGAAGTGTTTAATGTTGGAGTTGTCCAGCACAGTGGCCACTAGCCGTGTGTGTCTATGCAGCTTTTAAAAGCACCAATAAATGTGGCTGGTGAACTGAAAGGGCTAAATTTTTGCTTCTATTAAATTTTAATTAACTTTTCATATAAATAAGCTTAGGTGATTAGCATCTGCTAAATTGGACAGCATGGCTCCAAAGTATCTTGATTTGACCCCTTCTCTTAGCCTGTTCTTCATTTTGCTATCAAAAGTAGGTTTCATCATACAGAGCTAAAATTACTCTTTCCCTTTTTATGTGTGTAATGAGTTTTGCCTTTTGCATTTCACTATCAAAAATAGATTTCATCATAGTGAGCTAAAATTACTTTTTTTGCTTTTGATGTATGTAAACTTTGGAGTTTTAACTTTTGGCTTCACGACAGAGACCAGATGGAGTTGACTGGTTTTAGACCCAGTTCAAGAAAGAATGGCCTCCTCTCTGAGCGATGTGAGAAGGAGGAGCATCTTCCTGTCCATGTTTCTGCAGCTGGGCATTGCGTGGTAGTTAAGCTAGGGGAGCAGCTGGAGGGGCCCAGGTAACATCTGTGGCCACTGGCACCTAGAGGTCTACACTTGTAGTTTGCGAGTTTGGTGTTCTTTGTTTTTTTGTGGCTTCTGGAAAGCCACTGGTGAGTTTTACATCTGATAAAGCTATGTCCCCTCAAATGATTCCTTGTTTTTGCTTTCCCTCATGGAGTCTGTCTCAGTAGGATATTTATTTTTGTACATTGCTTAGACATGATCTTAAGTAACACTTCATTTATCTATACGTTCACATGTTTTGGACCCTGTTACATGAAAAATAAAGTGTTTGCTCGAGAGCAGAAAATCTCAAAGGAGGCGGCTCCTGAGGTGACAAGATCTTCATCAACTTCAACTTACCTGGGTGTTAAGCTTCAGCATGCCTCTTTCCCCTTGCTTCCTCCTGGCACATGTACATCGTGTAGCTCTGAGGCTCCTCGAAGCACACTCTGCTTGCTGGCTTTTGTGTTCATGCCCGAGGGAACCCAGGGGGTCCTGGCTGGAAGTCACAGGCCAGTAAGAGGAGAAGGTTCTGGGCCCAGACCTACGCAGATCAGGCCTGTGTTAGATTGGGACCCATCTGAGAGGCTATAACTCAGGGTCACAAAAACACCACACCGTGTCCATGGAAGACACAAATGAGGGATTTAGAGGCCAGAAAACGGTGGGTGTTGCTAGGCAACCTATCGGCAGGCCGAGAGGTAACATAATCTCCAGGAACAGCCTGAGAGGAAGGTTTCCTAAGGACAAACCTCGGCTTTGGCAACAGCATCTTCAGTGGCTGCCCCCACCTGGCCTGCCTCTGGAGGGATGGGAAGGTCGGCAGAGCCATGGTGTTCTAGAAGCTGCTAGGGGAATGATGGATCTGTGGCTGTTTGATTTGCTTTTTCCTCTTTTTCTTGTGTGTTTATTTGTTTCCCACCTCTACACAAGAGGATCTGAGGGGGTTCAGACATGTAGACACTGTAGCAGGATACACGTGAATAGGAAACTGGGGCAAAGGGGAAAGAAGAGTAAGACAATAGGGATGAGGGCTGACACTCAGCAAATATTTACCACTGTGGATATAGCAGTGAACAACCACCACCAACCCATCATAACTCCTGCCTCCTGGAGCTTATGGTCTCATGTGAGAGGTATGAAATACAAATAAAGGCCACAAGTTCACTGACCTTACTGTGAGTAGGATGCAAATTGGATTCTGAGTTTCCTAGCAGCCAAAGCAAGAGGGGAACACAATTCTGAGGAGCTGGGTGTGTTATTAATGTTGTGTTAGTAATAATACAGCAACCGTAGCTTGCTCTTCCTGTCCTGGCTATGCAGACCCATGGTAAGTCTGATTTTCCTTTCCCCGTGGAATGTACTTTGTTTCCATTATTGCCTGTCCTTGCTCCTATTTAGCACACTGGGCAATGTTTCAAAAAATGTATTATTGTTTGTGAGTTATACAGACTAGTGGGTTTCATTTTGGTGTATTTTTACCTGTATATAATATACTTTGATTATTTTCAACCTCCCCAACACCCCTCTTCCCCCAGCCCCCTCCTTTTCCTTCATAGTCACCTTTCTACTTTCCTGTCATCTTTCTTTTTTTTAAAAAAAAAAATTGTAAATGTACACTTTACTGACAACCTCTCATTTGATCCTTCCTCCAGCACTTGTGAGCTGGCCATAGTTTTAGCCATTTTACAAGAAAAGAAGCAGAGGCGCAGGGGCAGAGCAGTTTGCCTGGGTCCCTGCAGCTTCACAACCCACTTTGACCCTGTTTTCGGTTTCAGCAAACTTAGCATTCACCATTATGCTTTTTATAGTGGGATCTCAGGTTGCTGATAGACTCTGAAACAGCCAAATCCTGCAGCTTCTGGCATCCTTTTGGCCCCCTTTGCATGCGAAGGGCAGGGTCTTCCCTTCCACCGAGGGAGGTGGGTAGCCAGGTAGTAGCATCTGGGGGACATTCCCCCAGGGCAACTCTTTCGTTTGTGTATTTGTTCATTCATTCAACAAATATTCCCTGGGCTTCCCAGGCTCTTTGTGGAAACCATTCAACATCCCTGTCCTCAGGAAGCTCAGAGTTAGTTGAGCGAGAGGAATCTGCATGGGTGAGAGTAGAATGTGGAGATACGGGTAAGCATATCACAGTGCTAGGCAGCAGAAGCGGAAATAAAAGTACAAGCAAGCTAAATTCCAGCAGACCCTACGGGCAATCAATCACATCATATGTCCTGGTTCCGCCTCCCTTCATCCTCCGCACCCACCAGAGGGCTCACTCTAATTGGCCCTTAAAGTCCAAGGACCCAGAATGCAATGCACCCTTGCATTAGTTACCTATAGAGAAGCAAGAAAAGACTCACCTACCTTGGAAGTATACTTCTATGAATGCAACCTTAATTTATATCAGCCTGGTGGTATAAGAGAGCATCTTGGAGGGATAAGTCTATGAAATTAGCTTGTCATATAACAAGAAACTTCCCCAGTGCTTGGAGCTGTGGGGCCTGCTTCTCTCTGAGGAATGCTGAAAGAATCTTAAGAACACAAGAGCGAGGGCCATGTGCGTTTCCTATTAATGAGTGCTGCCTGCACTCAGGTTACACAGCCGTGCTCTTGGATGAATTTCAATGTTTTGATCCTTTTTAAGAAAGCAACTGAAGCTATCCCAGTTATGAATTCTGAAATACCCCTTTGCGTCCATTGGGGTGGGGAAGCTGATTGGGTCACTGTGTTATCATCCCTCATATCTCCCAGCAGACCTGCATAAGTAAAACCACATTTCTGCTTTCTAGCCTTCCAGGTATCAAGACATGGGACCATCGGGCTGGCTGGGGAAGCAACATGAGGTGCACTGTCAGACTTGGTAAGTAGCTGCCCAAGGATAGAGGAGATTATGGTGTATTTGGTCTTACCTCCTGTAATGGCAGTGTCTCTCCTTTTTAAAATGGCTCAGTGAAATCTTGCTTTGGTCAGGCAAGAGACTACTTCAAGAAGAGCAAGCTCTATTCTAGATGGTGTGTCTGGGAAGGGCTACTGCTGAATTGTAAGTGTATGAGGTGAATTTTTCCTTCTTCTTAAGATTTCAGGTTTGTCCTTTAGCTTCATTAGCTGATGACCCACAGTGTACTGCAGCTCCTCACTTTTCCTGAGGTAAGGCAGGCTGTGGCAGCTTCCAACCCCTCAGGGACTCTCTCTGGACAGTCCTGTCTTCTCTGCATTTGCCCAAGGAGTCATCTGCATCCTAGTCCTGCTTGAGGTCATTGCTTGGCTGCGATACTCTGCAACCTTCACCCAGTCTTGGCCCTGAACTTGTGTGTCCCATAGGTGGTCTGGAGAGTGTCCTCCTAAAGGCTCAGAGTGACGCAGTGCACTCTGGTCACAAGTCTGGGAGGAGCAATTTCTTGTGGAAGATGCAGGTAGAGGGAAATGTATGTGTGTGTGTGTGTGTGTGTGCGTGCGCGTGTGTTGCTCAGCCTTGCATATGTGGAGAGTTATATGAATTGGTTCAAATTCAGATGTCAGATCATCAATGACAGAAAAATTTAGCTTAAGTAAATAATTAATCCCTAATTTATTTCTTCATGATATGGAGGCTAAGAGTGTGGACTCCAGCATCCAGACTATTTGAATTCACATTCTGTTTTCTCCAGTTAGTACCTGTGTGGCTTTGGGCAAATCATTTAATTTCTCTGAGCATGAATTTCTTCATCTAGAAAACAGTATTTAGCTCATCAAGTTGTGAGAAATGAAGTCATTTGTGTACATAGTACTACCTTCTTCACCTGCTGTGTGTCCAACAAATGTTGGTTGTTGCTTTGTAGCTGTATTCTGATATTGTTCATGCCTTCATTGCTTGTACACAAACTCTTCCCCTCCTTACTACGAGCAGCTCCATGTACAAGCAGTTGTAGGACTAAGGTCGAACAGCAAGATTCCATTTCAATTTTACAAGAAATAAAATGTGTCTAAGAATCTAAATACAGGCTGTGGTGGTAATTGATTAATTGTCAACTTGAGTGGAACACCCAGCATTGAGTCAGCATGTTTCTGGGCATGGAAGACCCACTTTAAGGACTGTTTTCAGAATAGTATAAAAGGAGAACTGCAGGGAAGTATTTCAGCTGATTTTCCTCAGAGGAGCTTCAGCTGTTCTCTTCGGAGGAACTCTAGTCCTCGCCCTTGCATTAGGGAGTCATCTCCTGGCTTTCCACGCAGATTCTTGGCCTTTTGGCCTGCCACTACAGACTCTTTACCTTCTAGTGCCCATGCTTTGACCTCCTGGCATAGACCCATCAGTCTTCCATTGCAGATCCTTTGGCCTCTTGATGCGGGACTTGTATGGGACATTGCCATGGGTTCCAGGCCTTTGGCTGGAAACTTTGGATCTGTAGCATACAAAAAGATCCCGTGAAAATGTCAGGCAGTATGTATGAACAAATGGGGAATCTCAGTAGGGTTATGGGAACTATAAAAAGATTTATATGGAAATACAAGAAGTGAAAAATATCAGACTTTGAAAATTCTGTTAATGAGTTTGTTAGGAGATTGGATACAGCAGAGGAGAGAATCAACATATTTAAATGATCCAAGCTGAAACAACAACAACAACAACAACAACAACAATAACAAAACAGCAACAACAACAGAAAAAAAAGTGACCTATGAAATGATTCAAGGTGAAACAACAACAACAAAAATAACGAAATGGCACAACAAAATAAAAAAAGTATATGAGTTCTATGAGATAATATCAGATAGTCTAACACACTTATAATTGGAGTCCTAGAAGAAAGCAAGAGGGGAAAAATAGCAGAAAAGTGGTTGAAGAAATAAAAATCAAACATTTTCTAAAATTTCAGAGTAAAAAAAAAAGAAAGAGGCCTCACATCTAAGAAGCTTAGAGAATTCCAAGCAGGACCATTAGATGAAAACACAAGGTAAAAAAAAATATCTCAACCTGTAAGCATAAATAAAACTGAAAGGTACAATAGATATTGTAAAAGGGAAAGAAACTGCTCAATAGGAAACAACAACTGGGATGAGAGAAAGAAGAAAGGAAAGAAAGAAGGAAGGTAAATATACACATACACATACAAGATGGCCAAGATAGTTGTACTACTAATTTCAATTGGTTTATTGAAAGGAACAGTCAATATTTAATTGTTTGATCAATCTTGCATACCTACATCTGGTAATCTGAGCAATAAGATAACAATAAGTAATACAACAACCATTGTTGATTTCCTATCATCTTGTTTTGAAATTCTGTATCATTTTTATAGCTTTTGTGTTTTGTTTTTGTTTTTGTTTCTGTTTTTTTGGTTTTGTTCTTTTCTCTTTAAAATAAAAAATTTCTTTTTGTTTTTCTTGAATTCTTTTTAAAATCAGCCAAAGTGAAAAAATTTAGAGATGAATAATTGTAGGCATGACAGATGACTTCTCATAAAAAATAATAGAAGCCAAAAAGATAATGGTATGTCAGCATTAGCATGATGGAAGAAAAAACTTAACCTAAAATTTGATATCCAATGAAAATATTTTAAAAATGAAATAAAATTTTAAGAGGACAAAATCTGTAAGAATAAACCTCTACAAGAGCAGGAAATGTTAAAAGGAGTTCTGTAGGCTGAAAGAAAATTATTTCAGAGGGAAATCTTGGGGCTGGGGATTTAGCTCAGTGGCACAGCACCTGCCTGGCAAGTGCAAGGTCGTGAGTTCGATTCCTGGTACTGGAAAAAAAAAAAAACCAGAGGGAAGTCTTTTGTACCTTCATCTATTTATGCCTCCTTTCATCAATACTATACTGTTTTGATTATTACAGCTATACAGATGGTCTTATAGTCAGATTGGGTAGCTCTTCCAAATTTCTTCTTTTTCAACACTGTTCAGCTTATTGTTAATGTTGTTCAAATCTTCAATATATTTACCAACTTTTCAATCTATCAATTACTGCTAAATGGGTATTAAATCATTCTGTTATGAGAGTATATATACACTCTCCATTAGTTCTGTCAACTTTTGCTTCATCTGTTTTGGAACTTTGCTATTTGATTCCAAACAGTTTTTGGCATTTTATGTCTTTTTTTCTTTGCTATCCTGAGAATTGAACCCAGGACCTCCTGAATGCTAGGAAGTGTTCTACCACTGAGCTATATCTCCAGCTCTCTTTAAAAATTTTTATTTTGAGATAAGTTACCATTAAAGTGCTCAGGCTGGCCTCAAACTTGTAATCCTCCCGCCTCAGCCTCTGGGTAGTGGGGCTTACAAGTGTGGATCAACATGCCTGCCTGCATCTTCCTCATTAAGTTTTTAATGTTATAAAATGATCCCCTGTATCTACCATCTTGAAGTCTACTCCTTCTGATTTAGTATAGCTCCATTTGTTTTCTTATTCATCGTACTTTTATTTTTTGAAGTCCTTTATGTTCAGCCTATCTGTATCTTTATGTTTAAAGCATATTTCTTATAAAGCACATACAATTGAGTCTTCCATTTTTATCCAGTCTGATGATGTCTGTCTACTAATTAGGAAGGTCAGTGAACTAAATTTGGGGTTGATTTTTATCTGTTCCTCAGACTCTTTTTCTATTCCTCATGCCCTACATTTTGGAGATGAAACACCTCTTTCAAGATTTTGTTTCGGGGCTGGGGATTTAGCTCAGCGGCAAAGCGCCTGCCTGGCAAGCACAAGGTCGTGAGTTTGGTTCCCAGTACCGGAGAAAAACCAAAAAAAAAAGATTTTGTTTCATCTCCCATATTGACATTTCAGTGATGATGTCTCTGAATTATACTTTTATTGATTTCTCTAGAGATTACAATCTTTATATTTATCACAGCTTACTTTCAAAAATATTCTATTATTTTATGAGCAATTTAAGAACTTAATGAAAGTACATTTTTAATTACAGCTTTCCCAACTGTGTGTTCCCAGATACATGGTCAAATGACTTTTGACACAGTGGCCAGGAAATTCAATAGAGAAACAATATCCTCAACGTGTAGTGCAGATACAACCAAATATCTGTCTACCTCTAGCTACATATGAAAACCAGTTCAGTATGGGTCATTGACCTACACACAAATGCTGAAAATGACAAAATGTTAGAAAAACTATGGAATATTTTAAAACCTTGGGGTAGGCAAAGATTTCTAGGTCACAGAAAACACAGGCCTTTAAAAAAACTTGATGAATTAGATAGATTTCATCAAACTTCAGAATTTCTATCCATCAGACACTGTTTGTGGCTTACTAGGTAAGCTACAAATTTGCCAGTAAGTATGCCTGACTGCATCAGCAACTCCTCTCAAATACAAATTCTATATTCCATCTAGAATATACGAAGAAATTCTATCACTCAGCAATAAAAGATAAACAATCCAACTAAAAATGGGCAAAAACTTGGCTAAAAACTGCAAAAGAAGATACATGAGCTGGGCATGATAGAGAGGTAGGAGAATTGCCAGTTCAAGCCCACCTTGAGCAACTTATAGACTTAGTGGGACTCTATCTCAGAATAAAAGAATAAAAGGCTAGAGATATAGCTCAGTGGGAAAGTCCTGGGTTTACCTGTGCTGCAAAGAAAAAAAAGATATACAAATGACCAGTAAGAACTTGCACTAGTTGATCTTCTGTTACTATAACACAATGCTCAAAGCTGAGTACTTCTGGAAAAAAAGGTTTATTTAGCTGATGGTTCTGGAGGCTGAATGTCCAAGATCAGACAGTCCCATTGATTCAGTCTCTGGCAAGGGCTTCCTTTGTTATAGTACATCGAGACAGATGGCATCAGGGTGGGGGTGTATGTAGAGACAGTATATGGCAAGACAGGAAACCAGAGAGGGATTTGGGTGTCAGGCTTGGCCTTTTATGAAAATTCCCTTTTCCTAGAACAACTAACTCACTGAGTGAGGCCAGTATTCACCTCATCTGAAGGCAATATTCCAAGTGACCTGGTTGCTTCCCACTGAGCCCCAACTCACAGGTTCTACTATCTCTCACATCTCTCACCACCCAAGGACCAAGCTTCCAACACATGAACCTTAGGGAACAAACTCAAGCTATATCTAAACTATAATAGCATATGCAAAAATGTTTGATAGCCCTAGATATCAGAGAAATGTGAGTTAAAATTATAGTGAGTCTTTGCTATTGGTAAATAGTGACTAGAACTTTGTCTTTTTGAGACAGGGTTTCACTGTGCAGTTCAGGCTGGACTTAAACTTAAAATGTTGTAGCCTGGGCTGGCCTCAAACTTGCACTGATCCTCCTGCCTTAGCCTCCCAAGTGCTGGGACTGCAGGCATGTGCCACCATGCCTGACTTGACTAGAACTTCTTTGAAATGAAAAATATTAACACTAAATATAGGAGAGGGTATAAGAATGGAAAACTGGCACACTCTTAAAAAGTTAAAAATATAGTCATCATATAATCTAGCAGTTCTCCTAGATATTACCTGAGAGAAATGAAAATATATTTCCATAAAAATCCTTATATAAGAATATTCACAGCAGCCTCGTCCACAAAAATATAAAACTGGAAAACAGCAATGGTGTCCAGCAATGGAGACTGGATATACAGTACTCCCTGAGGTATGATCATGCAATGGAATACCAACCAATGTAACAGAATGAACATATAATGCATGTGATCACTTGGGTGAATCTCAAACATGAGTGAATGAGGCTGGGTATGAAAATATACTTACTATGCCATCTGTTTGTGAGAAAGTCTACAATAGGAAAAAGCAGTTTATGGCTTCAGAAATCTACTGAGCAGGTGATTCTGAGGGCAAGAGGTCAGGAAGTGCAAAGTTCTTTCCAGGTGAGAAAATTGTCCTGTGTCTTGTGTTTGTGTGATTAAACAGAACACTTAGGACTTGAGTATTCACTTTATGCACATTACCTTAAAGAACGTGGGGGTGGAAAAGACTTTCTTTTGCTGGGCTTCCAATCATAGTTAACAGATTGGAAGTTGTTACATTCAGTATAACTTGATAAGATCATATGATGATGGGAAAAATGCTGCGGTAAAACTACTGGAAAATAAATTTAATGATAACTACATACTTTAACATGTTTCTGCTGGCTTGAACCCCTGGTGGCACATGCGTGACTGCCCCTTTGGGCGGCTTGTACCACCCAAAGGAACTGTCTTGTCTCTTGATGCCTGATGGGGCACTCATGCACGTACCATCCATGATTCAAGCTGCCCTGTAGTGAGACGTGAATTATGGCCCTGTTGTGAACATGTTAAACATGTTCTACATCAGCAACGCCTCTCAAATACAAATCTACCCATTCAGCACAAGTTTTGGGAGATGCCAGGGCCACGCAAGGACCGTGCCCTACCTGACTTGTGGCACATGGGTAGAGTGTCCTTCTGGGCAACAGGGCATCAGTCACAGTGTCCACAGAAATGAGCTCTGGTGGTGTCTGTTCACAATCTCTCCTGAATCTGGAGTCTACAAAACACTGCTCACCAGACTTCAAAAGCTGGGATTCATCGTGGTTATCTCTTCCAGGGGCCTGGCTTATCCCTCTCCCCAGTCTGTGACATCAAAGACTTGGTTTCATTTCAGGATCATCTGCCACAATGTCTGTCGGCCTGGCTGCCCTTTGGAAGCATTTGGAAACAGTGATGAGTCAGTGTTACTCTGAGGAGTGCCTGACCCGCCCTTTCTCCTCTGCCTGGCTTAGCCCAGCAGAACCTGGCTCTGATGGGAATGAGGCCTGAGGCTTCTGGTGTGGACGGACAGGGGCTTGCCTGGGTCTGCTCTGTGGAACTGCGGGGCTATGTTCTCCTGATTGCCTATAGCAACAAAGCTCTCAGCCTAGGCTTCAAAGAGGGGTGGTTTATCTGCATTTATTTGTTTGGTCACTGATAATAATTTTCACTGAGTGGAGAATAAAACTCTACACCTTTTTTTTTTTTTTTGGTCTTTTTGAGGCAGGGTCTCACTATGCAGTTCAGGTTGGCCTTGAGCTCACTTTGTAGCCCAGGCTGGTCTTGAACTCGCAATGATCCTCCTGTGTCAGCCTCCCGAGTGCTGGGATAACAGGCATGTGCCACCATGCCTGACCTAAAACTTTACTCTTTTCTGGAACTGACAGCGCACGATGTGGAAGATTCAGCTTCGATTCTGATCTTCCCTGTCCTCATCCGTGTATTAGAGTTGAGTGAAGGTATAGATCTCTCAGGTTCTTAGATGAAACTATTTCTGTTTGTTCTGTTTCCCTGGTGTTCCTTGCACAAATACATTTTGTTCTCCTGAACTAATATATATATATATATATACACACACACACATATTTTTAAAACTAAGAATATTAACTGAATTTTTTTGAGACAGGGTCTCACTATGTAGTGCAGACTAGACTTGAACATGCTTATGTAGCCCAGGCTGGCCTTAAGCTCATGGCAAGCCTGCTGCCTCAGCCTCCTGAGTGCTGAGATTACAGGTGTGCACCACCACACCTGGCAGTAGCTGAATATCTTTGTAGACAAATATGAAATAAAGTTGTCTCTCCAATTGTGTCACTTCTCCCTGGTTTCACTTTTGGAAGCCTGGAGTCTGTGTGGCTGCTACCTGAGCTCACAGTTCCTGCCTCTGCCCTTCCAAATCATGCCATAGATGTGCAACTTTGGCCTCATTCGGATTCTGGTACTGTGCTTACAGACCCAGCCCCTTAAATGAAAGCTCTAGCTTTGTGAATCTATTTTGTTTTTCTACTTTTAGTTTAAATGTAGCTGAATCCAGAGTTTATGTCCATTTAGCTGAGCTTTTCAATAGTAACAGCTATTTTATAAGGCAGCCAAAGTGAAAGTTATTAGCAAAGCTGGGTAATGTAAAGTATTTATGAATGAAAGTGCAAAAACCAATCTGGGGGGTGTAAAATGTGGGGCTCTGCACAGGCAGAACTGCTTGTGACTTTGGCCTTCTTTGCAGTAAAGCATAATTCATGCTGCTGTTAGCCCTTAAAACAGGAAATAATATACCCATTTAACTTAATCACAATTTATATTACATGTGCATATTTCTAAACAAATGTTGTAGATGGAGAGTTTGGTAGCAATAATATTTATGAATTACACTTTTAGTTAGCAAAGGAAATGTGTGACCTCTTACATTTGGTTTGACATTTGAATTTGGTGTTCAGTGTATTTGACAGGCGTGATGGATTCTCATTAGTCCAATGTATAAACAGGAAATGCTTCCTTGGTGAACAGTTATTAATGTAGGACATCCCTGAATTTGAATGTTCAGTTGGTTATTCTGATCCAGAACATGAGACATTTATTTAATTTCCCCTCTGTAAGGAAGTAAAAGCAAAGCTTTAATTTTGTGTGGGGCAAACCTGAGCAACACATGAAGTCCGAGCTTTGAAAAACAGAAGGTGGTAGATGAGCCGGCGGCAGCCCAGCTGCTGCGGAAGGCTGGGGGAAGCGAGCAGCCTCCGCTGCAGACAGCCCCGCGTGGACTTGCAGTTGCCTGCCTTAATTTCCAAGTCAGATAACCCACAAGAATTAGAACATGACACGGGGGCACATCGGAGTAAGCGCGCACTTAACCTTTATCCACAGTGGAATTAAAGCGCTTCGTTCAAAACGGGAATCAGAACATATTTGCATCCTAGCTCAAGGCTGCAGTTTTGCTTTGCATTCAGCCTAACTTGGTGCCTGGCGACAGTATCGCTAAACAGGGGCTGGACTGCGAGAACATCAGAAGTGTCTGGCTTCTTGTGGGAGCGAGGAGGAACCGGGCCAGTCCACCAGCCGCCCACCGCGGGCCGGGCCTGTGCCCGGCCCCTCCTGAGTAATGCTTACACTCCAATTAGAAGTCAGTGAGAAACCCGGAAAGTGAAGCTGGCAGGCTCTTACTCTGAATTTCAGGTCTTCAGAGAAGGAAAATAATGTTTTTATTGTTGGAGGTCAAAGTTTAAATTTAGTTTATATCAGATTACCAAAATATACTTCTAGTAAGGTTAGATTCTCATCCTCAGAGAGAATGGGATGGTAATGAAAGCAAACAGGGTAAGAAATAATCCCATTACAGATGAACTCTTCCCTGGAACCTCAGGCATTCGGGAGCCGTAATCACACCGTCCTGGCAGGAAGATAAAGACTGAGCAGTAGCAGCCGAGAAGGAACCGCACAAGCTACTCCGTTAACACACTCCTTCCCTACCCTGCCCGCCTAGGCTCTGCTTTATCGCACGGCATTTAAATTATGCATTTATTAATTAAGGTGTCTTTTTCTTTTGCTGCCTTTCCTACTAAAAATGGAGCCCCATGAGGGTAGGAATCTTTGTTTCTCTCCCTGCTGTATCTTCACTGTTTAGACTCCATCCTGGCTTGCAAGAAGCACTCACCAAATGTTTGTTGAATGAATGATGGTACTTCAGCTCCTCTGGGCAGGAAACTATGATTTTTTTTTTAAAGCAAAGATTTTAAAGGGAGCAAGCCAGCCCCTTTGGATTCTGGCAGAAGCAAGGATTGCTCTACAAAGAGGAAGGAGAGTTTACTCCCGTGGGTTCTGGGAAGGAAGCCGGGGTCCTAGGTGAGGATGCCGGTTGGGAGTCCATGAGGGTGGGGCTTGAGGGCTGAGTGGATCCACAATATCTGGGTGTGGAGCCAGAATGAATTAATGAGAGGCTGCACTGGAAGAGCCTTGGGACATCATGTGTGTCTCTCCTAGGTGCTCTTAGGATAGTGACTCAGGAGAGGCTGAGCAGGACAAAGTGAACCCCTCCGGTTGTAGACTGGAGATGGGAAAGATGCTAGGGGCTTGATTCTCCTGGGAATTCCCATGCACTGCACCAAGCAGCTTGCCCTCTGCCGGGATAGGAATGAGCAATCGGAGGGCTGAGAAAAGGGACTGGCTGGAAGGCATATGCTTCTCTTCAGAGCTGGCTTTGCTGTTCCCGAGCATTTCAGGAGTGTAAGTCCCACTAGACTTTCCTGGGCTCCAAACCTTTTTGACTAGAGGTGTGCCTCTGTGAAAACCACCCTCTGGAGCCCTCCCACAGAAGGCATATGTGACAGATCATTTGCTTGTAGTTTCAGAGAAAATAATTTGCAAAGACCCTTTCTTCCTTCCCCAGTAGAAAATAATGCTCACATAGTTCAAGTGATCTCTTAGTAATATTGGTAGGGGTTGCTGGATTCTCTTGAGCTCTCAAAACGAAGCATTGTTTATCAGTCTTGTAACCCCCAGATCCCAAGCCTTGCTCTCCAAGTGGCAATAGCAGCTTGTTCACAGAACAATCCTGTGTGATATATGGGGTTATTCCACCTTTATTCGGTATTAAAGCGGGGAGCTGGAGACATCCACCACGGAGACCAGTTCTCTCAATAAATAATGCCTCAGCATATGCTGCTCACTGAGCACCCACTCTGGCATGGGACATAGACTGGTGAACCTGACGGACGTGGTTGCTGTCCTCAGGGAGCTCAGGTTCTAGCTGGGAAGTTAGGGACCGTGTGCTTTGGAATGGGCTGACCTGGGTGTAGCTATGGGAGATGTTCTGAGTGACCCAGAAGTGACCCTCAGAAGCCTGTGCTGCCAGGTAGGGCTTTAGCCTTTCTGAGAGCTCACCTGGGGCTTGGCTTTCTGGGCAGAGAGCAATCTGGTTGTAAGCCGTTCCCTAGGGAACCCCTCCATCGAAAGGGAATGCAAAAGCGATGCTTTGCAGAGGTGGCATGTCCAATGTTCTTTTTGCCCATACCACCTTCTAAAGAGCAGGAGACTTACCCACAAGCACTCAGGAAGCATCCTTATACCATATCCTGAATGCTGAAATCTTTCCTAGACCCTACGTCTCTTCTTATGAGGCTCGGATGTCCTTTTGTTTCTGTGTTGTTCTGTTTTTCTTTCAGTTTTTATTATATGTGTTTGCAGGACCTAATGATTACTTCCCTTGCGGGGAGTTAGTACATGTACATAACATATCTCAATTCCTTTCTTCATCCTCCCTTCTCCCTCCTCCGTATCTTAATCCTCTTTCCCTTTGAGAAAGATGTATCTCCTGACCTCCTATCATCTATCTTTTATTTTGATCTTTATTTATATTTCTGTGTTGCTATCTCTTGCACTGGCCTGGTCCTCTGATCATCTCATCCTTCCTGTTGCAAAGTCTTGAAGCCTCTGCCAGAATCCTTTGATGAACATGAGAGACTTTGTCTGTCGCTGCACCCTGTGGCTTTCTTAACTGGTCTCTAAGGGTGCCATGCATTTTTCCCTCCCCCACCTGTCTATGGGCTCCTAAGGACAGGGCCTGTGCTATTCTCTGGCTCCTCAGTAGTGGCCATTGATTAACTTACTCCATAATATTTGTTAAGCATGTCTTGAGGAGCTATAATCACTTCCTTTTTCTCCATAAAGTTTGGAGTTTGGAGTTATTAAAAACTTTCCTACATAAAAATATTGTAAAACTAATGTATGTTTGCTATAAAAACCAAACAATATAGAGGTATATAAAAATAGTCAGCAGTTTGTAGGACCACCTTCCACTCTGCAGCTCTGAGGTTACCAGTACTGACGGTATAGGGTGATTCCATCTATAGCTTTTTCCATGCACAAGCTTAAGTAAAAATGTATGCACATAGAGAGGGATTTTATCCTTTTCCTCTTTTTAAAAAATTGCCTGGATCATACTAAATACATTATATCTTGACATTGTTTTTTAATTAATACCATATCATAGTATTACGCTAGCCAGTGAATTTGCTAAAAAATGATTTCCCTATCAAGAATATGGACAAATTCAACTCTTTTGACACATATGAATAAGTTTTTGAAAATATTGAAGACTATAAAAGAATAAAGGAAAGAGACTCACTCATAAAACAATAAATGTTAAAGGAGAATGAATTACTCATTAATATATGAGTAACTGAAAATGAAAACATACACCATAGCCTTTTTATATTAGTAAATATAAATTGTTACTTATTTTTCCCCTGATAACTACATAATTCATATTCAGTGATATAAACATCACATAGTTTATTTATCACTAACTAGTGGATATTCCTTTGATTTTTGCTCTTTTGCTGTAGCAAGAAATGCTTGTAATAAGTATGCTCGTGGCTGTGGCTTCTAGTAGATATTCCTAAAAGTGAGACCACAAGTATTTTAAATTTTGACAGATGCTTCTAGATATCTGCTAAAGGTTTCAGCAATTCATTGCACCTTAACTGAGTGAGAGCTTGTATTTCCCCATATCCTTACCAGCATGGGCATTATTTATTTTGTCAATCAGATGGTTCAAATTTGTTGTTTTATAGTTCCCTAACTACCAGTGAAGTTGCCAGTCTCTTTATTGTTTATCAACACCTTAAATTTCCTCTTCCTTAAATTGCCTTTTCATATCTTTTGTCTATTTTTCTTTTTTGTATTAACTTGTACATGTCCTTTCTTAAAGACAGCAGATAAACCTTTTGCCATATGTGTTGGAAGTATCAACTATTGCCTTAATTTTGTGTGTTACAAGTCTGGTTTCCTAAAATCTTAGGGCTAATTAAAATTTTAAAATATTAAAACATTCTTTTTTATGACTTTTGGTTTTAATGACTAGAGAATCCTTCAACATTATGAGTTTACCTATGCTTTCTCTTAGATTTTCTTCTGATATTTTTCACTTAGACTGTTAGTTCACAAGGAATTTATCTCCATATATGATATGCAGGAGGGTCTAGCTTTATTTAATTGATGGTGTTGGACTATCCATAGAAGAGAAAAAAAAATCCCAAACAAAACATCCTTTCCCACTGACTATACCTGTGTTATATGTGGAGTTGCTCTACTTGTATGACATATGAGATTCCCAGACCTTGCTTTCAAAACTTTACCTTTGGGGTAGAAGACAGTACCACAGCCCCGATGACATACAGGATATGATTATGAGATCGTTTCCCTGCAGAGGTCAATGTCTTTTTGCTTGATATTTAACTGTCAACATAGGAAGGGGAGGGTTTGGATTGCATACTCTCCAACTCAGGCCTATTCCAATTGCTCAGTGCAGCAAATATCCCTTCTCTTAGCTTAAAAAAGTTGAAGGAATCAAATTTTGAATTATGACAACCCCAATTGGTGCCCTAAATCACCGCCTTGTCCATTTGGTGACCACAGAGCTCCGGTGTAAGAGATCCTGGTCGCAGGCACCCTTGTCCTCAGGAGGCTTGGGGCAGTGTCTGTCTGGCTCTCTTTTCAGTATCTACTCCCAGCTGAGATTTTCTTTAGGCCAGGTTTCAGCCTGGAGCAAATTTTTTACGGCTGTGGGCTAATCCCCTAGCAAACCCTGGTTTATATAGAATTGCTGACACAGTGCTAGCTCTGGTGATTCAACAGGGGCTGCGGGGCTATTTATGGCTCCCTGGTGCCCATAGGGGATAATTCTCATTTAAGAGATTCAGTTTCTGTTGGGACAGGGATCCCCCTTTTCTCCCCATGGGACCATGGAACCTCTTGCCCAAGACCTGAGCGAGTAGGAGGCTGCCTGTGGGGAGGGCCTGCCCTGGAGCCAGCTTGTCCTGCAGTAAGTTACAACCAAGGTGGGCTTTTCATCCCAGGATTGTGAGAGCCTTAGAAACAAATAAATATTTTCATCTCCTATTTTGCCTCTGGGCAGCGGGCCCAAAAATCATCTTGATTCTTCTCAGTGAAACTTGGGAGAAAAAGCTTAGGATGACTTAATTCCCTTTTCCTCTCCCCATCTGCACGCACTTCTTTGTACTCAGGACCTGGAGCAGGGGTCTCAAGCAGCCACTGTTTGTGGGTGTGAGCCAGGCAGACCTGGATCCCAGGCCTCCACGTGGGGCAGGGAGCATGACAGACACCTCGGGAGACTTTCCTGTCCCTCCCTGGTGCGGTCGGCCTCCAGACTGGGGGCTGACAGGACACAGGATGGGTTTGGGGCCAGCAAGAGGTGGCTGGGTCCTGAATTCTGCCTCATTTCTACTGTCAGCCTTTCCTTAAGCAACCAGAGCCCTTGAGCGTTCACCTCCTTTCCATTGCTCTTGACTTTCTCCTCTACTGGGGTTGGGGCGAGGTAGTGTGGAGGTGGAGTCAGACTACTAAAAAACTTGTGGTAAAATGCGCATAACATGAAAGTTAACATTTTACTGGTTTTAAGTGTACAGGGAGTGACGTTGAGCACGTTCCCATGGAAACGTCCACTCTGTTGTACAGCCGTTACTACCATCCATCTCCGGGACTCCTCTTCTTCGAAGACCTGAATCCCAGGCCCACCACACAGAAACTACCCATTCCTTGAAAGCAGACCTTTGGCACTACAGGATGAGGAGTGCGGAGCCTGAACTCTGAGGGACCAAGGGAGGGTGGCAGCTAGGAGCTGGGAGTTGAAGCTGCGGATACTACTGTGGCATAGGCACTTTTGTCACCTGCTTCTTCCTGGCGCTGCCCTGCAGAGTCACCCTGGATGCTACCACAGGTCCCATAAGAGTGGTCCTCAGAGGTCCCAGGGGGCCACATTCTCTGCACAGGAAGGAGTATTCTTCCCTAGGTCTTTCCCGGTGACATTGGGTAGATCAGACAGATGGGCACATCTCATTGTCTCCACCTGGCAGGTGAAAACATTGAGGCCAACAAGGAGAATCAAACTTGCCCCGTCCTCAGGTGACAGATGAAGCCTTGAATCAGTGCTGCTTGGGTCCCAAGCCAGTGCGTGTAAACATTCCGTATATTCACTGATAAGCCTCAGAGCTCCCAGAGTGACCCCGGGGCCAGCAGGCCATCCTAGCAGCCATGAGCATGGCTCTGAACTCAGTAAAGCATCCAGATTGGCCCCACGAAGCTGGAGGCCTTTGAAGTCAGTGATGTCAAAAGCCAGCCAACCTTGTCTTTTACCAGCTTTTATGGGGTCTACAGGGGGATGGAAGCACTTAGAGATGGCAGGCAGATAAAAGATGGGCCGGGCCTGCCTTGATAAGGTTGCCTGAGATGGGGGTTGGGGTACCAAAGCCGCCAGGGCTGTGGTTTCTGCTTGGGAGTAAGCGAGATTTCTGGCAGAGCCTGTGAAGCTGTGAAGACAGGCTGGCGGCCCCGGGATTTAGTGGTTTAGCTTTGTTGAAATCCCCAACCTCAAAGACTTCCCCTGGTGACTGAGTTTTGTCAAGCTAATTAAGAGCGAGCTCATCCGAACTCTGGAAGAGCAAAAAGGAGAGAGGGTGGCTGAGGGATACCCAGAACAACTGGGCGGAAGGACCTGTTGTCACTCCTGATAGATGAGGGCTCCCTGGGGACCAGCAAGACTGACAGCGGGTAAGATCCTGGCTCGAGGGCCTGTACAGCCTTTTCCCAGTTACTCTTTGGCCGTTCTGCCTTCCCAGTGGTCACCAGGGTGTGACAGCCATGGGGGCCCGGGCAGTCTGTGGGCTCAGGCTTGGCTGGGGACAAGAACTCATCTTGGGGAAGTTTCAAGGCTTGGAAAGAGAAGAGCCTGCTGAGGAGGAAAGAGGCTGCTCGCTCCCTGGAGAGGGCTCCCTGGGCTTTTGAAATGCCATCCCTCTATTTAGGCACTATGGGGATAGGTTCCCAGTGCCTGAGGACAGCGTAAGCCTAGGAAAAAATAAATGCTCACATTGATTAGCTTTACCCTCCCCAAACTCCTGTGATGTGAGGAAGAGTTTCTTATTATCCCTGTGTTATGGCCGAGGTACCCGGGGCTCAAAGAGGCTAACAAACTTGTCTGAGGTCCCAGAGACAGTAAGTGTATTGGAACCCATGTTGGCTTTGGAGCTTGAGCTCTTCAACCCAGGCTAGAGGACTGGCAGGAACACCTGCCTGGAGGAGTGGGGACAGAACATAGGAAGCTTTCCAGGACAAGCCTTGAGGACATTATTATTCAGCTCATGCCCCAAGAAACTGAATAATAAGGAGGCATGTCATGACTGACGCAGGCCCAGGTAGGCCCTACTAGACCCAGGGGTAAGGGAGGGATTTCTGGGAGTAGGGACTTATGCTTGGGGAAGAGGGCAGGGCTGGGTCTGAGGGATAGCAGGATTTGGAGGGTCTCCTAAGTAAAGAGCAGATCCCAGTGGGTTGTTTGTGTTAAAAATCCTGGATCTGCTATTGGTGACCTTGAGCAACTTATCTAACCTCTTTGTCTTTCAGAATCTGGGTGGGGGGTGGTCAGTAACCATACATGCGGTGTGGGTCTTGCAGAGCAGATGAATTAAAGCCAGCAGAAGGCTAGTCAACTATGAGATGGACATGTGCTGGCGTGGGGTTGTTACTGTGTTCTCTTGGAGAAGCATATTGGCCACAGCCCTGGGGAAGGATGGAAGGATGGAGCCAGTGGCTTGGCTTGCGATGGGGAGGCCAACTTGGTCACTCTGGACTGGTTCTTGGGACTTCTGACTTTTTTTAACCTGTATTTTCCCCAGGATGATTTGTCAAGTGTTGTCCAACAGAAAATTTCCCAGGGTTGGTGGAATTTCTCCGACTTGACTACAGGTTGAAACTCCTGGGTGCTTTTTTGCAAAAACAGTTGGGAGGTTTACCACATCCAGCATACTTTCTCTGATTTGCCTTTTTTTGTGTGTGCAAGGTATAAGTGAAAAAAATGTTTGCTCCTTTATCTATGCTTTCATTCAGCTGCCATTTACTGAACACCTACTTTGTGCTGGGGACCTTCCTAGGCCCAGAGAACAGAGCAGGCATAGCAGGGCAGGGCAGTGAGTGCTTGTGCCTGGGACCCATGTGCTAGAATTCTAATTTGCTTTGTCATCAAAATACATTTGGTTTGGAGGGACCAGTCTGAACTTAGTCTCTACTCTTTGTCATTCATGGGGAGCCAAATGATAGGATTGCCAAATTGTTAATAAGTGGGGCTCTGTAATCAACCAAGTCTAGGTTTATCTTAGCTCTGCTGTTTATGGGTTGTGGGACCCTAGACAAGTTACTTTGCAATGGGAATAATTTTACCTTCTCCATAGGTTCATGTAAGAATTAAACAAGATGATGTATGACAAGTGCTTAGAACAGGTCTCAATTCACTAGGAGTACTTGTTAAATGTGTGCTTATTGGTATTGCTGTTGTTAACTGCTGTCATTCAATTTTGGTGCAAAAATTAATTAATCTACTGAGTTTATAAGTAACCTTTAAAAATCAGTTAATAAAAGAAAAGGCAGACAACCTGATGGAAAGGTAGGTAAAGACTTGAGCAAGACATTCCCAGAAAAAGTACTTACAAGCAAATGATGAGCTAATAAGCAAACAAAAGTCAGTTCTATCTTATGTTTTAGAAATGTCTATTAACATAGGAAGATCAGTTTTTACCTTCCAGAGTGATGAAGATTTAAAAATTCAATAATACAGAGTATTTTGTTGGAAATGGTGTGGGGAAACACAGTCATATGTCATGGGTGGAGTGTGCATATTGGTCTGAACTTTTGTAGGAAAGATGGACTAGCTCTATTTAGGATGCATCCTCCTCTTGACTTGGGAATTACATACATAAAATTTATCTCATGGATTTATGTAGTATGAACAAATTCTACAGTGAATGTTTAAACTGAAAAAAAAGTATTATAGTAAAAGATACATGACCAGTAATCCCTCTCAAAATACCCCCTGTTCCTTCAAACACACTTGTCCCATTATCCTTGCCACTTTCTGAAGCAGTTCTGGAAACTCTTTTTCATGAATGTCTTCAATTGCCCTGTTGTGGCTGCCTTGATGTCCTGAATTAATTCAAAACATTTACCTTTCATGGTCATTTTGATTTGGGGGAAGAGCCAGAAGTCACAAGGTGCCAGATCTGGTGAGTAAGATGGGTGAGGACACACGTAATGTTTTTATTTAACAGAAATTGCTATAAGTGTTTGGAATCAATTTAATACATTGAGACAGGCCACTTTCATGTTTATGGGGTTTGAGGCACCACTTATGCCCTCTGCAGGCATCTTCAGGCTGAGGGGAGGCTTCTTTCAGGAAGGCAGTCAGTGGGGTTGGAGCTGATCTGTGGCTCTACAAATCAGACCCTAGAGGTCCAAGCAACCCCATTTCTTTTCCTTTTAGAGTTTGTATTTTTTGTTGAAGATTTCATTTTAAAATAAAACTTACCTTTGCACATAGAGAGTCACACAGTTCTAGAAGGCTTGTTACACGCACGCACGCACGCACGCATGCACGCACGCTCATGTCCTGGACTTCCGTCCAGTCTCCTAATTCTTACTTCCCAAAGCGCCGTTAGTGATTTAGCTGATTCTATGGTATCTGTCTCTGTATCGCTAAATAACAGGCTTATATGTAAGCTACCTGCTTTTTTCATTTTCAGCATTGCCTACTGACGTCTCAAAAGGGAGGACAGAGTTAGAGTTGGCTGTTTTTTATCACCATCTGTCAATACCCACACTTCCCATCTCTTTCAGAATTGTTATAGACTGTCATTAGACTGATGTTCTGTGATCATTATTTTGATCCTGAAGACCAATTATTCACAGCTCATCTTTGATGACTTGCATTTTGCTGATCAAAATTTCTGCCTTGGAGTTAAATATTTTTTTTTTTTACCTCTCTGTTTAGTTTTTTTTTTTTTTTTTAAATCAGCACTAAATTCTCCCTCAGTTGAATAAAATTAATCTCAAAATTATACTTACAATCTTTTTCTATCAACTTCATCTCCTTGAAAAACTCTCTTCTGGAACCTTCTAAACCCGGCTAGATGCTTCCTAGATCTGCCATACTACTTTTATTTGGAGATCACTCTTCATTAATGTCTTGGCAATTACCTTGGTTTATTTTTCTGCTAGATCTCGTTTCTGGAATTCCATATCTACCTCTCTATTGGATTACTCTCTCATACATATTTTTTCCCATTAATTTAAAAAGAAGTAAACAATGTTTTTGAGACCTGGCATGTCTGACAGTTCTACCTTCATGCTTATTGGTGGTTTGGCTGTACACAGAATTGTAAGTTAGTGATAGCTTTCTTGAGGAATTCCTACCACTGTTATCAAGCACCCAGTGTTGCAAAGAAGGCTGCTGCATGAAATTTGTATCTCACCTCTCTACTAGAGGAGCTTTCCTTTGTCTCCATTATTTTGATACTTCACGATAAATTTTGTTTGTATGAGTCTATTTTTCTCATTATGCAGGATACTTGGTAGATCTTTTCAATCTGGAAAACTGTGTCTTTCAATTCTAGTTATTTCTTATGAAAAGTATCTCCTTGAAGATTTCCTCTCTCATGTTTTCTTATGTTCCACTGCCCTTCTCCCACCCTGAACTTCTACTATGTGTTTGTTGGATCTGCTGAACTGTTTCTTCATTGTGTTTTTCTCATGCTTTTTTATCTTTTAGTCTTCCATTTTCTTTGCCAGTTCTTTAACTTTATCCTTGAAGGTTGTGTTACATTTGTTTCTACCATCATTACAATTACTTTCCCAAGGGTACTTCTTCCTTTTTCAAATGTTCCTTTTTAAAGTTAACACACATTAACTGAGCACATCAATAGAATTCAGTGTGATCTTTCCATATATGGATACCACATACATTGATCATATCCAGTCAACCTTCTTCCAACCCCACTGACATCATTCTGAGTTCCTAGTAATCACTCTTCTGCTCTCAGGTACAGAGGGAGGGGGGAGGGAAAGAGAAGGGGGAGAGGAAAAGGGATTTAAAGTTCCCACATATGAGAGATAACATGTGGTAATTGTCTTTCTGTGTCTGGCTTACACTTAACAAGTTGTCCTTTAATTTCATTCATTTTTCTCTAAATGACAGCATTTCATTTTTCATGGCTTTTTTGCATTTTTTGTTCATCTACTGATGGGCAGCTAGGCTGGTTCCATGACTTGTCTATTATGAATAGTGCCACATGGTACTGGAAGAAAAACAAAAAACAAACAAATGAATGAATAGTGCCACATGAACATGGGTATGTAAATATGTCCTTTGTATGCTAACTTCATTTCCTGTGGGTATATCCACCAGTGGAATAGCTGGATCATATAGTAGTTCTATTTTTAGTTTTTGAGGAACATGCCTACTATTCTCCATAATGATCATACTAATTTACATTCCCATTGAAAGTGTATAAGTGTATAAGTGTATAAGTTTATTTTTTGCCACATTTCCCCCAGAATTTGGTCTATTTTATTTATAATAGCCATTCTAAATGGGGCAAGATTGTATCTTACTGTATTTTTAACTTACATTTCACTGATGGTAATGATATTGAGAATTTTTTCATATATTTATTTGCTCTTTGCATTTCTTCTTTTGAGAAATGCCTGTTTGGATCAGTTGTCCCTTTAAAATTCAATTATTAGGTTTTTAAAAATTAATTTTGAATTCTTTATGTATTCTGGCTATTAACCCTTTGTTAGGTGAATATCCGGCAGGTATTTCCCCCCATTTTGTAGGTTGTTATTTTCATTCTGTCAATGATTTCCTTTGCTGGGCAGAAATCAATCAGCGCTTACTGGGGCTGGGGATTTAGCTCAGCGGCACAGCGCCTGCCTGGCAAGTGCAACGTTGTGAATTTGATTCCTGGTACCGGAAAAAAACCAAAAAACCAGAAAAAAAAAAATCAGTGCTTACTAGATGTATTAGTTACTTTTCTTATTGCTGAGACAAAATATCCAACATCCAAAGTTAAAGGATGAAAAGTTTATTTAGCTCACAATTTGTAGAAGTTTTGATCCATAATTGGCTGGCTCCAAGGCAGGGTGGTATGGCAGACAGGCATAGCAGAGGAGAAAATGTTCATGGCAGACAGAAGGTAGCAAAGCAAGCAAGCAAAGGATGACCACTGCTCTTTCTGTCCCTTATATCTTATCCAGGCTACTCGCCCTTATGGGGTAGCACTCACACCCTTAATCCTAGTGCCCTTGAGCCTAGCATTGCACTACGAATCAACCCCAGTGTCCTCCCCAGGGTGCATCTTCTTTACCCAGAAATAATGCCAAGCCAATTTAGTTAGGCCTTTCTTATTCAAGTTGACACAATTAGTTAATGACCAAGCTTTTGTTTCCTGTACTTTTGGGGTCCTATCCAGAAAATCATTGCCTGTACCAATATTTTGAAATCTTTCCCCTATGTTTTCTTCTAGCAGTCTTAAATTTAGGTTCTCGATCCATTTTGAGTTAATTTTTATACAAGGTGAGAGATAGGGTCAAGGTTCAATCTTTTGCAGGTGGATATCCAGTTTTCCCAGTTTGTTAAAAGGTGCTGTCTTTTCTCCATTTCCTTTTTGGCACCTTGGTCTAAAAACGATTGGCTGTAAATGTACAGGTTTATTTCTGGGCCTCTATTCTGTTCCACTGGTCTACATGCCTGTTTTTTATGCCAATTGCTGTTTTGATAATTATGACTCTGTAATAAGTCTTGAAATGAGGTGTTATGCCGCCTCCAGCTTTGCTCTTTTATTCAAGATTACTTTGGCTATTCTGGGGTCTTTTGTGCTCCCATTTGAATTTCAGGATTGTTTTTTATAGTTCTGTAAAGAATATCTTTGGTAAATTCCACTAAAAGAATAGACACACAAAAGATAAATAGAATCAAACATTATTAATATATTATAAAGATGAATATGAGCAAGAAAAAAGACTATTCAAAACAATTAGAAGAAAATAAACAAAATGACAGGAATAAATCCATACCTTTCAATAATAACCTTGACTGTAAATGGACTAAATTCTCTAATTAAACATCCTTTTAAAAACAGTATCTTGTTCTAGTTTCTTATGTAATATCTTTTCTAATATTAATGACAGTGTTATTAATGTTTTCTCTTCATTGCCTATTTGTTCTCTATATTTCTAATGGATACTTTCCTCAAATACCTAGTGCGTCTTGAGTGTTGCTCACTTGTCAGAATGGAGGTACCCGAAAAGCTCACTTGAAAACTAACTTGAAAAATAACTTTAATGAATCTGTTTAAACTATCAACTTCACATAATCTACCTGGGTTATATTCATGGGGAATCGTCAGTGTGATATTTTATTGGTCTCTTCTCTTGGTCTAATCAGATTGCCCAGAGAAAGCTGTAATCTTTTCTCTGGAGGTTACATGTCTATCAGCTTTCTGGAAATTTAGGAAAAGAAGGCTGGGCAGCTCCTCATTCTTGGGTTGCCATTACAAATTGTATACCATAGACTGGGTGGCTTAAACAATGAAAATTTATTTTCTCACAATTCTGGAGGCTGGAAGTCCAAGATCAAGGCACCAAGGGGTTGCTTTCTGGTGAGGCCTCCCCTTGTTTGCAGACTGCAGACTTCTCACTGTGTTATCATATGACACTTCCTTTGTGAGAGGGCTCTCACTTCTGTCACTTCCTGTAATAGGAGACAAATCCTACCAGATTATTTATGACATCATTTAACTTTAATTATCTCCTGAAAGTCCCCATTTCCAAATACTATCACATTAGAGATTAGGGCTTCAGCATATTATTTTTGGGGAGACACAATTTAGTCTATGAACAGTGTGTAAAAGTTTCATTTAATGTTTTTGTTTTCATTCTGTTACTTCTACCTCCAATAGTGCTTGGGGACCTTAAGACTGTTTCAACCTCTCCAGAAATTTCATTTAATGGAGTGTAGTAGACATCATTTCAGCTCAATAAATTTATTGAAATCATAATCCTTTTGTAATGTGATTAAGAACTTTTTTCCATCCCTGTTACCCTTCCTTATATGCCCTTGCTCCCTTCTTATTTAATGATAATCTCCCTTCTAGTTTTATGTCATCTTTTTTAGGTTCCATATATTAGGCAAAACATGACATTTGTCTTTCTGAGTCTGACTTCTTTCGCTTAACATGATGATCTTTAATTTCATCCGTTTTCCTGAAAATGACGTTTCACTCTACTTTTGGCTGAATACACCATTGTGTATGTATATCACAGTTTCTTTATCCATTCATTTATTGATGGATGTCTAGGCTGGTTCCATATCTTGGCCATTGTGAGTTATGCTGCAATGGACATGGATGTGTAGGCATCCTTACAGAACGCTGATTTTAATTCCTTTGAGTATATATCACAGAGTGGTACAGCTGGGTCATATGGTGGTTCTATTTTTAACTTTTCTGAGGAACCTCCACACTGATTTCCATAGTGGCTCTTCTAACTTACATTGCCACCCACAGCATAGAAGTGTTCCCTTTTCCCCACATCCTCATCAGCATTAATTAACTTTTGTATTTTCACTGATAATTATTCTGACTGGTGTGAGATAGAACCTCAATGTAGTTTTGACTTGCTGTTCCCTAATGGCCAAAGATGTTAAAGATTTTTTCACATACTTTTTGGTCATTTGTATTTCTTTTGAGAGGTGTATGTTTAATGCAGTTGTCTATTTATCAATTGAGTTACATTTGATTTGGGGATGTTTTTGAAGCCCTTTATATATTACTAATATTAATCCTCTGTCAGAAGAGGACTGGTAGAGATTTTCTCCCATTCTGTAGGCTCTCTCCACTCTGTTGGTTGTTTTCCTTGCTGTGCAGAAACTTTTAAATTTGATGTAGTTCCATTTGTTGATTTCTGCTATTATTTCCTGTGCTATTTTCCTGTTCAAGAAATCTTTGTACCTATGGTTTCAAGTGTTTCCCTTAACTTTTCTTCCAGAAGTTTTAAAGTTTCATGTCTTGTTTCTAGGTGTTTCATCTATTTTGAAGTGATTTTTGTGCAGGGTGAGAGTTACTGGTGTAGCTTCAGTCTTCTGTATAGAGATATCTAGATTTCCCACTACCATTTGCTGAAGAGGCTGTCTTTTCTCCAACATACATTTCTGGCTCTTTGTCAAGATAGCTGTATTTGTGTGGGCTTATTTTTGTGTCCTCTGTTCTGCTCTATGTTTGTATTTTTGTGCCATTATTATGCTGTTTTTGTTACTATTGCTATGTAATATAATTTGAAAGCCAGTATTATGATGTTTCCAGCCTTATTCTTTTTGGTTAGGATTGCTTTGGCTATTCTGGGCATTTTGTGTTTTGATATGAATTTTAGGACTTTTAAATAGTTCTGTGAAGAGTGTTGTTGAAGTTTTGATGGCTTTTGGTATTATGATCATTTTAACAATTTCAATTCTGTCTTCTTGAATCTTTCTTCATTGTTCTGTGATTTTCATTGTAGAGGTGTTAGGTTAGGTTGATCCCTTGGTATTGTATTTTTCTGAAGCTATTGTAAATGGAATCGTTTTCCTGATTTCTTTTTCAGCTACTTCCTTATTGGTGTATAGAAAAACTATTGATTTTTTTAATGTTAAATTTGTCTCTTGAAGATTTGGCAATTCTTAAAACAGGTTGTAAAATAACATTCCTCTTTTTAGTTGGACCTTCCAAAGGAAACATTGTTACCAATTGTTGACCGCTGATTTTGGCTTTCATTACTATTAATTCAGGACTAAGTTTTCTGATCTGCTCAGTTGGTTATCACTTGTCCACCTTCCAAAATGTTCTTGCCTATTTGCTTTCCTTTTTTCTTTGTGAAGATTATACCATAACAACATTGTGCTGTCAGTTTAGTGGTTCTGGAGTGAGTGGAGATAAATTTACATTTGTTCATTCCCCATCTATAACTGGAAGCCACATCTCCCTTTCCCTGAAAGCCAATGGGGGACTCAGCTGAGTTCTCTTGGATTCCAAGAGTGTTGCTCCTTCAAATATGGTGTTTTTACTGAATATCTCTATGACACCCAAATGTGTTTGATGTTGATACACTGATTGGCTTTTGAGGACAGATAGTGGGATGTCACTTGACCAGTGGGTGGGGAACTTACTCTAGGCTCATTATAGTATGCAGACCTCTTAATAAGCTCAGTGTTTTTTGCTTCAAGTTGAACAAAGTCTCCACATTTTCCCTAACACGTTTTCTGCATTAATATATCCAATTTGAATACATCCTATTTCCTCTCAAAGCACTATTTATCAGTTTTTATTACTTTTCATCTAGTCAACCTTTTCTCTAGTTTTTATTTAGAACCACATTTTTTTCAAAATTTCTCAAACAGAAAACTGATCTGAGTTTTCTGAGTTTCATTGAAATTTTGACCTTTTGAGGCTCTTATCAGGGCAAATGCATGTCTTTAAAATCTGTGGGCTCTATGTTTCCCACTGAGGAAATCTGTATCCAGGACCCACTCCACAAAGTCTCTTTCTTCATGGTGTTTTTTTTTTTTTTTTTACCCAAAAGGAAGCAAATATTTGTGAGTACCCATAGCATTCCTCAAGGGACCTACTATGCCACTGGCAAGGCAAGAGTGAAGCAGATGTGATCTGTGCACTTGGGAATCTCACAGCCTTGTTGGGTATGCTAGGGAAGAAGCGAAAGGCCTATTATTTTTCCACTACATGTTGTGTATCAGGTACTAGACTAGTCATTTACCATTATTCTCCTATAGAAACATAAGTATAAGCATTATTTTATCTATATTCAATCCTTACGGTAAGTTTTCAAATAAATATAATTACCTCCATTTATAAAGGGGAGGGCATTCTGGCTTGGATAGTTACTAAACTTGCCCGATACTTCACAATTAATAAGTAGTAGAGGGTGGTTTTGAATGTAGGCAGGAGTCCCCATATAAAAATGATTAGGTGTCTGGCATGGAGAAAGGGTTCAGTTACGTATGTGGAATTAATATAGTGGGGCCATGGCACATACCAAGAGGAAAAAGGAACTGTATGATGACTATCACCCAGAAAGACTCAGTCTCCACTGCTGGCACCACAGACTGTATCGCATTCACTTCTTTCTTGCATAACTGCTGTAGCTCAGTGGCTACTTTCCCCACTCTTCTCCAGCCATGTGCCTGACTAATCTTCATGCAGCAATATGATCTTTTTCTTTTTTTAAAATTCGAGGTGAAACTTACCTACAATGGAATGTACAAACCTGAAGCGTGTAATCTGATGAATTTTGACAAGGATATAGACCTATGAGCAGGGCCACCACCAAACATATTTGTTACCACAGAGACTTCCTTTGTATCCAATAGTTGGCAACTATTTTTATTTCTATTTCCATAGATTAACTATTTTTGAGCTTCAAGTTTCATTTTCCCCCATATTAATATTCAGCTGTTCTAACACTATTTAAAACTTTACCATTATTCTTTAAAATAATATTTTCCTCTACTAGTTGAATTGGTTCTTCTCTTGTGCCAAAAATGTATATGTGTGAGTCTATCTCTGGATTATCTGTTTTATTCCACTGATATGTTTGGTTATCTTTTATACCAGTACTACACTGTATTAGTTATTGTAGCTTTATAATACATCTTAAAATCATGTAGTATAAGGTTGCCAAATTTGTTTCCAATCTGTGTTTTTATTATAGTAAGAAATACATTTGAGGTGTATCACATGGTGTTTTGCTGTACTTAGATATAATGAAATGGTTATTACAGCCAAGCAAATTAACTTGTCCATCATCTAGCATGAAATAATGCTGCAATTTTCTGCATGAAAAAGAAATGAGGTCATGCAGTATTTTTCTTTCTGTGTCTGACTTCTTTTAGCAGGGTGTCCTCCAAGTTCCTCCAAATTGTGGCAAATGATAGTATCCTCCTCTTGTTAAAGGTTGAATAATATCTACAAACACAAACATATACACACATACATACACATGTATGCATACACTTGATATATACATATATCACAATATCTTCATTTATCTGTCAGTAGACCCTTCATTGTTGCCATGTGTTAGCCGTTGGGAATTATGGCACAATGAAAATGAGAGTGCAGATATACAGTGCTGTGATTTCATTTCCTTTTGGCATATGCCCAGACGAATGACAGCTGGTGCATATGGTAGTGCTATTTTTAATTTCTTTAGGAACCTACTTACTGTTCTCAGCAATGTTTGCATCAATCTTCATTTCCACCAACAGTGCACAAGTGTACCCTTTTCTCCATACCTTTGTCAACTCTTTTTAGTACTTTAAAAAACAATAGCCATTCTAGCAGATATGAGGTGATACTTCACTGTGATTCTGATTTGCATTTCTATGGTGACTAGTGAGGTTGATCTTTTCATGTACTTCCTGGCTGTTTTTGCTTATCTTTGAAGAAATGTGTCTTCAGGTCCTTTGTCAATATTTTAATTGGGTTATATTAGTTGTGTGAGGTCTTTATATATTTTGGATATTAGCTTATCACATATACAGTTTGTTAATATTTTCTTATAATCCATAAGCTTCCTTTACATTTCACTGATAGGTTTATTTGGTATGCATAAACATTTTTGTTTAATGTGGTGTCATTTATTTATTTTTGCTTTTATAGCTTAAGTTTTCAGTGCAATATTTAAAAAATCATTGCTAAGGCCAGTGTCAAGGAGTTTTCCGCCTATGTTTTCTTCTAGGAGTTTTGTGGTTTCAGGAATTTGTTCAGGTCTTTTATTTATTTTTTTAGTTAGTTTTGTGTATGTTGTGCAATAAGTGTTCATTTTCATTCTTTTGCATGTGGATTTCCAGTTTCCCAAGTACTATTTATTGAAAAGGTAATACTTTCTCTATTGTGTCCTCTCTGTGCCTCTGATAAAAATTAGTTGAACAAGCATGTGGGGGTTATTTCTGGGTTCTAGTCTGTTGCATTGGTCTGTGTCTGTCTTATGCCAGAACCATACTATTTTGATTATTATCTTTGCAGTGTAATTTCCTTTGAAATCATGAAGTGTGATACTTTCAGATTTTTGTTTCCCAAAATTGGTTTAGCTATTCTGGTCCTTTTATGGTTCCATAGCAATTTTAAAATTATTTTCTTATTTCTATAAAGAATGCTGGTGTGATTTTAATAGAGATTGCACTGAATCCGTTTATTGCTTTAGACGGTAATATTCTTCCAATTTGTGAACACAGCATATCTTTTCATTTATATGTATATTCTTCAGTTTCTTTTGTTTTTAGTTTTTATCTCAATGGTTAAATTTTTTCCTAATTTTATTTTTTTAATAATTTTTTTATTTTATTAGTACATGTTTGACATTCACGCAGCTTACAAACATCTTGGGGAGTGGATACGTGTACATATTTCAGCTTGTTTCATTTTTTGAACTACTTCCTCTTCCCTCCGCCCTCCTTTCCCCTCCTCCCTTAGTTCCCTGATCACATTTTTTATACTTGTTGATATTACTTATCTTAGCTTATGTTATGGCATACAATGTTTACTTTAATTGGGGTTATTAGGTTCCTGTACATGGTGTATAAACTTTATTCCTCTCATTTCCCCTTCCCCTCCTCCTCACTCCTCACCCTTGTTCCCTTGGACCATGTCTTGGTTATTTTTCTCCCATTGCTGAGACAAAATATCTGACACCCAAAATTAAGGAAGGAAAGGTTTATTTAGCTCACAGCTCAGGTTTCAGTCCATACTCAGCTGGCTCCAAGGCAGAGTGGCACATGGCAGAGGGCTATAGTTCAGGGCAGCAGAAAACAGCAAAAACAACAAGAGCAAAAAGGGAGGAGAAGTGGCAAGAAGCCTCTTTCCCTCTCTTACATTGGATGCAAACTATCCGCCCCGGGGGGGGGGGTGTGTAGCACTCACACCCATAATCCCAGTATTAGACTATGGATCAATCAAAAATTTAGAATAGAAGCCTGCCCCATGACTGCATGAGGATTTGGGGGGACATGCAGACACAAACCATAACAGACCACTTCTCTGTTGCAAGAGATCCATCCCCTTGTTCCTATCTATCCATCCTTTATCATTTCCTATATTTGACCTTTGCCTCACTCATTTGATTGAGAAAGTACAATGAGTACTAAAGTACTCATTTGAGTACTTTATTTATACTTTGCCTTATTTGAGTGAGGCAAAGTACAAATAAGGAAAATAATAAAGGATGGATACATAGGGGGTGGTATTTAAGCTTGTTTGTCTGGTTCATTTCACTCAATATTATATTTTCCAGGTACATCCATTTTCCTACATATGTCTCAAATGTGTCATTTATTGTAGCCAGGTAGTATTCCATTATATATAGATATCACATTTTCCTTATCTGTTTATGGGTGTTCAGGCTGCTTCCAGGATTTAGCTATTATGAGGTGTGGTGTTATAAACATTAGTATGCATGTATCACTGTAGTATGATGACTCAATCTCTTTGGGGAAGATATGTAGCAGGGGGATAGCTGGGTCATATGGAATTTCTAATTTCAGTTCTTTGAGAAATCTCCATACTGATTTCCATAATAGTTATACTAGTTTGTATTCCCACCAATAAAGCAGGAGTGTTCCTTTTTCACCACAGTTATTCTAGCACTTGTTATTGTTTGAGTTCCTAATGATTGCCACTTTTTCTGGAGTGAGATGGAAGCTTAACCTTGTTTTAATTTGTGTTCTCTAATTGAACATTTCTTCATATATTTGTTGGCCATTGGTCTTTCTTCCTCTGTGAAGTATCTGTTTATTTCTCTTGCCAATTTCTTGGCTGGGTTTTTAATTTTAGGTGGTTTATTTTGAGCTTTGTATATTCTAGATATTAGTCCTCTGTCTGAGGAATACCTGGCAAAAAAATTTTCCCATTTCACTATGCTGATTGATTCTTTTGCTGTACAGATTATTTTAGTCTGATATAATCCTATTTGTTGATTCTTGCTGCTATTTTTTGTGTGATTGATGTTTTATTCCGAAAATCCTTTTCTACACATATATCTTCATTTTATCTATTTTATCTCCAGAAGATTTTTTGTTTTAATGTTGAGATCTTTTATTCACTTTGATTTTAATTTAGTATATGGTTAGAGATAAGGGTTCAGTTTCATTTTTCTACAAACAGATAACCAGTTTTTCCAACAGCACTTTGTGAAGAGGCTATTTTTCCTCCAGCATATGCTTTTGTCCCCTTTGTCAAAGCTCAAATAGTTGAATATGCCCGGAGATGTTTCTGTATACTCAATTCTGTCCCTTTCATCCATGTGTCTTTTTGTTCCAGTACCATGCCATTTTTATGACTATTGCTTTGTAGTATAGTTTGAAGTCCGTTATTGCTATGCCACCTGTTCTTATTTCCCAAAATTACTTTTGCTCTACTGGGTCTCTTCTGATTTCACATGAATTTTAGGATTGTTTTCTCTAGATCTGTAAAGTATGCTGTCGGCATTTTGATTGGGTCTGCACTGAATCTGTATAATAGTTTTAGAAGTGCTGCCTGTCCAGGGGCACTGGGCATCTTTTCATTTTCTGATATCTTCTTCAATTTCCATCAGGGTACTATAGTTTTCTTTGTAGAAGTCTTTCATTTCCTTGGCTAGGTTAATTACTAGATATTTCATTTTTCTTGGCTATTGTGATGATACTATTTTCATAATTTATTTCTCATCTTGTTCATTGTTGCTGTACTCAAATGCTAATGATTTTTTTGTGTTGTATCCTGCTACTTTGCTGATGTTGTTTATTAATTCTAAGTGATTTTGGTCTTCTATGTAGAATATCATTTCATCTGCAAGTAATGATAATTTGAGTTCTTTATTTGCTGTCCATATCCTTTTTATTTCTTTCTCTTGCCAAATTGCTCTGGCTAATATTTGAAGCACTATGTTGAATAGAAGAGGTGATAGTGAACATCCTCATCTTGTTCCTGATTTTAAAGGGGAATGCTTTTAGTTTTTCCCCATTTAGTATGATGTTGGCCATTGGTTTGTCATAAATAGCCTTTATAGTGTTCAGGTATAGTCCTTCTGTCTTAGTTACTTTTCTCTTGTTGCTGAGACACCCAAGTGAAAGAAGGAAAGGTTTATTTAGCACACAGTTTGTAGAGGTTTCAGTTCATAATTAGCTGACTCCAAGGCAGGGTGTCATGGCAGATAGGCATTGTAGAGAAGAAACAGTTCATGGTGGACAGAAGGTAGCAAAGCAACAAGGAATGACCATATCTCTTTTCCTTATATCTTATACAGGCTACACACCTATAAGAGGTAGCACTCACACCTTTAATCTTAGTTCTCTTGATCCTAGCATTGTACCATGACTCAATCCCAGCATCATCTACTCTAGATCCAGGCACCTCTGAAAAATCCCCACCTATGACCACATGAGGCTTTGGGGGGACAACTAAACACAGGCCATAGTACCTTCTATGACTGTTTTTTTTAGGGTTTTTTTCATAAAGCAATGTTGGATTTTGTTGAAAGTCTTATCTGTGTCTATTGACATGATTATGTTATTTTTGACTCTGCTCCTGTTTATGTAACGTATTACATTTATTGACTTGCATATGTTGTGCCATCCTTGCATCTCTGGGATGAAATCTACTTGATCATGATGTATCATCTTTTTGATAATGTGCTGCATTCTATTTGCTAATACCTTGTTAAGGATTTTTACATCTATATTCTTAAAGATATTGACCTATAGTTCTCCTTTTTTAAAGTTCGGTCTTTATTTTGCTTGGGGATCTGGTGGTGCTAGCTTCCATAAATGAATTTGGGAGCACTCCATCCTTTTCTGTTTTTTTGAGGAATTTGAGATGTATTAGTGATATAACATCCTTAAAGGTTTTGTAGAATTCAGCAGTGAATTCATCAGGCCCTGGGCTTTTCTTTTAGTTGGTAGATTCTTTATTACTGAATCAATTTTGTTAGAATATTTATGTCTTCTTGGGTTAGTATTGGTAGTTTGTATGTGTCTAGAAATCCATCCATTTCTTCAAAACTTGCTAATTTGCTGGAATATAATTTTTCAAAGTAGTTGCTATCTTCTGAATTTTGACAGTATCTGTTGTGATTTCACCCTTTTCATTTCTGATTGCATTGATGTGAGTCTTTCTCTTGGTGCATCTTGCTAGGGGCTTATCTATTTTATTTATTCTTTTGAAGAACCAGCTCTTTGATTTGTTGATTTTTTTTCTTTTTGGTATTTCCCACCTTAATTTCAGTTTGGGGCTGGTTTGTAGTTTCTCAGTTATCTTAAAATTTCTCATAAGGTTATTTATTTGGACTTATTCTGTTTTCCTAATGTAAGCATTGATTGTGATGAATTTTCCTCTTAGTACTGCTTTCAGGCGTCCCAGAGGTTTTGTTGAGTTGTATAGTCATTGTCCTTAACTTCCAGAATTTTAAAAATTTCTTCTTTGATTTCTTGTGTGACCAATTGTTTGTTTAGGAGTATGTTGTTAATTTTCCAGGACCTTTTGCCTTTTCCAAAATTTCTTCTATCATTGATTTCTATTTTCATTGCACAGTGGTCTGATAGTATGCATGGGTGATTGAAATTCTTTTATAACTAATTAAGCAGAGGCTTTGTGGACTAGTATATAATCTATTTTGGAAAAAGTGCCAAATGCTGTTAAAAGCAATGTATGCTCTGTTGTGGAGGGGTGGGATACTCTGTATATATCCATTAAATCTATATGCTCATGGGTATGGTGCAGCTCTGAGATATTTTATTGGTTTTCTGTTTAACAGATCTATCTCTGCAAAAGTAGAGTGTTTAAGTTCCCCATTATGATTGTGTTAATGTTTATTTGATCTTTTAATTTTAGTTTTATGAAGATAGGTGCTCCAGTATTTGTTGCATATATGTTTATCAATGTTATCTCTTCTTGTTGGAGTGTTCTTCTAACTAGTAAGTAGTGACCTTCTTTGTCTCTTCTAATGAGTTTTAACTTGAAGTTTACCATGTCTGATATTAGAATTGCTACCCCTTCATGTTTTGGGGATCTTGGTGCATGAAATGTTGTTTTTTTATCCTTTAATTTTTAGTCTATAAATATCTTTTTGGATTACATAAGTTTCTGAATGTGACAGATTGTTGGATTCTGTTTTTTGATCCAGTGTGTCAGTGTATATCTTTTGATGGGAGTGTTGAGGACATCGATGTTGAGAGATATTACTGATATATGTTGGTTATTTTATCATTGCCTCTATCTACTATTTCAGATCTTAGTGTAAAAGCTTTCAGTTTTTCTCCATTATGATGTTAGCTGTGGGCTTTTCAGAAATGGCCTTTATTATGTTGAAGAGGTTGCCTCCCATACCTAAACTGTTGGTAGTTTTTAATTGAGAAAGGCTGCTGAACTTTATCAAATGCTTTTTCTGCCTTGGTTGAGATGATCATGTGTTTTGTATCTTTCATTTTCTTAATGTGATTGGTTTGCATATGTTATACCAGCTTTGTACTACAGGGATAAATCCTACTTGATCATCATATGTAATCTTTTTTATGTATTCTTGAATTTGCTTTCCTAACATTTTGTTTGAGAATTTTTGTTATGAATTTTGTTCATCAAAGGTATTGACCTATAATTTTCTTTTCTTCTAAAGTCTTTATTTGGCTTTGGGATCAAGGTGATACTGGACTCATAAAATGTGCTCAGAAGGGGCTGGGATTTAGCTCAGTGGCACAGTGCCTGCCTGGCAAGTGCAAGGTCATGAGTTCAATTCCTGGTACTAGAGAAAAACCAAAAACCAAAACAAAACAATGTGCTCAGAAATATTACCTTTGATTCTATGTTTTGGAAGTGTGTTAGAAAGATTGGTCTAAATTCTTTTTTGAATATTTGGTAGGATTCAGCTGTGAAGCCATGTGATCCTGGGCTTTTCTTTTTTGGGAGGTTTTTATTTACTGTGTTAATCTCTTTATTTGTTATTGCTCAGTTCAGGCTTTCTATTTCTTCCTGACCTAGTGTTAATAGGCTGTTTTTCTCTAAGAATTTATACATTTCCTCTAGGTTATCTAATTTATTGATATATAATTGTTAATAATAGTCTCATGATTCTTTTTGTTTCTGAGTTATTCATTGTACTGTATCCACTTTCATTTCTCTTTTTATTTATTGAGCCTCTCTCTTTTCCCTTAACCTAGCTGGGGCTTTGTTGATTTTACTTAAAAAAGACAAATCGAAGAAACCCGAACTCTTGGTTTTGTTGAGTTTTTCTACTCTCTATTAGACCTATTTCTCTTTTGAGCTTTATTATTTCCTTCCTTCTGCTAATTTGGGGTTTAGTTTATTTTTCTTTCTAGATTATTGAGGCCCAATGTTCAGTAATTACATGAGGCCTTAGTTTTAAATGTACATATTTGCTGGTATAAACTTCTCTCGAGAACTGCTTTTGCTGCATCTCATAAGATTTGGCATGTTGTGTTTCTATTGTCATTTGCTTGAGGATATTTCTTAATTTTCTTTCTCATTTTTTTTCATGACCCATTCATTGTTTAGGAGCATATTGTTTAACTTCTACCTTTTGAAAATTTTTCTAAGATTTCTCTTGTTATTGATTTCTAGTTTCATACTATTGTGCTCAGAAAAAAATATTTGAAATGATTTAAATTTTAAGTTTGTTGAAAATTATTTTGCTTCCTAATATTCCATGGGTGCTTAAAATAATGTGTATTTTGCTGCTATTGGATGGAATGATCTGTGTATGTCTATGTATGTCCATTTGGTCTCCAAACGTGCTTTTTGTCAAGATTGTTTTTGTCTATTTTAGATCTTTTGAGTTTCCGAATAACTTTTATAATCACTTTTTCAATTTCCACAAAAGAGCTTGCTGATATTTTAATTGTTATGGTGTTAAATCTCTAGACCAGTTTGAAGAGAATTAACACTATAACTGTATTGAGTCTTCCAATTCATTAACATGATATAGCTCCCTATTTAAGTCTTTTTAAATTTTTCTTACTATGGTGTACTTTTCAGTGTAGAGCTCTTCCCCATCTTTTAGAAATTTATTCCCAAGTATTTTATGTTTTATGGTGTTATGTTAAATGATACTGTCTTTTTTGTGACATTTCTTTATTGTGGTAAAATATATGTAACAAAGTTTTAAATAGCATCTTTAATTATTTATTACTATGATAGAACAGTATCGTTGATCTTTGCATTTTTAATTTTATTGTATGACCTGAAGAAGTTCCCTTCTTTGCTGTAGAAATGGAAAGATTTTTGAGAGGGCATATTCTTTATAATTTCCTTTAGAAACAATCCTATCTTTAAGACAAAAATAGGTCATCTTTTCCGTTTTGATTTTTATGTCTTATTTATCTGTTATGTAGTTTTATTGCATTTAAAAGGTCTTTCAGCATGGTGAGTGGAGTTAGAGCACATGTCCCTTTGTTTTTTTCTGTGTTAGGGAGGAAACCTTTCAATATTTGACCATTAAATACAGTGTTAATCTAGTTAACTGCAGTTTTTCTTACACACCTTTGTAGTAGGTAGTCTTTAAGATAGCCGGCAAAGACCTCACTTCCTATTATTCACACTGTTGTATAAATTCCTTCCCTGGAGTGTTGGCTGGACCGAGTTGCTTCTGTGAACAGAACCCAGCAGGGGATGGGTGGGATGTCATATTAAAGTTTAGGTTATAAAGACTGTGGTGTGCTTGCTTCAGCAGCACATATACTAAAAAAACCGCAACTTCCATTTTGGGGCTCACTTTTCCTTGCTAGTTTTTTCTGAGGGAAGCCAGTTGCTTTGTTCTGAGCAGCTCACTTGACAAAGAATGACGGGGGGGATCTCCTATAAATTGTTACTGAAGTACTGGGGTCTTCAGTTCAGTAACTTGCAAGGACCTTGGTCCTGCCGGTCATGTGAATAACTTAGAAGCATCCTCTGCCAGTTGAACCTTTAGAGGAGAGTAACTGCAGACTTAACTAACAGCTGACCATAGTCTCCTGAGAGACCTTGAGCCTCAGGCACTCATTTAAGCCACATCCAGATTTTTAAACCAGGAAATTGTGAGTGAATAAATGTCTGTCGATCCTTTCTGTTCTTTATGTGCTGATACTTTTCATCATAAATGGCACTAAATTTTGTCAATTTGTGTCCACCGAGATAATTATATAGGTCTTATTATATTAATGCGGTGAATTATATTGATTTTCAAATAAACCCATATAGCCATTTTATCCTTTTAATATATTGTTGGACTCAATTTGCTAATATTTTAAGAGGATTTTTGCATGTGTTTTTATGATACATTGGTCTGTGGTTTCCATTTTATTATTGAGATGTAATTCACATGCCATGAAATTCACTATTTTAAAAGTAATGCACAAATCAGTGGCTTTTAGTAGACTTGTAAGGTGGCGAAGCCATCACTACCTACTATCTAGTTCCAGAACATTTTCATCACTCCCAAAAGAAACTCCTTACTCAGTAGTAGTTACTCCTCTGTTCTTTCCTTTTCCAAAGTCTTGGCAACCACTAATCTACTTTGTCTTTGGAATTTTCTTAGTATGAACATTTCATATAAATAGAATCACACATTATATGGTCTCTGGCTTCTTTCCTCTAGCACACTGCTTTTAAGATTCACCGATGTCAAAAACATGATATAAAAGTATGTGCTAATACTGTACTTATTTTATAGCCGCATAATGTTCCATGGTATGGATACATCAATGTTGCTTATCTATTTACCAGCTGTGAACATCTGTATTATTTCCTTCTTAGACATTATGAGTAATGCTCATAAGGATGCTTACAATTTTTTTTTTATTTTAAGAAATAAAAGAAGAAAAACATATTAACAAACAGACATCCATTTACAAAATAGCATAAGAACAATACAAATGAAACAGTTATAGACAAAGTTGTAGGAAATTAACAATGGTCATTGTATTACTTATTGAAAACTTCAAAGTGGTTTATCAAGAAAACAAAAAGAGACATACAAGATTGATCAAACAAGTAGTCATTAACTGTTCCTTTCTGTAGAGCAATAGAAGACAGTATATTTTCAATTTTCTTGGAGGTATACTGTAATGGTTAATTTTTAAAAAACCATTTCAATTTTTTTAGTTTTAAACATAACCTTTTAAAAAAAGTTAATAGGTACATAACAAGAAACAAAAACACAAGAAGGAAAGAACAAAAGCATTTACAGTCATAAGCAGCTTGGCTGGATGTGCCCTTCTAAGTTGTTTGTCTACAAACACAACCTGCCACTTTGTGTGACAGAGATTGTCTGATTCAAAATCCACACATTATGACTATTCACCCATTAAGACATCCCAGCGCTACAGTCTTTTTCCCCCTTATTTTTATTAGTACGTGTTTGCAGCACATAATGCTTACATTCATCATGGGCAGTTAACACATGCACACAGCACATCTCAATTCTTTTTTCATCCCCTGCCTCTTCGATTTCTTCCACTCCCTCCATCTTTTCATCCCCTTCCCTTTTGCAAAAATCCATCCCCATATGTCTTATTACCTGTCTTTTATTTTGCTCATTATTTATATTTTGGACTTCTCATATAAGATAAATTATTTGATATTTAAGCTTATGTGTCTGCTTTACTTCACTTAAAATTATGGTCTCCAAGTACATTCATTTTCCTATAAATGACAAGTTTATCCTGCTTTATGGCAGAGCAGTACTCCATTATGTATAAATACCACACTTTCTTTATGTGATGATTAATCTTGATTGCCACCTTGATTGGATTGATCGATACCTAGTGAATTAGTGAAGTGCAGTTCTGGGTGTGTGTATGGATGATTGGATCATGAGGGATATAACTTTAAAAGTGGGTTAATATATTGATGAAATCATACTTTATGACCTTTTTGAGAGGTGATGGAAGCAGGAGGTAGGGCCTGGTTGCATGGAGTGGGTCATGGGGAGCGTGAGATGAAAATCTTTGCTCTGCTATGCTTTTCTGCATTGATATTTCTGCTGTGTCTGCCTTGTCTCAGGCCTAAAGCAATGGAGTCAGAATGATTTGAAACCATGAGCCCAAATAAACCTCCCTTCCTTTGCATTGGCCTTCTCAGGTATTTGGTCACAGTGCAAAAAACTGACACGTGTACCTAGGAGTGGAATTATTGGGTCAAATCCTACGTCTCTGTTTAACTTTTTGAGGAACTGCCAAATTGTTTTCCATGGGAGCTACACTATTTTCATCCCATTAGAAATGGAGGAGGGTTCTGATCTTTCCAAATGTCTCCAATATTTATTATTTGTCTTTTTTATTATAGCATCCTAATGGGTATTAAATGGCAGCTCATTGTGGATTTGAGGTGTGTTTCTCCACAAGAGCTAATTATGTTGAGCACCTTCTCATCCGCATAATGATGATTTGAATGTGTTCTTTGGAGAACTGTCTGTTTAGACCCTTTGCCCACTTCTTTAAAAAGAAAACCTGGGCTATTTATTATTTAGTAGTAGTTTTTTGTATATTCTAGTTACAGGTCCCTTATGAAGATTTGAAAATATTTCCTTCAAATTCATGGGTTGTCTTGTTCCTTTTTGATGGCATCTCTTGAAGATTATTTTTTTCTTTTGTGTCTTCTGGAATTATGTCTTAGAAACACTTGCCTAATCCGACCAAGATAATCAAGATCTGTACCTAAAATTTTTCCTAAGGGCTTTACAGGTTTTACTTTTACATTTAAGTCTTTCATCCATTTTGAGATAAATTTTGTACATCATATGAAGTAGAGATTGAAATTCACTATTTTGTGGGTGGTATCCAGTATCATCTGTTGAAAAAACTATGCTTTCTGCCACTGAATTATCTTAATTCTCGTGTTATCAGCTGGCTATTGGCTAGTGCATTAACCTGTTTTTTCTTTTTTTGTTACGATAAGGAAATACAGTATCTGAGGCAGGCTAATTTCATGGAGTGGCTGACTCGCTCACATTTTGGAAGATCAAGGGCATGGCACTGGGACCAGCTTTGCCCTTCTGAAGGCCTTCTTGGCTGTGTCACACCACGACTGGAGCACATGTGTGAAAACAGATCACATCTGTCTTAGTAACTTTCTCATTGCTGGGACAAAATACCTGACACAAGTTAAAGGAGTAGAGGTTTATTTTGGTTCCGAGCTTGTAGAGTTTTCAGTCCATAGGCAGCTGTTTCTAAGGCAGGGTGGCATAGCAGAGGAGAAACAGTTCATAATATGCCAGGCAGGAAGCAGACAGTGAGCTCAAGCGGGGAGGAGTTACACCCTTCCAGGCCATGCCCACAGTTACACACCTTTTTCCATCAGGGTTCATCCCAACATCATACCCAGCTATGAACCCATCAGAAGACTAATCCAGTGTTGAGTATCACATATCACACACCCATGATCCATTCACTCTCAAAAGTCCTATCTAGAAATGCATGATGCTTTGGGGGGGCCATCTAGATATGAACTACAACAGGGTCTTGAAATAGGAAGCCTGAGACTGAGGTCCTACAATCTCCTCCAAATGAATTTCCTCAATGACCGAAGTGCCACCTCTGAAAGATTCCATCACCTTCCACATTGACACCCCAGGGACCAAGTTTACAACACACACACCTTTGAGGGGCACATTTAGACATAAGCAATCACAGCATTCTGCCCCTGGGCCCCAAGGTTTGTCTCTGTCTCCTAGTTCAAAATATTTTCATTCTATCCTCATTCTATCCTCATTTTCATTCTATCCTCAAAGTTTTAACTGTTCCAGTACTGCTCAAAAGGCCAAGTCCAAAGTTACCCAAAGTTCAAGGTAAACTCTTTTCAGCTATAACTTCTTGCTTGAAAAACAGAATCCAGAACACCTACAGGGGCTGAGGATGCAGCCCTATGGTAGGCTGCCTGCCTATCATGCAGGAGGCCCTGGGTTTGAGCCAAACAAACAACAAAACAAACCACAAAACTAAGTGTCTTGGTTACTTTTCTCTCGTTGCTGAGACAAACTACCCAACGCCCAAAATGAAGGAAGGAAAGGTTTATTTAGCTTACAGTTTGTGGAGGTTTCAGTCCATACTTGGCTGGCTCCGAGGCAGAAGACAGCAAGCAACAAGAGCAAAGGGGGGAATGGCAGCCGAACAGCAAACAGCCAGAGCAAACTGGAGGAATGGCGGCAAGCAGCTTCTTTCCCTCCCTTACATTGTAAACAGGCTACCCCGACCTAAGGGGCGTGTAGCTCTCACATAATCTCCATGCCCTCCTCTTCCACAGGCTCAGGATGTATACAAAGTAAGCACCCTGGCTTCCTGCTGAGTCACTTAGCCAAACCTCTAGACTCCCCAAGTTGACACAATGTATCAACCATAACACTAAGTAAACAAACAAAACCCCCCAGATACTTCCAAGATACAATAGCAAAATAGGTGCAAAGTAAGCATTTCTGTTCTAAAAAGTAGAAGTCTGGAAGTGGAGCAGAGTAATCAAATCCAAGCAAGACAAAAACCCAGCTGGGTGGACATTAAATCCTAAAGCTACAAGTCCAACATCTTCTGCACATTGTGGTAGTTGGAATTGGGTCCTCAGTGTCTTTGCTGCTCACTTCCCACAGCTGCTCTCTGGGGCTGTCTGGGTGAGTGTGACACCTTGCTGGTGGTGCTACTTTTCTTTAGTCTCCTCTGTGGTTCCACTGGGCACCACTTCCCTGGGTGATGTCTGTTGGAGCTCCAGCCCTGTGGCAAACTTCTGCCTGGATTCCCAGGCTTTCTTTTGATCTTGGTGGAAACTACCATGATGCCACAATTCTTATATTCTGTGCCCCTGTAAAACTAGTATCATGTGGGTGTCAAGGGTTGCCACTGATACGAGCTATGCTTGGGCCTGCTTGAACCATGGCTGCAGTTGTGAAGTGCTTCACTGGCTGAATGCGGGGAAGTGAGCCTGTGGGGAATGCCCCGGGACTTCTCTGGATCTACGATGGGAGGGGTGGCTTCTAAGACTTCTGAAAGCCTTGAGGCCTTTTTCCAATTATTTGATATAAAGTATTTGGTTTCTTATTATCCATGCTAATTTTTTTTAGCAAGGGGCTTGGCTGAACCCTTGCTAAAAGCCTCGTAGACAGGCTTTGCTGCTTCCTGGAAATTTGTAAAATCTTGTCATTCTGTTGCCTTTTGCTCCTCAATCTCAGTGTAAATATGATTAAAAGTGCCACTAATTCCCTTGACACAGCCAGAATGCTTTGTTGCTTTGAAATGTCTGACGAAGTAGTCCATTATTCTTAATTTCAGCCTTCCTTAAGTCTCAGGGTGTGGGCACAGTGGCATCCAGGTTCTTTGCCACAGGGTAATAGGGCTGCCAGGAGTCAAATTTCCGAAATGATCCCTATTTTCAACAATATACTGCTCATGACCACCTATCCAATCTGTTACAATCTTTTGGCTTCTCCCTCGTCTCATCGGAGTCCTTGCCAGAATCGCCTGTAAAACTTCACTTAGAGTATTCTATGCACTTTCTAGCCTACTCCCCACCTCTTCTAATCTCTACCCACCACCAACGCCAGAAGCTGTCTCCACGCTTTTTAGATTGAGTTATAATGACCCCACTCTCAGTACCACTTCTCTCTATTAGTCTATTCTTGTTCTTATAATGAAAAACCTGACACAGGCTACCTTTCTAAACCGAAGGCTTATTTATCTCACAAACTGTATCACTGGCACTGGCTTAGTTCTGGCGAAGATGTCTTTGACTATGTCACATCATGGTTGGACACGTGTGTGCGGAACATGTCACATCTTTGAAACAGAAAGCCAGAAAGAAACACAGGTTCTACAGTGTCTTCCAAGGGCATTCCCCCAACTGACCTAAGGGCCTCCTACTAGATGCCACCTCTTAAAGGTTCCATTACATCCCACACTGCAGGAAGCCCTGGGTTTGACACACTTCTACCACATGAACTTTGGGGAACGCAAGTTAGGCGTATCTAAACCGTGGCAACCAAAGATGTATGGTGTTTTTAAAATAAATTATCAATTCTATTTTATGGTCTGTATGTCTGTCTCTATGCCAGCATCACACTTCCTTGAAAACATGTAACTTGTCAGTTGATTAGTTTTTGAAAGTTTTGAAATTGTGCAAGACATTTAGCTTTTTACTTTTCAAGATTACTTTGGTCTATTCTCAGTTACTCCTATTTTCTTATGAATTTCCAGGATTAGCCTGTCAATTTCTGCAAAAAAGAAAATGGAAATATTGATAAGGTCCTCATTGAATCTGTATATCACTTTGGATATTATAGTATCGGCATTTTAACAATATTAAGATTTCCAGTTTACAAATACATAATATCGTTGTTTATTAAGCTTTAATTACTTTCAGAAATGTTTTACAAGTATTGATTTTCTTGAATTATTTGTTTTTCCTTCTTTCTCCTCTTATTTTTGTTTTATTTTCAGAATAAGTACTTCAAACATGTTTGGAAATTGTACCTTTCTTCCTCACTATGAAAATGCAGCATTGGATCAAAAACTGTTTTGCTTAAGTATTTAATAGAATTTACCAATAAAGCCATCTGGCCCTGAAATGTTGGGATTATATTTAATTATTGAATTCAATATTTTTAAAAGATATAAGTAACTATATACCAAAAGTAGCCAATTATACTTTATGTTAATTTAAAAGAAAATTAGAAAGGATGTAGGAATTTTTGGATTTTCTATTTTTTTTTTTTTGAGTCAGTTCTGGCAATTAGTGTCTTTCAAGGAATATCTTCATTTCTTTTTAGTTGTCAAAGCTGCTTGTCCAAAACAGTTTGTAGCATTCTCTTGTCACTTTAGTATCTGTAAGACCTATAGTGATATTCTCTGTGTTATTTCTGGTACAGGTAGCTTGTATCTTTTCTATTTTCCTTTAAAGGTCAAATCAGTCAACAGTAGAATTTTTATAAAAGGTTATCTAATTTTGGTTTCATTGACTTTCCTATGTTTATATGGTTTTCTATTTCAGTGATCTCAGCTTTTTATTATTTTCTTCCTTTTCATTATTTTGGATTTACTTTATTCTTATTTTTCTAACTTCCTAAAGAAGAGGTCTCAATATTTATTTTAGACCATTTTTACTTTTCTAATATAAACAAAAATTTCCCTTTAAATGCAACTGTATACTATTATACAGTTTTTAAAAATATGATGCTCTTTTATTTTACATTCAAATGCTTTCTAATTTTGTGTAGTTTAGAATTCTGTTATTCAGTGCATCTATCTTAGTTACTTTTCTAGTTGCTGAGACAAAATACCCAACAAACAAAGTTAAAGAAGTAAAGGTTTATATAGCTCACAGTTTGTAAGGTTTCATTCTATAATTGGCTGGCTCTAAGGCAGGGTGGCACATTGCCGAGGGACAACCATTCATGGTGGCAGAAGACAGCAAAAGCAACAAGAAGGAGGGAAGATAAGACTCTTTCTGTCCATTATATTGTATGCAGGCTACCCACCCTAGGACAGATGTAGCACTCATACTCTCAATTCTAGCCAGAACTATGCCAAAGCAATCAGTGGACCGATTTACTAATCACATATCCTTAATCCCAACATCACACACTCTAGATTCAGCCACCTCCGAAAAAGCCCTATAACCACATGAGGTTTTGGGGAAACACCTAGGCACAAGGCATAACATCATCTATATTTAGGAATTTTGTTTCTAATGAACTAATCCATTTATCACTATATAATGATATTATCTGATACTTTTTTATCTCTTCTTAATAAATCTACTCCAGCTTTCTCATGATTTAAGTTTATCTTTTTATGTATTTTTACTTTTAGTATATATGTGTATTGTTTTAAAGTGGAATTTTTGTGGAGAACATATGGTTTTGGCTTGTTATTTTATCTAGCTAGTGAGTCTCTGCCTTTTATTGGAATTTTTAGAATTACATGTAATGGAATTATTAATATGATTGGATTGATTTTAAGCCTACCATCTTGCTATTGTTTTCTATTTGCTTTTGCTGTCTTTGTGACTTTTGTTTTATTTTTTGAGATAGCATCTTGCTATGTAGTTCAGGCTGGCCTTGAACTCACCATGTAGCCTAGGGTGGCCTCAAACTCATGGTGATCCTCTTGCCTCAGCCTCCCTAGTGCCGAGATTATAAGCTTTTACCACCATTCTTAGTGCTTTGTACCTTTAAAAACACTTCCGGTAATGATTGATACATTGTGTCAACTTGAGAAGTTTAGAAGCTTAACTAAGTGACTCAGCAATTCTACATCCTAGGGTGTAGAGGATATGCCCTAGGGTATTGTTTATGCCCAGGGTGTTATGATGGTTGATTTATTGGGTCAATTTGAGAAGTTTAGAAGCTTAACTAAGTGACTCAGTAGGGGGTCAGGATCCTCATTTTATAAACATCCTCAGCCTGTGCAAGAGGAGGGCATGGAGATGGTATGAGTGCTAGACCCACCAGTGGGTGGGTAGCCTGCATATAATATAAGGAGAAAAAGTGGCTTGCTCTCCTCCTTTTTTGCTTTTGTTTCTTTTGCTGTCTTCTGCTGCCATGAACTACTGCTTCTCTGCTATGCCACCCTGCCTTGGAGCCAGCTGATTATGGACTGAAACCTCCACAAAATGTGAGTTAAATAAATCTTTCTTTCTTGAATTTTGGGTGTCAGGCATTTTGTCTCAGCAATGAGAGAAAAGTAACTAAGACACTTCTCTTCTGTCATTTTGGAAGAAAGTTTTTGAATAACTTCTTGATATATGAAATAATAAATTTCATGAATTTTCTCTTACAGAGATATTGGGCACATCTTCATTTTATTGTGCTTTGTCATTTTGAGTAGTTGCTCTAAGTTATAAATTAAGCATCTTTAACTTTTTACAGTCTACCTTCAATAATTTTATACTTCATTTATAATGTAAAAGCCTTACGGCACTATAGGGCCTCATACATGGCTGGCAAGTACTCTACCATTGTGCTTCTTTGCTATTTTTAAATTGCACTTTGTTTCTACATATGTTGTTTATATATATTTAAGTTATCAAATCTATTGTTAAAAAACTCTAAAATTTTGTTAAATAACATACAAGAAAGTTGTAAAATTAGTAGGAAAAAGTTTCTGTATAATCTGTACTTCTCATGTTAACTAACATCTTCTATAACCATAGCAGAATTCTTAAAACTATTAAATTAACATCAATACCAAACTGTTAACTAAACAAGAGCCTTTATTCACATTTCATGAGTGTTTCTGATACTGTTTTTTCTCTCTTCTAGGAGTCAAGCTAGGTTCCCACGTTGCATTTTATTGTCATGCCTTGTTGGTCTCCACCAATGTATTTCAGTTACTCCTCTTTGTCTTTTGTGATCATGACACCTTTGAAGGATTCTTTTGTAGAATGTCCCTTGAGTTGGACTTACGTTTTCTTCTAATTGGATTGAGCTTGTGTGCTTTTGGCAAGGCTCTCCAGAATTACTGGGCCCTTTTAAGTTTATTCCTTCAGAGACACATGATGTAAGTAAGTCTTACTACTGGTAGTGGTAATATGGACCACCCAGTTCAGATGGTGACTACCAGAAGTCTCTACTGAAAGTTATTATTGTGCTCACTTCAGCAGCACATATACTGAAAGTTAATGTTTTCTCCCTTATAATTAATAAATATCTCTGAAGAAATAATGTGAGACTGTGTGAATATCCCATTTCTTCTCAAAACTTTTTTTCATGAATTTTAGTGCCATCATGGGTCTTGTCTGCAGTGATTACTCTGGTGCTGTGATCATGACCCTCTCTCTTTAGTCCTTCTTGCTATATTAATTGAAATTCTTTTGTTGCTCAAATTATTTCTACTTTGATCCATGGGAATTCTCTGAGGTAGCTTTCTATTCCCTTTACACGTTTTTCCATCTTGTTTTTGAACATTTATTTACCTTTTGCTACCATAAGATTCTCCATGACCGTCTTGTGTATTCTCTGTTCTACCCCTTGAACTAATCACATATCCAAACGTCCTGTTTTTGTTTATTTTAAAGTGAGAGTGATAGAAGATAAATGTCTTCATTGTTAATGGAATGTTGTTTCTAGGTTCTACCAGTGTGACAAACTTGGAAATATATATGTATATACTAACTCATGTGTTTATTCATTTATATTTATTTTCATATTTGTCTAAGAAAATATATTTCACAAATAACTAGCTTGTATTGATATGTCTAATTCCAGTCCAATACTACAGCACTTGTTTTGGTCTTCCCCATTTATTTATTTGTAATTGGTTTCTCAGATTGTGAGAAATCTAATCTTCAATATTCACAATTACATCTCTTTATTTGTTCAGCTCTAGCAAATGCATAAATTTGTTACATATTGCCCACCCTTACCTTTGAGAAAAACACATTTACTAATTATAGTATTGCTTTTCAGGATAGTTTTTCCTCTTTAGCTTTATGATATCTATTAGAAATATGTTTCTTTTTAGTTAAGTTAGTTTTTTTCTTCCCTATCTCCTCACACTTCACCTCATTTGTTCCAGTCTGTATTCTATATTGGGTTCTCACATGCACTTGTTAATTTTACTTAATATAAAATTTACATGAAGTAAAATTTGCCCTTTGTGATATAATGTTCTAAGAATTTCACAAAGTATTTGTACTGCAGCCATGATGCAGAACAGCTGCAATATCCCTCAAATTCTCTTATGCTGTCTTTGTATTAACCATTTCTTTACCTTCTATCTCCGGCAACCTCTATTTTTTTCATTTGTCTTTTTCAAAATACCCTAAGAATAGAATATTATATGTAGCCTTTTAGGTCTAGGTTCTTTCATTTAACAAAATGCATTTAAGGTTCATTTATGTTGTATGAATCAATAGTTCCTGTTTCTTGCTGAGTTGCATTCTATTTGATGGTTGTACCATTGAGATGAGGCTATACATCTGGTGGTTAAAAGGCATTTGGTTGGTCTTATAGTTGTAAATAAAGATGTTATGTGAACGTTTATATGCAGGTTTTCATGTGAGCAGAAGTTTATATTTTTCTTGGACTGGGATTGTTTGGTCTTATGGTAGCTCTATGTTTAATTTTATCTTTAAAACATAAACTATATCTACAGTGGCTATATACTATTTTGCATCTTTACCGGCAGTGGATATAAGCTGAAGTAATTATTTTACTCTTTTGTGAGAAGTTAGCATTGTCATTTAAACTTTTTCAGGCATTTTTATTAGCTTTCTTTTTGCTGAGATAATACCTGACACCTACAACTTAAAAGAGGAGAGGTTTAATTTGGCTCATGGTTTGAGGGGTTCTGCCTATGGTTGACTTGGCTCCCAGGTAGGAGCTTCATGGTAGAAGAGTGTGGCAGACCTTAGTTCATGGTGGCAGAGAAGCAGAGAATGGGTCCTATGCCAGAGAGGAAGGGGAGGGACCAGATATAGACCACCAAGGCCAGGCCTCCATGACCCACTCAGAATCACCTAGAAGTGTGCTCCACCAACCCTCCAGGCAAATCCCACAGCCAATCAAGCTGACACTATACCCTAAAAGTTACGGCATTCTAGTGTGTGGTGATCTTATTGTGCTTTAAATTTACATTTGTCTAATGACCAATGATGTGAAGTAACTATAGTTGTCATCTGTTTGTCTTGGGTGAAATGTACATTCAGAATTTCCCCCCATTTTAACTGGGTTATTTTCTTGCTGTTGAGTTTTGAAAGTAAGTTATACATTTTGTAAACAAATCCTTCATTGCAAATATGTTTTGTAATATTTTTTTCTAGTCCATAGCTTGCCTTTTCGGTCTCTTAGCTATATATTTCATAGAACAAAGCTTTTTAACTGTGAAAAAGTCTGAGCCATCCATTGCTATTTTATGGGTCATACTTTTGGTGTACCTGGAACATTTTGAGAATTAACATTTGAATAACATTAACTATTCTAATCCATAAACATGCCATAGCCCTCAGTCTATTTAGATATTTTAAAAATCTGTGATCTAATTGCTTTCCTCATCACTGAAACACAATAACTAACACCCATGATTTAAAGAAGGAAAGGTTTATTTTGTCTTATAGTTTGTGGAGATTTTAGTCCTTGCATGGTCGTCTGGCTCCAAGGCCGATGACATGGTAGAAAGGCATGATAGTGGGGTGTGGCAGCAGGGAAGCAGCCCAAGATCAAAGGAGGAATCTGAGAGAGAGATAAAACTCTTCCAGGCTGTTATGGTTTGTGTCTGGATGTTGCCCCAAAATCTCATGCACTTTGAGATGAGGCTTTTTCGGAGATATCTGAATCTAGAGTTTGTGATTGATTTATAGTGCAATGCTGGGATTAAAGGTGCTGGGATTAAGAGTGAGTGATCGCTGGATCAGTACACTGGCTGGATCGGCAACACCCTAATCCCAGTAGTCTGGATAAAATAAAAGTGGCAGAAAGTGTCCTGTTTCCCCCCCTTTTTTGTTCTTGTTGCTTTTGCTGTTTTCTGCCACCATGAACTATTGCCCCTTTGCCATGTGCCACTCTGCCTTGGAGCCAGCTGATTATGGACTAAACATCTACAAACTGAGCTAAATAAATCTTTCTCCCTTGAACTTTGGGTGTCAGGTATTTAATTTTGTTTTAGTTACTTTTCTCACTGCTGAGACACAGGCCATGTCCTCAGTGACCTGCTTCCTCCAACCAGAAGGCACCTCTTAGTAGCACATCAGGTATAAATCCAGATAATCCAATCATCTTCCAAAAACCCTACCTATGCCAGGGATATAGCTCAGCAGCACATGTACCTGCCTGGCAAGTGCAAGGTCCTGAGTTTGATCCTGGCACAAAGAAAAGTTGATTACAAAACCCACCTATGAGCACATGAGGCTCTTAGGGGTATCTAGATATAAACCATAACAGTGACTTATGGTTTTTTCTACAGATCCTGTAGATACTTTATTTGACATCAAAATATTTCTCTTTTTTGTGCTATTTGGAAATGGTACTAAATGATTATTTAATTCTAATTGTTCATTGCTAATATAGAGAAATACAACTGATTTTGGGGTTTTGACTATGTCCTTTAGGATCCTAATACATTTGCTTACTAGTTCTAGAAGACTTTAGTTTTGTGTATGTGTAATTTTCTAGAGGCTCATTACTGTATGATCCATTTGCCTTTTATCTCTTTTTATTATCTTATTCACTGGGTAAGACTTCCAGTGTGATATTGAATGCATGTGGTAGGAGAACACATCCTTGCCCAGTCTTGTAAGCAAAGACACTCAGTCTTTCACCTAATGAGCATCTTATTAGTGGCCTGTTTTGATGGGTGCCCTTTATTAAACTAAGGAAGTTGTTGCTATTATCAGTTTTATGAGAGTTTTTAAAATCATGAATGAGTATTCAAATTCATCAAATGCTTTTTCTTTATATATTGAGATAATGACATGATTTTTCTTTAATTTACTAATATGAAAAATTATATTTATTGGATTCCAATGTTGTTCCAGCTTTGCATTCTTAGGGTAAATCCCATCTGATTGTTTGACTGGATACTGTAATATTGAGGATGTTTGCCTCTGCGTTCATGAGGGATATTGGTCTGTGGTTTCTTCTCTTGTAATGTACATCTCTGATTTGAGTAGTAGGTTTACACTAACCTAATATAAATTGGCAAGTATTTATTTTCTGTATGAGATTTTGTGGAAATGGTATTGTTTCTTCCTTAAATGATTGGCAGAAATGACCAATGAAACCATCTGGGTCTGAAATTTTATTTGTTGAGGGGCTTCTAACTATTAATTCTGTTTCTCTAGTAGAAAAAAGAATGTTTACATTATCTACTTTTCCTTGGGTATCTTTGAAGAAATTGATTTATTTCATTTAAATTATCCAATTTATGGACACAGAGTTTTGGTAGTATTTATTTCCATTAATGTCTAAAGTTTCCATACTGATATTTGTTCTTTCTTTCTTGATAGTGGTATTTTACTTATTTGTCTTAGGAATCAGGTGGCTAAATAAACTTTCTCTTTTCAAGTAACTGACTTTTGTGTTCATTGATTTTTCTGTTGTAAATCTCATTAGTTCTCAGACTTTACTATTTTCCTCTGCTTGCTTTGTGTTTAATATGCTCTTTTTTTTTCTGATTTCTTAAAATAGAAACTAAGACTAGGAAGAATTTTCTCCTTTTATAACATAACAATTTAATGCTATAAATTTATCTCTAAGCATCGCTTTAGCTGCAACCACAGTTTTATTATATTACTTTCATGTTTATTTATTTAAAAATGTTTTCTAATTTTCTTTGAGTCTTCCTTGTGAACCTATAAGTTATTTATAAACATATTCTTTCAGTTTCAAATATTTGGGGATTTTTCAGATCTTTCCATTATTTATTTCTAGTTCTATTTTGATCAGAAAACAGATCTTACGTAATTTCAAATTTTAAAAACATAGAAGGATTATTTATGTGGCCCATATGTGATCCATCTTGGTGAAAGATTCATGTGTAGTTTTAAAAATAGTTTTTTATTTTATTTTGGGTTACATATTCAATACATTTCAATTAGATCAATTTTTATACTGTTGTTTGTGTCTTCTATTTCCTTTCTGATTTTCTATTGTACTATACAAACCTAGTTATTTAATCTGTTTAGAGTTAACTTTTAACTATTTCAAGTAAAATCTGGGAGCCTTACAACTACAAATGCCCCTTTCATTTCCATCCTTCATGTTATAGTTTTTAATCCTTTTCTCAGACAGTGCTATAATTCTTTCTTTCCATAGTCATTGATATTTTTTAAAAATCTAAGAGGAGAAAAACAGGCTATTATATTTAACCAGTATATTTATCCGTTCCGTTTGTTTTCCTTCATTCCTAAAGATACCAGTTTCCTTTGGGGATCTTTTCCCTTTAGCCTGAGAACTTTCCTTTAGCATTTGTTTTAGAGCAGTTCTGCTAGTATGCATTCTTTTAGGTTCCTTTGTTTGAAAATGGCATTACAGTATTTTTCTTTAATCTCTGAAATATATTTTCATTGGATATAGAATCCTGGGTTGACATTTCTTTTAGCACTGTAATGATGTCATATTACTGTCTTTTGACAGTAAATAATAATTTCTGATAGACACTGAACAGTATTTTTTGTGTTTGATGAATCATAATTGTATATATTTGTGGAGCACAATGTGATATTGATATAGGTAGACATGCGGAGTGATTAAATTAAGCTAATTAACATCTATCACCTTGCCCATTTTGAAATTTACTCTCCTAGTTATTTTGAAATATTTAATATATTCTTATTGACTATAGTTACCCTGGCATACAATAGATCTCAAAGTATATTCTCTGGCCTATCTGAAATTTTGTACCCTTTGATAAACCACACCCCATTTCCCCCTTCCCTACTCCAAGTCTCAGGTAACTATCATTGTACACTCTACTTTTGTGAGTTCAACTCTTTTAGGTTCTCATGTAAGTCAGATTATGCAGTATTTGCCTTTCTCTGTCTGGTTAATTTCACTTAGGGTAATGTCCTCTGCCTTCACCATGCTGTCACAAATAACAAGATTCCCCCTTTTAAAGGCTAAATAGTATTCTGCTGTGTAGATGCAGACATATTTTCACATTTTGATTTTGGTTTCTTTGGATACTCAGCCAGGTGTGGGATTAGTGGATCATATGGTAGTTCTAATTTTAGTGTTTTGAGAAATTTCAATGCTGTGGTTTTTTTTTTTTTGTAATGACTATATTAATTCACCTTCTCACCAAGAGTGTGCAAATTTTCCCTTTTATCCCCATTTTCATTTTTGTCTTTTTAATTTTTATTTTATTTTGTTGTTTTTGCTTGGTACATAGTAAGCAGTCTATGTATTAGTAATTGTTAATATCACCTGTTTATAGAAGCTATGCTTTTGTCTGTTGGCTATATTATTTTTTAAAAATTATTTTTAAAAATTTCTCTACAAAATTAAGCACACAATATTTACATTTCTTATGTGGATGTGTGCATACACTTAGCACATCCTAATTCCCTTTTCATTCTTTTTTCCTTTCCTCCCACCCTCCCTCCATCTCTTTGTTGTTTTTTTTTTTTTTCTTCCAGTACCAGGAATTGAACTCATGACCTTGAGCTTGCCAGGCAGATGCTTGCCAGGCAGGCACTATGCCGCTGAGCTAAATCACCAGCCCCCTGCCTCCATCTCGTGATGCCCTTCCCATTGAGAAAGATCTATCACCTACTTCCTAGCAGCGTAGCCATGCTAACATGAGGATATACATCATTACGGTTTCAATTTTTATTTCCCTAGTGATTAGTGATACTGAGCATTTTTTACATACTAGCATTTTTCGCATATGAGTGATCAAAAATATGGTGAATGTTTAAATAAAAAATATGGCAGAAGACCCATTGCCATTAATCCCCCTCAAAATAACTCAGAATATTCAGAGTATTTCCTCTTGCTTTAAACACACTTATCCCATTGTCTTTGGCAATGTGTCTTTTACTGTAATAACTTTTAAATAATTGACATTCATTGTATTTTTGATCACCCCTCATATCTATTGGCAAATTTTATGTCTTATTTTGAGAAATGGCTGTTCAGGTTTTTACTTGTTTTTAAAAATAAAATTGTTCTCTTGTTATTCAATGGTTTGAATTTCTTTTTTTATATTTGCCCTTTATCAGAAGTATGGATTGCAAATATTTTCTCCCATTCCATGGATTTTTCTTCATTTTGTTTATTGTTCCCTTAGTTGAGTAGGAGCCTTTTAGCTTGATATCATCCCATTTTTCTATTTTTGCTTTTGTTGCCTCTGTTTTTGAAATCATATAAAAATTGTCTACATCAATGTTTTAGAGTTTTTACCCTATATTTTTTCAACTGAATTTATCATTTTGTATCTCGTATTTTAATCTAATCCATTTTGAGTTAATTTTTATGTCTGGGGTGAAATAAAAATCCCATTTTATTCTTATGTATGTGGCTATCCAATGCTTTCAACACCACTTATTAAACAGACTATCTTTTAAATATTGTGTACTCTTGACACTTCTGTCAAAAATTAACTGACTGTAAATGCATAAATTTGTAACACAGTTTAAAATAATTGCCTTCCTAAATATAACATGTTTTATTTTCTTCTGGTAGTGTTTTTTTCCCACTCTGTCTTTGGTGTTTAGGAGTTTGATTTTGATGTGTCCGGGCATGCTGTTCTTTTTTTAAATTTTATTTTAAAAATAAAAGGATGAAAACATTAACAGACAGACAACCTTTTGCAAAACGCAAAAGAACAGTACAGACAATACAGAGTTACAAACAAAGTAGTAGGAAATTAACAATGCTTCTTGTATTACATATTGATATCTTCAAAGTGGTTTCTCATGAA
>NW_004955408.1:30462995-30478376 GCF_000276665.1 Chinchilla lanigera
TAAAGAGGCTATCATTCTTCCAGTGAGTTTGTTTGGACCCTTTATCAAAGATTAAGTGGCTGAGTGTTTCTGTGGTTGTGGCTGTTTCTTCCAGTCTGTTCCATTGATCCTCAGGTCTGTCTTTTAGCCAGTACCAGGTGGATTTTATGACAGTAGCTTTGTAGCAGGCGTGCTGTTCTTTATGTTCAGTTTGAGGTCGGTTTCTTTATCCTGTAAATTTTCACCAAATTTTCCAACTTTAACCTTTTTTTGTGTGTTTTTTTTTTCCATTTTTCTTTGAGAGTAATTAGAAGTACTTAGTAATTAGAAGTACTAATTTAGAGTACTCTTTCAAAGTAATTTTCTTTCTATTTTTTCAGAGACTGTAATGACATAGATGTTAGACCATCTAAATGTTGACACACAGCTCTCTAAAAGTCTTTTCATTTTTCCTGTCTTTTTTCTGTTCTGTAGTTTCTATAATTTCTGTTACCTATATTCAGGCTCCCAGAATCTTTGTTTTCCTGTCTTCTCTGATTCTTAAAATTTTAGACATTATGTTTAGCAGTTCTGAAATTTACATCTGATGCTTTTTTATAATGTCTATTTCTTTGCTTTACATATCTGATTTTCTACTCAATTCAAGAGTGTATACTTTTACTTCATGGAAAATTACTATACAGCTGCTTTAAAATCATGATTTGATAATTCTAACATCTGAATTCTCTTGAGGTTGGCATCTAATCATTGTCTTTTCTCTTGGTGATTGGTCAGATTTTCCTGGTGCTTGGTATGGTGAGTTATTTTGTACCCAGAGAACATTCTATATTAAGTTGTGAGACTGTGGGATCTGTTAAAACATTCTAACTAATGTTGCTTGCTTTGTTTAGCGGCTATCACCTGGTTAGGTTCAAGCTACAAGTTCTGTCTCACCTTCTGTGGGCAGCCCTTTCTATGCATATTTGAATAGCTTCTGCACATGTGCTGCCTGGAAGCATGAGCTTGGTGTTTTGTTGGTCTATGCATGGAATGAGGAGTCCCACTTCCTGATCTCCTCTCCATATGATTTTCCACTCTCCAGCTTTCCTTCGTGGTCTTCTGGCTTAGAAATGTGCTGTTCTCTCTGTTTTAGGTCCCGGCCCTGTTGTGCAACTTTGCATGGCAGGGCCCATCTTCGGGGTGAAGTGTCCATAGAAGAGAAAAATAAACCTTTCCTGGCACAGTGATACCCTCTTTTCCAAGGGCACAGGTTTCTTCCAGGGTTTTATTTTTTTTGTTGGTTTTGGTTTTTCTCCGGTACCGGGAACCGAACTCACGACCTTGCGCTTGCCAGGCAGGCGCTTTGCTGCTGAGCTAAATCCCCAGTCCCTCTTCCAGGGTTTTAGATGATCCTCTTGCTGTTACTGTAGGGCTGACGACTCAGAGTTTAGAATATGCTTCTTGCCTGGATGTGGACCATCCCATGGCACATTCCCTATTGTGCAGGTGCTCATCAACATCGCGTAGGATCAGGTAAGAATTTAAATGTGCCTCAATTAGGTTTGACCTTAACCAAGTCTCTGTTTACTTCTCTGACCAGGCAGTTATGCACATACTTCCTGGGTCCATCCAGAAATGGAAATGCTCCCATATGGGACAGACACCACTGGCAGCGCTGGTGGCAGGCAAGGCAGCTGTATGTGAGCAATGAGGCCTTTCTTGGAATGACTGTGGGGAGTAAATTCCAAGATCATAGGGGACACTGAGTACTTTTTACTAAAATCTCAAGACCAGAAGATGACCCTGAGTTCACTCTTATGGCCACTGTTTGCTGACCCTGGTCACTGATTCCTAGGGATGGCAAAAGTTACAGTAAGTTAAAATAAGTCACTTGCCATGTGTGCACTTGTTTTTAAAGTACTGTTTTGTATATTATCTTTTTTAGTGCTTAGTACTGTTGGAAGTTGGGGAAAGAAGACAGGGAGAAAAAGGAGAAGAGGGGAGGAGAAAGGCAGGAAGAGGAACAGGTAGAAAGAGGGAGAGAAGGAGACTGAAGAAGGTGGGGAGGGACAGGGAGAGGGGAGTGGGGAGGCAGAAGAGGGGACAAGGAGGAGAAAAAACGTGACGCTGGTGGTGATGCACTAATGTCTATGGAGCATTCGCTATGTACTAAGTATTATAAATGCATTTTCTCATTTAACAGGCAGGACCAAGGCCAGTATCTTAATTTTATCACAGAGAAGCCCAAGACCCACACAGCTAGTGGCTGGGGGAGGTCTGACCACAGGCCCAGTCTAGTGCTCTTTCTACTGTCTCGGACTCTGGTTGGAGGACAGGCAGAGTCAGGGTCTTGTTAGTAGTGTGACTTGAGCTGCCTCTACAGCACCCATCCAGGGAGGTGCTGAGCCCTCTTGCTTCCTTCCCAACCCCAGGCACGAGCTGGTTGCCAGCAGAGGCCCCTCTGACACACACTTTTCCTGGGTCAGGACCTCCACCCCGGTCTGGGAGCATGGTCTATAGATTGCTGTGTCCTTCACAGTAGGTGGTGAGACCTAGAGAGGTGTTCTGCTGAGCTCTCTTTCAGTGTGTGTGTGTGTGTGTGTGTGTGTGTGTGTGTGTAATTGGGGATTGACCCCAAGGACATTGCCCTGAACAACATCCCCAGCCCTTTCTTAAATTATTATTTCTTTTAATTTTGAAAGAGTCTCACCTAAATTGCTAAATTGCCCTGATTGTAAACAATACAAATATCATGTTAGGGAATGGATATCCAGATTGAGTTCAAACTTGCAACCCTGCTGCCTCAGCCTCCCAGATGTTGGGATTGCAGGTGGATGCTACCACCCCTCGCTTATGCTAAGCATTTTGACATGGGTGGTTAATGGTGTCATTCGGAAGGGTGGCATGTTGTTGGCTTGACGGTTTTAACACTAGGCTATTATGACATGGACTAAAGAAAAATATAATAAGCTCTGATTTACTGTATTTGTGAACAAGAGGCACCCTTGACTTCTGCACCACCCCTAGAATATGAGGCCCTAGAACGGGGGAAGCTTTGGCTGGGTGCAGGTAAGGAGGATGTGATTACATTCGTTGAAACTGTGCTTCTTGTTGATGGTCAGACATTAAGATTTAGCTGATTTCTTTTTGGTGCTAGGACCCTTACATCTCTGGGGGTCTCCTACACTCCAAGGGAGTTGAAAGGGCAGGCCTGGGGGTTCAGGCACAGGGAGGACATAGGCTAGGTTGTGTGGCCACTCCGGAAGGGGGCTCCAGCCTGCCTGGCGCTTGCTTCACCCCCAGCCATAGCCCTTGTTGTGCCACGGCTGCGGTCTTTCCCATGTGAGCCAGTGATTCCCACAAGCTCTTCCTGGCATCAGGAAGTGGAGCGGGGACACAAACGCTGGTCTCAAAACTATTTCTTTGGTGTTTAGAATTTTGATTGTTCAGCTTTGGCCTACCTCAGCAAGTACACCGGAGCTCACGTTCGGAGGCTGTCACAAACCCCAGCTTTGTTAATGAGCGCACTGTCTGCCAAAATCACACGCCTCCCGTCAGGCAGACAAGGGTTTGGTTAATCTGGCCTCAGCCGCTGAATCGATCACATTGACTTTGATGAACCTCGGTGTCTTCCCCAATCCGTACGAAGCCCTGAGTTTCAGCGTGACGGTGGCGGGAAGCGGAGCCTTTGGGAGACAGTGAGGTCAGCAAAGGCCAAGAGCAGGGCCCCTCCTGAGGGACTAGTGAGTGGCCTTACAAGAAGAGACGCAGAACACGTTCTCCCTCTCCTCCCTCTCTCTGCTGTGTGAAGGACACATAGCAAGAAGCAGCCTGTGTGAAAGCCAGGAAGAGAGCCCACGCCAAAATATTCTCAGCCTTCCCAGCTTCCAGAACTGTAAGAAAATAAATTTCTGTTATTTTACCTGACTCTGATGTTTTGTTACACTAGTTCAAGCAGACATATGATTTCCTCATCTGTAAAATGGGCATTATCTATACCTTATACACTTTAAGGAATTTGAACTAATTGTATCAAAATACCAAGAAACCTGGACATATTTCTTTCCCTCCCTTCTGCCTCTTCCTTCTACGGCTCATTTTCTGTTTCTTTTCCTTCCTCCCCGCTTTCTCTCTCCTTCCACCTCCAACCCAGGGCCTTCACACTGGCCTACATTCCCAACCTTTAAAAAAGTTCTTGTTGGAGGCCAGGGATATAGCTCAGCGGCACAGCGCCTGCCTGGCAAGCACAAGGTCTTGAGCTTAATTCCTGGTACCTCCCCCCACAAAACGTTCTTTTTTGTTGAGACAGTGTCTTTGCTAAGTTAACCCAGCTGGGATTGAGTAGGTATTTCTTTTCATTAATATCATTATGATCATCAGAATGATAACTGTAAACAATATGAGGGACTTCCTCAACCTGATAAAGGGATCTATAAGATGTTATGACAGATGTTATGACAAACCACCATGAAATTTGGGACCATCTGTAATTAAATATGTTAGTGCATATCTGTACACAGAGAAAATTCCAGCCCCAGATGGTTTCACTGGTGAGTTCTATCAAGTGTTTAGGGGATAAGTAGTGAAAATCTTTAGCTCATTTAGAAAATAAAGAAGATCTTCTCAAATAGGTTCATTATCTCTCATAAACATAGACACAAACATCCTTACTATAATTTTATTAAGTCAAATCTAGCAGGGTATAAAAAGATAATATATCAGGATCAAGCAGTGTTTATTTCAGGAATGCAAAGTTGGTTTAATATTTGAAAGTCAATGTATCTCATATTAACAGAACGAAAGGGGAAAAATCATAGATTATCTCAAAGATAGAAAAAGAAAGCATCTTCCAAAATTGGATACCCACCATCATAATGAAACCTCTCATTAAGTTAGAAACAGAGGGACTTCCTCAACCTGATAAAGGGATCTATAAAAATACTATGATTTACCTCAGTGAAATATTAAACATTCTAAGGTTAGAAATAACATAAGGATGCCCAAATTTATCACTTCTATTCAGTATTGAACTAGAGGTCCTAGCCAATACAAGAATTCAGATAAAACTGAGGCATACATAGGAAGCAAAAAATGAGAACTGTTTTCATCCAGGGACTACATAGATAATGTATTTAGAAATCTTAAGAATCCATGAAAAAGCTAGTAAAATTTACAAATGGGTTTAACAATTTCAGAAAACATAAGGTCAATTCACAAAAATCAGTTTGTCTACATACTAGCAGCAAACATGGAAAATTCAATAGACAATTGCCCACAGAAATAGCATGAAAAACCAAAAACTACATAAAGAATAAGTTTGGCAGAATACATGTAAGAGCTTTACTCTGAAAGCTACAAGTCACTGAAGAGAAAAAGGCTTCAAGAAGAGACACTGAGAGGCCTGCCCTACTCATGGATTGGAATGATCAATATAGTCAAGGTTCCTATTCTTCCTAAATTTATCTATAGACTCAGTGCAATCCAAATCTGTCACACAGTTTATTTTCTTGTAGATGCGGGGACACAAAGGTCCTAGAGTATCCAAAGGAATCTTGAAAAAGAAGAACAAGGTTGGTGAATACAAACTGCTGATTTCAAAACTTACATAAATGTAAGTGATTTCTAAAGTGGTGTTGGCATAGTAACAGACACATAAATCAAAACAACAGGGTAAGAGATCTAGAAACAGACCCATATATTCAGTCAATTGAGTTTCAAAAAAGGTTACAAGGGAATGAACATTTTCTCCAATAATTGTTACTGGAGCAACTTGCTTTGTGAAAGAGAAAAGGCACATTGACCCACTGTTTTACACCATGCGTAGAAATTAAAAATTTCTCAGGAAGTCAGAGGAAGCTATGAAAAACCAATAGAAATAAGTTAGTTTAGCAAAGTCAAAGTATATAAGGTCAATTCACAAACATTATAATTTTAAAAAAAGGATCATGGACTTAAATGTAAAGCCTAAATGTGAACCTTCCAGAAGAATAGATACAAAAAGGCTGGATATGGTGGCAGATGCTTGTAATCCTAGCACTTTGGGAAACTGAGACAGTAGGATTGCAAGTTTGAGCCCAGCCTGGGAAACTGAGCGACTTAGTAAGACACTGTATCAATATAAACAATAGAAAGGGGCTGGAGATGTAGCTCAGAACAAAGGCCCTGGGTTCAATCTCCAGTACCATAAAGGAAATAGAAAAAAGGATAGACAGGGAAAAAATCTTTGCAACATTGGAATAGGCTAAGGTTTGTTTGCATATAAATCACTAGTTGTGATTTATAAATTAGATTTAATAAAAATTGAAGCTTCTTTCTCATCAAAAGATGTAGTTAACATCATACCAATGAATGCATTGTGTGGGAATGCAAAACTATATAGCTACTTTGCAAAAGAGTTTATTTTTTTGTTTTATTTTTCTTGGCTGTGTTTAGTAAAGTTATGCTTCCAATATACCTAGCCATTAAGTTCCTTGTTATTTATCCAAGAATAATGAAAAACATGGCCATACAATCCCCCGTACTGCAAAAGAAAAAAGACTTGTATGTGCACAGTCTTAGAAACATTATTCAGAATAGCCCTAAACTGTAAACAACCCAATGACTGTCAACTGATGAATAGATAAACAAGTCATAGTGTATCTATTCAATGGAATACTGGTTGGTAATAACAAAGATTGAAATATTCATACACACAACAAAATGAATGAATGTCAAAAAACCTTTAAGTGAAGAAAACTACACATTATATGACTTCATTTACATGAAATTCTGAGAAAATCAAAATTATAGTTACAAAGAGCAGTTCTATGGTGCCTGAGGGGCAGGGCTCAAGGGAGGGACTCGGCTGCAGAGAAGTTCAGTGTAACCCTTTCAGGTGATAGAAGTGTGGATTACACATTTGTATCTTGATTGTGGTTATGGTTATACAACTACTGTATATACAGTTACCACAATTAAGCTGTGTCTGTAAAACAAGTAAATGTTATTGCCTGTAATTTATACCTCCATGAATCAGTGAAATAAGAATATATTTCTGATGTAAAAAAAAAATAAATAAAAACTGACAATTCCAAGTGCTAGTGAGAATATAGAGTAACTGGCACTGTCATATTTTGTTGGTTGAAGCGTAAAATTGGGCAGCCCCTCTGGAAAACGAGTTGGCAGTTTCTTTCAAAGCTAAACACATACTTACCATATTCCATGCCTAGGTATTTATTCAAGGGAAATGGAAACATATGTCCACCAAAAGATTTTTATATGAATATTAATAGCAGCTTCATTCATAAGAGCCCCAAAGTAGAAACAACCCACATGTTCATCAGGAAGTGAATGAATAGACAAATTGTGGGACATTCATGCAATGAAATACTATTTGGCAATAAAATACAATAAATTACCAATACATGCAGCATCACAGACAGATCTCAAAAGTACGCTGAATAAAAGAAGAATACGTGTTACAAGAGTGCACTTACATACTGTTTTAGAACAAGGGAAAGTGTTGCCCGGGAGCGGAGGATTTAAAGGGAACTTTTGTGGTGATAGAAATGTTCTTGCTCTTGACCGTGCTGGGCTACACACATGTATGTATTTGTTGAAATTCAACAACCTGTATACTCACATTGGGGGGCGTTTTACTTGACATTTGAGGACGAAAAGACGCCAACCAGCACCCTCTGTCAACAGCAAGTTTTACTAAGTTTTTAGAATCATTGTATAATTTGGAATTCTGATTTTAGATTTCCCCAGTTGGATTATAGATACATTGGGCTAAAAGCAAAATATATAAATCAGTTTTTAAAAGCTTCCTTTTTTAAAAGGTAAAGTTAAAAGATAAAGTCACATTCGTGGTCTTCATTCCTACCACTGTAACAGGAGTGTGTAGCTCTGCAGGAATCCTCTTTAACTTGATTCTCTGTGCCTAACAATTATAGCGAGGCAGGGACTTGCCTCTTTACCAAACTCCCTCTGAGGCAAGTGTGCCCTTCCATCTTTGGGAAACATGACCAGGGGCTTAGCTCTTCATCTCGGTAGGCTCCCTGATTACCAGTCTACGTCTACTGCATCCACAAGAAACTTGAGGCTGATTTAGATAATTTCCATGGGGAAAAAGTCCCCATTATTTCAATTATCTTGTGATAGTCATTTTAAAAATGATTTTGCCTTATCTGGATAATTGATCTGCTGGCTCCCTTCGGGAGTGCGAGCGGTGGAGAAATGCCGTATTAAAGTGGTACTTGCTGAGGGAAAGGGACATACGTTTATGAAGTGCTAGTGCTATGCCAGGTATAGGGCTCGATGCCTTATTTAATTTTCCTCTCATAGTGATCCTCATATGCAGTTTACACCATGTCTATTTTTTACCTGTAGCTGGAGGTCAGGTTGAATAAGCCATGTGGCTCTGAAGATACGAAATAGGATTCAACCTGAGATCTCACTGACCCCACCAAACCACGATGCTTCTGCTCCACATCACTGCATGAGATAAATTGTGATCTAGAGATGACCAAGAGAATAGCCCTCCTTTTGTCAGATCTGAAATGGCATCTTGACAGCAAGTTCCCCTGGCTTGGGAGCAGGCCACCACCCCATCTCCATCAAACAAGGAGCCAGTGGGAATTTCCTCCGCAGTCCCCAAGTATCTGGGCTGATCTATTTCCCCCCTAATTTTGCAGAATATGTGCCTTCCACCCTCTTGACCCACCTGAAAGATCCCATAATTTTCTTGTGAAAAGACCAAGAAGAAGTTCTCAGGATTTTAAGAGCTTGTGTTACCCTCTCTTCCACCAAGCACATTTTACACTGGATTGAATTTCCCCTTTCTATGCAGGAACTCAGTGCTAAGCACAAAAATACCACCAGAGTCATGAATATGAATAACACATTTTTCCTTAATTTGTCTCCCATCCCCAGTGTGGGTCACAGGCAGCAAGACCCAAGCAGGTGTGTGATTCTGGCCAGATCAGCCTGGTTCCGTGGGGTCCCAGTGGGGCAGGGGGCGTGGGGCTGGGTGGTGCCGCGTTGCTGAGGCAGAAGAATTGCTTTTGTGCGCCTTTGGATGCTGGGGGAAGGTTCATGGCCAGGTCACTGCGCCAGCATTCTTTCCTCAGCCACAGCAGCAGCGGTGGGCCCCCCAGTCAGAGAAGCTGGGCAGGCGGGGCGCAGGTCTGGGGAGGCAAACCTGCAGCTGCTGTGTTTGGTTTCCCTTTGGTCCTGGGGATTTAGATAAAAGCGCTGCTTTTATTGATTGGGGGGACTAGGGGAAGGAGGGAGCTCTAGGAGTTAGCCTTTGCCTTTTTGTTTTTCTAAGCAAACATTTATTGAGCATTTACTGTGTGCCAGGCACCCTGCCAAAAGCGTCTCATGCATTATCAGGTTTAATCCTCATGACAGCCCTGTTGTTAGAGTCTCTTTTCAACCCAGGAGGAGACCAAAGCTCAGAAAGGTTAAGTAATCTATCCAGGGCCACACAGCTGATAAATGGGAAAGACAGTGGACCCAGGAGCTCCCTCTTACCTGGACCACTGCAGTAGCTCCTCCATGCTGTCCTCCTGCCCTGTAGCCCTCATCCACCTGCTCCTTTGCCATCAGAGAGGTCTCAAGAGAACTCAGCCTTGCTCAGCGTCTTCAATGGCTCCTGCTTTCCCCACTTGCAGAGTTCATGTGGTTATCTGAACTCACATCCCCTTCCCTAGGTCACCTGCTGAGCTGTGCCCTCTCCCCCAGGGCTTCCCTCACTCTCACCTCACGTTCTGCTGGAACACCCATGCCCCATGCCTCCCGCCTGCCCCTCAAAGCAGAACTCAGATGCCCTCCTCTGATTAGGGGAGCCATCCCTCAAATCACAGCTTGCCTGCCAGCTCCTCTGGCTCCCAAATGCTCACCTTTAATTAAACAGGGTCCCAGAGGATAAGAGTTGCGTGTCTTTCCACCCCATCGCCCACGTGGGAGCCGAGTGTCCACTGACTCACATGGAAACACCTACAGTTTTACCTTCTTTGTCCTTGGCACCTGGGGTACCTCATGGCCATGCCCTGCCTTGTATCATACCAGTATCTGGACTATCCCAGACTCTCCTGCAAGTGGCATAGGCCCCATCCCTAAGGGAAGGCTGGGCTTGATGACTGTTCCTTGCCTGATAATAAAGTCACAGAAGAACTTTGGTCATTGGTTAGTGAAGAAGGTGTTGCCCTCTTGTCAGGTGGGCAGGGCTCTTCTATGTTGGATGGGCTACGTGCTGGGGCAGGGGGAAAAGAACACCTAAAGTGGTGGAATGGGCCAGGTTCTAAGCTGAGCATGGGACCAGCCTTGGGCAGACACGGGAGATGCTGGGGTAACACATGGGGAGGGACGTCAGCCCCACCTCAGGCTCAGTGAAGGGCAGGGGAGGGACCGCTGGGGAGTGCAGGTGTCACCTGGCCAACAGGAAACCATCAGGGCAGGGATTATCCAATTTGAGATCACAGAGACAGAAGTGCATTGGATGCCACTTGCTGAAATGAATTAGGACCCCAGCTGGGTGTTCAGGTTGCAAACAAATCTCAGAGGTATTACCGGGGGATCGCTGTTACCCTCTCTAGTTAATGAGCTGGTAACACTTCCATGGGAAACTTTGGCTGAGTCCTGAGGGGAACTCTGTCTCATTTCCTTAATGAGCTCTTCATGAGCCTCAGTTTCCTCGCTTGTGGCTTCAGGCCTACACAGCTGTCCTGACTTCAGATGCTTCAGCGTGCCATACAGGTGGTGGTATCCAAGGCAGAGGGACTGGCACCTCTGATGTGGGCAGTGATGAAGGGGTGGCCTGGGTGTGACTGTCCTTGGGTCATCACCCTAGCACATCAGCTGTCACTCCCAGGACAGAGTAGACTGTGACTGTCTTGCTCTGTTGGTGTCAGGTGGCTAAGTGTCCTTGAAGGTTATTCCAAATCTGAGTTTCAACAATAGTTCAAGGTGGGAGTTTTTACTCTTTTGCAACCAAGGTTCATGCCATAGGAAGAAGTTAACCTGCATCTAGGGCACAGGCTGGTGTAGGGGGCAGACCAGGAATGAGGGATTGGTGTTTTCATTTGCACACTAAACTGATGTGGCCCAGACAGGGTAAGTGGTCACCTGCAGGTCACATGGGTGAGTGACAGAGATAGATGGAAGGAGATGTGGCCCACTAGATTGCTCTGCCATCCTCTTCCCTGGGACCACGATGACACCTCTACTCGACTTGGGCCTGGCTGTGGCTCACTTGTCCGTCCTCTGCCCTGGCCCTCCCAGAGCCCGTGGGTTATATGGATTTTACCATTCTATCATCCATGCTTGCCCCTGCTGGCCCTTGTGGGGACTGACAGATTGTGTTCAGGGTGGCTCTTCTCTTCTTGACCTGAGGTCCCCATGTGTGGCCAGTGGCTCTGCACCATGCTCACTCCTGGAGGCTCGGGGTGGAGGTCGCTGGGGCAGCCTTGCCTTTGTTATGTGTTAATCCCCAGATGTGATGGTTCAGATGAAATCAAAGAGTGACATGCTTTAGTCATACCGCTAGGCAGATGTAGGTGACTTATACAGCACTTCCACACTATGCCAGTGCGAAGATTGCTCTTCTGGTGACGTCTGATGCTCTTCTGATGACCTAGACACTTCCACCCATGTAGCAATGGTCAAGGCCTGTGCTTGCTGGCGGAAGCTGTGTGAATGCCAAGGGCAAGATGGAAACTTGGCTTCAGTGAAAAAAAGACCCAAGCTGGCTCCAGAGTCCAGCACCCTGCCCTTATGTGACCCTGAGCAAGTTGCTTAGGCTCAGTGTCTTTATGTGTGTAGCAGGGATGGTGGCGATGACGATGGTGCTGATGACAGACACCTGTGGTGTGGTGACATGGGCCTGGGCAGGGGCCCTGGGCTGTGGAAAGCAGTGGTAGGAATGGGTGGTTCTTGGTGGGAGTGGTTGTTGCGTTATGCTGAACGCCTTGGTGGGTGTGGGTCCTCCCTCGCTGCAGCAGCCTGGGAGGCTGATGGGCACTGACCCCTAAGAGCAGGTTCCTCACTAGGCAGATACTGTGCCTGCCCAGAGCCTCTTCTGCGCTGGACACACACGGAGCTTGTGTTAAGGCCTGGGCGTCCATTGTTCAATCAGGCTAATCTGCCTGCCCTCGATAAGGGGAGAGATCGGGTTTCAGGGAGATTTTCCTGGGATTACTTCTAGTAGCCACTCAGTCTAGACAGGACTCTCAGTTACAGGGGTGCAGACAAAGGCAAGGACCAGGAATGCCTGGCCACGAGGCGGGCCCAAATCCCTTCAGACGCCTCCTCCTTTCTTCCTCTCCTTCTCTCTTCTCTGCTCCCCTCCATCTTCCTCCTCTCTTCCTGGGGGCCAGGCCAGGGGAGCAACCAGCCCACTGGCCTGTGGACCCTGGTCCAGCTAGGTGAAGGTCTTGAGCCATGTAGTGTATCCAGGCTGGGCCCCACAGAGCCACTGGAACGTGAGCATGATGTGTGTGGATTGCTCACTCCGTTCAGGGCTCAGTGAGAGATAGGGCATGTATCACCCTGCCCAGTTGCAGCAGGGCTCGCATGAGGTGGCTGTACCATGTCCACTTTACAGACGAGGGACAGTGAGATATAGTTCCACAACTGAAAAGGGATGGGACTTCAGTGGAGAGAGGCCAGTCACGGAGAGGACCCTGGGAGCACAGGGCAGGAAGTGTTGACCCAGGGCTAATAGGAAGGCCATGGAGGAGTATGCTGACTCATATCTCTGGGCTCTGGGGAGTGTGTCTGAGATGTATTTGATAAATTGTTCTTTTAGTGTACCTTTTCTGTCACAAGAGAACCCAAAAAGTCCCGCAAGTGCCCTGGGTGGCCTACTCACATACCTTGGCTCTGGGTTCCATCCTGACTTGGGTACACCCTTGCTCTGTGACCCAGGCCAGTCACTCCCGGACATCATCTGTAAGATGGACATGATATCTGCTCTGCCTGGTAGGAAAGTGGCTGTAAGTCACTGGAGAGAACATGGGTGAAATGGTTTGGGAAACTACAGTGCTATACCGGTGCTATTGGCAGTGCCTGTGTGTGATCTGCCACAGTGAGCTGAGTGAATAAATGAGAATACAGTAATACTCCTTTTTTTTTGTCTTTTTTTGAGACAGGGTCTCCCTGTGCAGTTCAGGCTGGCCTTGAGCTCACTTTGTAGCCCAGACTGGTCTCGAACTCATGACAATCCTCCTACCTCAGCCTCCAGAGTGCTAGGATTACAGGCGTGCGCCACCATGCCCGGATAGTAATACTCCTTCTAAGATAAGGCTGGTGAGCCTACCCTGCTCCCCAACTCACTCAACCCTGAAGAATGTGGGGAGCTGTTCTGGAGCCCAGATGGCCTCAGCAGTCTTGCCCCAAGGCCACACGGGAGAGGGAGCTACAGGTGTGGCTCCTCTGTCCATTTCTTTTATGCTATGAGTGGGAGACACATCCTGGCCTTGCTGCGGTCCTGGATGTACGGGTGTGACTATCCCCCTCAGACACTGCTGTGTGAAGTGGGATGTGGGGATGCAGGGCCTGCCCTTCAGGCTTCTGCAACACGGCACAAAGAGTCAAACACCAGCTGGTGGCTGCAATGCGGCTCTGGCCATGTACAATGCACGTGTGAGAGCTCTGGAGCTGAGGAGGCGGATGGAGGTAGCTCTCCACCTTGTGATTCATCTCTGTTAGGTTTGACACAAGATCTGATCTATTACTTCCTTGTTCTCAACATCTTTCCCTCATGCCCTTGGACAAAGTTAGAGATCTGACCCAAGAAAACAAGACATCTCTCATTTAATGTATTAGCTTTTTTCCAAGCAGAAAACCCTAAAACTAGAACAATAAAAAACACACATACTTGTAATTCCAGCACTCTAGGAGGCTAAATCAGGAGGATCACAAGTTCAAGTACAGCCCAGGCAACTTAGGGAGATCTTGTCTCAAGGAAAAAATTTTAAAAGGACTGGGAATGTAGCTCAGTATGAAGGCTCTAGGTTTAACTCCTAGTACCACAAAAACAACAACAGAAAAACTTACAGGTTCAGTGATCTCCAAAGTGATTGCTTTTCTGTAGAAATGGTTTCTAATTTGAAGTCACCTTTTATCAAGGGCCTCAGATCACAAGTTGAGTTTGGGTATGAGCCTGGGAGGCAGAGGCGGCATAGTTCTGTACCCTCTTCCCTGTGAGGTGCAGATGTCCAGCCTGTGCACTGTGCCCTCAGGGTCAGAGGGAGCACAGTGAGGGCTGGGTGAGCATAAACGTCTCTATGGCAAGGGACACTGGGTGAGGCATGAGGAGCTCGTAGAGTTTTGAGTCTCAGTGACCCAAGTTTGAAGCCTGGATCTACCGTCTGCCAGCTGTGTGACTTAGGCAAGTCAGCCAACCTGTCTGAGACTCGGGTCCCTTATCTGTACAATGCAGAGAGCTATAGGATTTAAGTCACGAGGCCATTGTGAAAATTTGTACAAGGCGGGAGGTATGAGGGGACTGTAAAATGATCAGTGCTCCAGCAGGGCTTGTCCTCAAGAGGCTGTGCGCGGGAGTATTGGCAGGACTTCGAATCTCTTGGCAAAGTCTTCATTGTGGCCTTTAGGGAGAGGAGGGGGGGAGCGTTGACTTACCCTGTGTAATTGGCCTTGGGTGCCTCGACTCATTTCCATTTTTACAAATGCATTAAAAATGCCAGTAGGCTCAGAACAAATGCCAATTTAGCCGTAGCACGGCTTCATCACTGTAATGAGCAGTCTTGAATCTCCACCAAGCCATGCATGGCTGCTCCCAGCAAGATGAGTGGAATTATAATGAAATCAGTATATGTTCATAGACGCTGACTGTGTTATTAGTATCTCTGGATCTGAGGAACCTGATGCTTTTTCACAGTCAGTGAATGAACAATGTCAGTCAAAGGAAGGTGAGAACTGTGTCTGTGGCTGAAAACCAGCGTCGTTCACCGGAAAAGAGGAAATGGCAGCAGCTCCGTCATATCCTCGCTTCAGTCTTGAGTGAACAACCCGATAGCTTTGGGCTTCAGTTTTCTTTTTTGCCGAATGGGATGATTCTTGCTCCTTCTAGCAACAGGGCTCATCTGAAGACTACGTGAAAGTACATGCAGGGTAGATGTTACAAGGTATGGAATTTGGTACAGGTGTACAGAGTTGTTACTGATAGAGGAACATGGTGCTGTATAGATAGTTACTGGCAAAGAATGGTGGGCAAAATTCTCTAGTCAAATTTTAGGTTTCTGAGAAAGAAGGAAGGGAAAAAAAATATATATATATATATACAGACACACGATAGCTAAAATAATTGTACTACTAATTTCTATTGGTTTATTGAAAGGAACAGTTGATGCCTAATTTATTAATTTTGCATGACTATGTCTGGTAATCTGACACACACCTGTAATCCCAGCACTTAGG
>NW_004955408.1:30478566-30515840 GCF_000276665.1 Chinchilla lanigera
ATATATATGCAATACAACAAACGTTGCTAATTTCCTATCATCTTGTTTTGAAATTCTGTGACATTTTTGGTTTCTGAAATCTTTAAGTGACTTGGAAAATTTATCAAATAAGACAACTGATTGCCTTTCTCAGGACCACCCTCTGTTTTTTTATAATTAATTACAAACCCTCCTGTATTCTTTAATACAAATGAGCAGGCAAAAGTCAGCCTATTCTCTTTGACCTGGCCACTATGAAAATTACTAACAATTGGCAGCTATTGGCACCAAATACAAGAGTAGCAGAGAAGGCAGACCCTATAGTTATGGATACTCCTTTATAGGGAATAAACTGAGACCAGAAAAGTGAGACAACTTCCCTCAAATCATGCAGCTTATAAGAGACAGGGTGTGGTTTGAACCCCCAAATCTATTGTCCCCAAATATTACCAATAAGTCAGTAACAAATATTTGACCTTTCCCTCTTCCTTTTTGTCCTCCTTTCTTTTCTTCAGTAATTCCATCGAAAGCCATTGGGTTCTGGTACGGTAGAAGGAGAAGCTCAGCCTCTCCCCCCAAAATCATGGTAAAACTACAGAATAGTCAAAATCAATCATTTCAAGGCTCTAGAAACTGACCCAACTCATACATTTCTGGTAAGGATGTAAAACAGTACAGCCACTCAGAAAAAGAGTTCATTTCTTAAAAAGTTAAACATAAACGTATTGTGTAACCCAGTACCTACTTTTAGGTATCTACCTGTATTGATTTCCTATCATTACTGTAACAAATTACCCTGAGGTTTGGTGCCTTGCTTAAGACAACATAAACTTACTGTATTATCTTACACTTTTGGAGGATAAAAGTTCAATAGGTCCTCCTGGGCTAAATTCAAGGTATGAGCAAGGCTAAGTTGTTCCCTGCAGGATTCGGGGAGGATCTTTTTCCAGCTTCTAGAGCACGCCCACAGTTCCTGGCTCCTGGATGCTTTATCTTTCTTTGAAGCCGGCAAGCATGGGTTATGTCCTCCTCACATCATATCACTGGAACTTCCTCTTCTCCCTTCCACTTTTAAGGACTCATGAAATGACACTGGACCTACCCAGATAATCCAGGATAATCTCACCTTTTAAAGGGCCGCTGATTAGCAACCTTTATTCCACCTGCAATCTTACTTCCTTCTTGTCATGTAATAAAACACATTCACAGGTCCTCAGAATTAAGACATGGTAATAATATAAGATAACCCAGGATAATCTTGCTTTGTGAAGGCTAGCTGATTAACAACCTGTGTGTCTCTGGGATCTCTTTCTTCTGCTGTCATCCTACCCAAGATATATGAAAATACATGTCTATATGAAGAGTGAATGTGAATGTCCATAGCAACATTATACACAATAGCACCAAACTGGCAGTAATCCGAACTTGCATCAGTTGGTTCACAGATAAACAAAGTATGCATCCATTAAGTCAATGTGATGTAACAATAAAAAATGAAGGACCTACTGATACATGTCACAACATGGATGAACTAGAAACATTATACTGAGTGAATTAGTCAGATACAAACAACGCATACTATGTAATTTCCTTTGTAAGAAATTTCCAGCAAAGGCAGATCTATACAGAGGGCAAGGAGATCTGTGGTTGCAGGGTGCAGATGGATGCAGAAGAATACTTGGGAGTTTGTTGGGCTAATGGAACTGTTTCAAAGCTGGCTTGTGTTGAAAGTTGTACAACCCAATAAATTCACTTAAAAATCAATGAATCATGCTAAAAGTGGGTTAATTGTATGGTAATTTAGAATTCATTAAGGTTACATTTAAAGTAAAAAAACATTTAAGCAGGCCCAACAGGGGACATGATCAGGCAGACGGTAAAAACCACGTGCAGAAGGTAGCTCAGTGGAGTAGCAGCCTGGTGGGTTTGAGCATTTAGGTATCTGCAGGGAATAGAGGAGATAAGTAAAGAAATTGGGGGTAATGGAGTCCCATCTTCTCAGTAGTGGAAAAGGGAATTATAGATATGGAAAACTGAAAGCGAGATTAATCTCATTGTTACTGGGGGTATTGGTGTAAGCTTGTGGTTTTTTGGTAGAGTATATGTTACTCTTTTTTTTTTTGTATCGGGAATCGAACTCATGACCTCAGGCTTGCCAGGCAAGCGCTGATGCCACTGAGCTATATCCTCAGCCTAAGCTTATGGTTTTCAATATAGATCAATATATAAATCAGCACAGATGTTGCACACAAATATTTTGGGCTCTTTCTAGCAGGAGGACCTAGGAACAATGACACTTATGTAACAGATAGCCACTTGCTCAGACAATTTTTTTGGTACTGGGGATTTGAATACAGGGTCTTCACACTGAGCTGCATTCCCAGACCTTTTAGTTTTTTGGGTTTTTTTCCTAAGACAAGGTCTTGCTAATTCACTAAAGTTGCCCAGGTTGGGCTTGAACTTCTGATCCTCCTGCCTCAGCTTCCCAGAGTTCTAGGATTACAGGTGTGTAGCACGATAGCTGGCTGTCAGATGATGATTTCTAATACCATTTTCCACTAAAGAAATCAGGGCTCTTTGGAGAAATGGCTAATTCCAGGGCTGGAGCAGGAATAATGCAAAATGCATCTCCTCGTGCTAGGAATGTAAAGAGCTTAAAGGACAGTGCAGACAGGTCAGGACAGAGAAGCAGTGGAGGGCTCCCGCTGGCCCAGCCTGGTACACGTGAGCATCAAAATCTACAATCATGAAAATGGATTAAAAGCCACTAAACAGCATTCCCTGAGCTGTGCTGGTATAAATAGGCATGGAAGAAGCAAATGGCATTCTTCTCATAGTAAGATGCCAACTGGTCCGTGTAGAAGGAATGATGGGGTTAGAAGGTCTCTGTTCAGTAGCCATTGTAAGAATAACTCTGGCAAAATTAAATCTTTAAAATTGTTTCAAATGTAAAGTTAAAAAATAGATTTGTATGCTATGTTGTGTCAGGGTCTCTTTTCTGCTGTAGTTCAGAACCTGTTTAGATAGACGCCAGTTTGCCCCTGCCCTGGATTGTTTACAGGCTACATTTTTTTAAAAAGCTTCTGCCTGCTTGCATGGCCCTGCATTCTCTCCCTGTGTTTGCGCTCGCCTATCACATTGTGCTGTCACCAGGACTGCGCTGTGTTGGGGTCCTGCCTACTTGTCTAATTCACTGCTCCCATCTGGGACAGCTGGGGCAGGATGCCCTAGGGCAGCGTCCCTGGCTCTGAGAGAGTTCTTCTATGAGAAGGAAGAATGAGCTTTCTGTGTGTGGAAGTTGTGACAACTCTTGGCTGCTTGATGACTCTGTGGCCTATTTCCTGGCTTCTAAAACATTGTGGAGGGGGAACGTTGCCTGGGAGTTGGCCTCCACGTTCTAAGTTGCACCTGCATTTGGTCTGGGGGAACATCCAGCTTCATTTCCTAGAGCAGTTTCTTCTGCGCCACAGTCAACAGGTTATGGGAGAACTAGCACCCTGCGGGCCACATGGCAGCCAGAGCTTTTGAGTGTTCACGGACCAGCCAGGCTTGCCTACCGAGTGAACTCTCATGGGCAACCACTTCTTAGGAGATCCCTGGCTTGCCACCTAGAGAAACACCAGCCTCATGATTCTTTTTGTGAAAATAAGCAAACTTGAGGTTGTTAATGAGCTGAGTAATTACTTCTGCCCCCTCTCCCAGTGCAGGCTCTCAGCTCAGAGACAAAAGTGGTTTCTTCATTTGCCAGCCCCCCACCCCCAAGCGTCTTCGTTTGCACGTTGGGTGGGCCACCCTAAGATCTGCAGCTGTTGCGGTTCCTCCTCAGGGGGATTGGAGAAAGGTATTTATGGGGACAGATCCCTAAGACAACTGTTGCCTATGGAGATCACATTGTCAGCAACACCCCTGGGCTTAGTGGCACTGGGGACAGGACAGATGGCCCTGAGCTCTGGGAAGCTGTCCCAGGAAGTTTGGTCGGCCTCCCACAAATAGAAGTCCATCATCCTAGACCTGGAAGTTTGGTTTCTGGATTCATTTTTATGTGCTATATATATTGGCCACTCTCTTCAAAGCAGCCTTGGCCAGCTAGAGAAAAAGAGGGAGATTATGCTACATCCACCCTGAAAGGGCCATCCCAAGAGGGATGAGTGGCTTGTGGGGTGTTTTTTGATAGTCAGTCAGTTGTGCCCCTTCTCGGCAGGGCCTGCTTTGGCTTGGGGTGAGTGGTGCTAGGAATGGTGCTGGAGTGTACAGGGCCGGCAGACGCCCCGAAGCCAGCTTGCATCATGCACAAGGCAGCTGCCTCCAAAGCACAGCCATCATGATCCAGGAAGCTCTGCTTGTCCAGCCAATGTGTCAGGGCCTTTGAAGGCTGTCCTTTCTTCCTCTGTCACAAGGGCTGAATGCTAATACAATATTTTCCCTCCGTCCAGTAGCATACCCTTACCCCTCCCCAGCCATAAACTTTCATTTAGTCATAGCATCAGGTCCTATTGATCTAGAGGCCTACAAACTGAGAAATAAAACCCCCAAGGTACAATAGAGAGTGTGAAAGGGAAAGAAACTACTCAAAAGGAAAGAACGACTGGGATGAAGGAAAAAAGAAAAGAAAGAAGGAAGGGAAAAATACATATCTCTATACACAAGATAGCTAAGATAATTGTACTACTAATTTCTATTGGTTTATTGAAAGGAACAGTTAATGCTTAATTTTTTGATCAATTTTGCATGCCTATATGTGGTAATCTGAACAACTACTTTGAAGGTAACCATATGTAATTTAACAATCATTGTTAATTTCCTATCATCTTGTTTTGAAATTCTGTATCATTTTTAATGGTTTTTTTAAAAAAATTATTTTCTTTAAAATAACAAAACAAAGAAACTGAAGAGACAGGAATCTGCCTGCCCAAGCAAAATGACCTGGGGAAAAAAGTAGCCACAATTATCATTTAAAAGAGGAAGAATTTGAGGCACAAAGCAGCGGTCCATCACAAGTTCTTCCTCCTGGGAAAACATTTGCGGTCCTGCTACCCTGGGCTCTGTGAATTTCCTTTGATGGTGTCCTAGTTTTGCCTTCTAGGAGCAGCTCCCAGATTCTTTGTACTCCAGGGCCGTTGGGTTCACTCTCAGAATTCCTTCTGCCATCTTCCTATCCTTTTCCCTAACAGAAGAGCAGGAAATACACCCTCCTTACAGCGCCTGAGTCACTGTCTCAGCCTGTGTCTTGCTTATAGAAAGCAGGGTTCTGAGGATTTCTTTTGTGAATCAGTTGTCACAAGCTACATTCCAGAAGGTGCTACAAGAAAGAAATGAGCTCGGTCAAGAATTGCCCAGCTTGCAAACAGAATTGTGAGTCCTAGAATCCTTGGTCTTTCAGAGGTGACAAATCAAAGTGTTTCCTCACATTAAGGGTGTGGCCATATGTAATTTGGTCAAAACCCAAATTAAGGCACAGATATTTTTCAGAACATAAATTAAGGATATGGCCATTACATGTTTCTTAAGACCTCTGAATAGATTAAGGACATACTGGTAGACTGGCTTTAATAGGGCAAAATGACTCCTCCCATGGAAGCTTGATGAACTCAATGTCCCTATAATTAGGCTGAGGGAGAGGGAGAAAGAGATGGCTGTCTCAGAATTGTGGATGTGGTGTTTGGCATATGGAAATGGGCTTGGCAGGTTTTGCAGTTGGGTAGTCACGGTTTCAGTGTTCGTGTGGCTTGACCTCAGTAAGAGCTTTCAGCCTTGTGGATTTTTCAGGCCTGTTCTTTTGTTGTTTCTTTTCTTTTTAAGCTAAGTCTTCTGTTTACAGTTATGTCTATGGTGTCTTACCCAGCATTTCTGCGTGTTGATGGTGGGAGGGTGGCCTGCCACACTGCCGGAGCAGTGAATCTCCTGTCTGCAGATGCCTAATCCTATTTGTCCCTAGAACTCAGAGGCACTGTGTCAGTCCAGCCGTGGGCTCAGCTCCCTGCTACAAGGAGAAGGAAGAGACCCATAGAGACCCCACTGAGAGGGGATTTTGTCAGAGCCAGGACAGGCTATGTAGGCACAAGGATATGGAAGAGGAAGTCATGCCCATGGAGAAGTTCTTGAAGTTTGCAAATGAGGAGACTGAGTCTCAGAAACGGCAAGTGATACAGCCGAGGACACAGCTGGGGTAGAAGGCTGAGTCACACTGCCAGGGCCGCCCAGCTGTGAAGCCTGCCTCGTCTTCATGTTGTGTGCTTCTTCAGAAAACAAGCCATGGGAGGTGTGACTGGCTGCGATGGGCCACATGGAAGGCAGCACAGACTGAGGGAGCCCTCTGCCCTCCGTGTATCCCACTGCAGGAGGCTTTGCTAAATGAAGGCCTTGTAGGAGCCCGGGTTGCTAGGAACTCAGAGCTCTGTCCAGCTTCACACCTCAACGTGGGCAGTACAGGCTGGTGGGAGGCACCAACATGTGATGAATTTTGCCGGAATTTTGCTCTCTTCACTTTTCATGGTGGCTACAGATGTTCAAAGGATACAGAAAAGTAGGTCTGCTAAAGTGGGGCAGCTGTGGTTGCACACAGGGGTAGAGGGTGGTGTGGGGTGGCTTGGTTAGGGCTGCAGGGGTGGCCAAGGCTTTGTGGACTTCGAGTCAGTGTCTGGAGCTGCAGTGATTAGAATGTGGATGCTTGTGTGATGATTGTGTGTGATGGTTGTGTGTGATGGGGCTTGCTTGTGAGGCTGTGCACTCAGGAGCCTTGTATAGCTAACCAGCATGGGTAAGGATTTGATCTTCTTGCAGCAAATAAAAATATGGCCCATGCACAAGGCTGACTGTCCTAAGCACTAGCCATCACCAACTCAAAATACAAGACACTAAACCATGATGCCTAAGTAAAAATCATTCATTTTCCCACTGAACTTTTCTCATTTAGTAGCCTGATTTACACTCAAGCCTGTTTGGCACTGCAGTCCTAGGGCCATCGGCTTAGGAATCTGAGGGAACTGGACTCCATGACCAATTGTCTTTGCCCCCCTGTGTGACCCTGGGTGAGTCATTTCACCTGCCAGCCTCATTCTCCAAAAGGAGACAATGGCATCTTCTTATATTGCTCAGCTTTCCATCACTGTGACAAATTCTTGAGGTAATTAGCTTTTAGAGGGAAGAGGTTTATTTGGGCTCAGGGTTTTGGAAGCTTCAGTCCATCACTGGTTGGCCCCATTGCTTTTGGGCCTGTAGCGAGGCAGAACATCACAGTGGAACAAAACTCACTCATCTCATGGCTGGGAAGCAAAAAAAGGATAGGAAGAGACTAGGGTTCTAGAGCTCCCTTCCCATGAGGCCCCATTGCTTAACGCTTCCATGATCTTCCCCAGCGCCAAGCTGGGGACCAAGCACCTAAGGCATGGGCCTATAAAAAGCCCCCAATATCCAAGCCTTAGCATTTCCTTATAGGGTTCTTAGAGCCCGAATCTATCATGCATTGGGTACTTGCCATATGCCAGCCACATATACCCTGTCATTTAATCTTCACAACAATTTCCTGGTGGTTGTATGTGTCTGTGTATGGGATAGTCATTGCTCTTATTCTATAGGTAAGTGACAGACGAGTGATTCTTTCAGCATGACAGTACATGGCAGAGCTAGGATCCAAGCCTAGAAATTGACTCTAAGATCCATGTTCTTATGCACTGAGATGCTGCTCGTATGTGCCCTTCAGGCCCAGTTACTCTTCAGTCCTTGCACACAGAAGCTGCCCATGAATGAGTGAATGGGGAGCTGTGTGCCGATGTCTGCAAACCCAGCCCCAAGGAGTGTGTTGGGTCTCACACATAAAACCCTGCATCTTTTCACTGACAGGATGGTGGACAGGGAGGTGTCTTCCTTGGGGACAGCTACAGGGTGAGACTGGGCAGAACGCTCTCCGCAGGGCTCCAGCTGCCTGTCCCTCTTTCTCCTGGGCAAGCAGGGAGGCATCTCTGGAGTTGGAGCATCGATCCTGGATCCTGGAGGTGGGGATGGGGTCGCTTGATTTAAGGGGTAAGTTCAAAGCAAAAAGGAAGCTCTCTTTAAATTGAAGGGCAGCATGAGTGTTGGGGCCAAAGGAGGATGGTGGAGAAATCCTAGTAAAACTTTACAGCTTCCACATTTCCCCTCCTCTCAATCTTCCCATGAAAGTCATGCATCTGGGGGGCCGTCGCGGCTGAGTGAGGGCAGGAGCCGCCCATTAGCCCAGCTTGAGGGCAAGGGCTTCCGGCTTCATTACGGCCCATCTTGGCCCCAGCAGACAGACAGCCTGCAAGGTGGGGGGCGTACTCCCCGCTTCTGGGTATGGAGGAGCAGTTATGGGATGCCCACCGGAACTGATGGCACCTACTGCCCTCCGGCCCTGCTGAATGGCAAATGGGCAGAGGAAGCTCAACTCTTGTCCCTTTTATATGTACTGACTTAGTAGAGTGCAAACATGTTAAAAGTTCACTTTCTCCTTTACAGGAGTCTATAAAAAGGCTCTTAAACTGGAGTCCTAGGGCCTCCCTGAGACAAACGCAAGGCGAGGCCTCGGGGAGGTGCGGTGCTCCCTCGCCCTGCGCAGCGTTGGGAGCTGCTCTGGACACTGCTTCAGTACAGAACCCGGCACCTTGGCTCTGCCATGTCCACCACAGTGGGTTCATGCCAGTGGGCAGAGGGGCGCCCATGTGGGCTGCCCTGAGGCCGATGGGCTATTTTGGTGAGTCTTTGGTGGCTCTCTCAAGTGTACGAGACAGCAAATTCCCCTGGCCCACGAGACTGGCGCTGGCCCTGTTGAGGAGCTTGCAGTTTTGTATCTCCAAGCAAACAGGTATCTGTGGGAGAGGAGATGCCCTAAGTGTCAACTCAGCAGTAACCCTACTTGGTGACTGGGGTCCTGGGATGTCTTGCAGAGGAGGCAAGAGAGAGCACGGGAGGCCCAAGGCAGACAGCAGAGCGCCCAAGCGGTGCCTCTGGTGATGACTGGCTCTGAGAGCCCCAGAGCCTCAGCAGTACCCTGTTTACTCAAGCATGGCTGAGTGAGTAGGTGACGTACTCCTGGGCAAGCCCAGGAGCATGGGGAGGCCTGGGAAGACTGCCTTACTTCTGAGCCTCAGTTTCTCCATCTGTCAGGTGGAAGAGTGGTGCCAGCTTTATGAGGCTCAGGAGGGTACAGTGAGTAGGAGTTTTGTGGCTCAGAGGACCTGGCATTGAGGTCAGTGGGTAATACAGCTTGTTCAACCAACAGCTAACAGGAAGAGAAGTGAATGACAGTGCTGGGCCTCACTCTGAGAGTCTGCCTGTAGTCCGCCAGCCTGCTCTCTGGGCTTTGTTGTGTGCCACAGCCGAGGCTGTGAGTGGGAGCATGTGGGCCACCCGAACTCACAGGCACATGCGTGGGGTGTCCACCTGACACGTGCTGTTTCTTCCAGCTCTGCTGATCTGACTCCTACAAAGGACCATGGCCTTGAAGGGCTTTGCAGCACAGCTGGGGCCTTGACCCATCATTCCCCACAATGGCAGCTTGCCCCGGTGTCTTGGTTACTTTTTTCTCGCTGCTGGGACAAAATACTTGACGCCCAAAATTAAGGAAGGAAAGGTTTATTTCGCTTACAGTTTGTGGAGGTTTCAGTCCGTACTTGGCAGATTACAAGGCAGAGTGGCACATGGCAGAGAGCTACAGCTCATGGCGGCAGAACACAGCAAAAGCCACAAGCACACACACACAAGGGAGGAAAAAATGGCCAGAAGCACAAAAGCCAGGAAATGGCCCCAAGCAGCCTCTTGCTCTCCCTTACATATGCAAACTATCCACCCCAGGGCGGGTGCAGCTCTCACACCCATAAACAATCAAACTCTAAAAGCCTGCCCCATGGCCGCATGAGGCTTTGGGGGGACACCCACACACAAACCATAACACCTGGGCAGCCAGATCAGGGCTGTGAGCAGGTCCCTCTGGGGTCTGGGTATGTTTGATGGGAACAGTGCCATTCGACTGGCCTGGAGTGGCCGCTCACACACCTAAGACACAAAAATTCCGTAGCAAGGACTTCTGGGCCCCTCAGCCAGGTTTGAACAACCCAGAGCTTTCCTAACAGAAGCAGTGCTCAAAGCTGAATGACAAGCAGCAAGGGGACACAGACACCTGTCACTCGTCCATGTGTTCTAGAACAGAGCATCTCAGTACAACATTCTGCCCAACTGGAGATGTTCTATCATCAGGACTGTCCAATATGATAGCCACTAGCCAGATGTGGCTAGCATACTTGAAACATGGCCAGTATGAATGAGAAGTTGAATTCTTAACTTCATTTAATTTCCATAAGTTTAAATTTAGCCATGTGTGGCTAGTGACTACTCTATTGGACAAACAGTTCTAGAATATTTCTTGTCAACTAGACATCATGACAGCACCACATAGAGAGGGGTTCTGAGGCCTCCAGCACCCTTAGCTACAAATGCTGAAGCACTGACTGCAGTATTGACCATGTGGATGAGGCGAGCTGGTTGCTCTCAAACTCTGGCTATTGCCAGAGTTGCGGTTTTAGCCATGGTACATACATAGCTTCAGTATGAAGTAAAAGTAATAGCAGTTCCCTTTGATTAGACATGAGCAGCATTATGTTGCCAGCTCTACAGAAGAGGAAACCGCTAAAGAGGTGAGGTGATTTGCCCCAAGATCATATGGGGTGGCCTACTTCACACTGCTACCCTCTCCTCACATCCCAGAATAAAGGACTAGTCAAGCTTCATGTTGAAGGAAAGCCAGAGTCTGGGGACCAGGTCATGAGCTTCAAAGCACCATGTTTTCACTTGGGCTCCCCTTTGTCAGACCACCTCACAGTGCTCCCCAGGACGAGACGCCTGCCCCTCTTTCCTGTCATCTGTTCCGCTCTGGTGGCCAGGGAAGCAGGTAACTTCCTGACATACAGCTATAGGAACAGAGCTTTCAAGGGATCCAATGGTCTGCCCGGGATCCCACAGGGAATTGGCCACTCCCCTTGGCCGCCAGGAGGCAGGACAGGCTCAGTGGCTTTCTGTCTCCCACCACCCAAGCCCTCCCTGCCTTGCTTCCACTTCCTGTGGCCCCTGGCCAAGTGCACAGGCCACACCCGTGGCACATTCTCGTGAACTGGTTTCGAGAAGTGGCGTCCTCAGAGGTTGGGTAGGGCCCAGATGGGGTGGTCCTGCTCCGTGGGGCGGGTAGCTGACAGGCCTTAATAGGCACATTGTCCCCTCACTGCTGAGAGTGCCGCCCGGCCACTTCCTCACATGCCTCGTGCTGGATGAGCTCATGTCTGAGGCTGCGGGCGGCACAGGAGAGGCAAGGCCGGCTGCAGGGAGGCCCAGAGGCCGGCGAAGCCTGCGCGGGCTGGGGCCAGCAGAGTCGTGAAGCGGAACGTTGTAATGAGCGACGCCGGCTGGATTTATGGGGCTGCGCACGTGCGCCTGGCCTTCCTGCGAGGGCCTCCGCATGGGAACAAAAACAAGTCCTGGCCTGAGGACGGCGCGACTGGGTCTTAACAAGAGCCCACTAATTACTGGAAGGCCCCAACCAGGACCCCCAGCCTGAGGAGCAGCAGAGCTTAGGGCCAGTTCCTGTGTCAGTTTGGGCTTTGCTAGAGTCCTGGGTCTCTGCCCAGCAGGAAGCACAAATGCTTAGGGGACCTAACATGCAGACTAGAGCTCCTCTACTCACTGGCTTTGAGGCCTAGGGGAAAAAACGTGCTGATTCAATCTCCTCACTTATCTCCATCTGTAAAATGGGATAAGATACTTTTCAAGGCCAGTGGGAGGCAGCATTATAGAATAACAAAGAGCGTACGTCAGGGTTAGTCATGCCTTGCTTTGACTTTTTGTTTGGCAAAGTTTTTCCTGTGTGGCCTGGGCAAGCGCTTGGCTTCTCTGAGCCACACTCACTGACCTAGAAAATAGGGATATAAGGTTCACTTTACAGAGGTTATTGGGAGGGTTTGATGAAATGCTGTTCTCAGGCTTCTCAGTCTGCACTATGTTCCCATCACAGCCACATCTCTTGTATAGTTAGTGTGGGTGTATGTCCCAGAATGGAGGTGGCAGATGCCTCTGGGTCTCTCGGTGGGCTCCTTAATGGTCCTGCTGCCATTATGATTCTGCTCAGTGCTGGAATGGATCAGGTGGCAGAGGGTGCTGCTCCTGGTCAGGGGCATATGGAGAACCCACAGGGGCCACCCAGCCTGTACTGGTGACCACAGGCCTTGGGTGGCGCTGACAGCAGGATCTAGTGTCCCGTCATAGGGTTGGCCTAGGAAATGATCTTCCTGATACCAGTGTGTGTGAAGGGTCACCAGGACAGGCTAACAGTGGCCTGCCAAGGACGCTTCCCCGTGGCTGTGCCCTGGCCTGGGCAATAGTACACCCAAGCTCGCTGGTGCAGGGGCAAGGGCTTTCTGCTGTCATGACCCCCAGTCCCTTCTGCAAACACTCTCCATCATTCTCCCAGCTATTCATAGGATAGACTAAGCATCTAACCCAACAGATCCCACATTGATTCCTTTTCCAAGTCTGGATCTGGACAGAGAAGAAGCACCAGATGCCATGAGATCTGGGCTGCAATTAGCAGGATGACAAGAGGGAGCTGAGTTTGGGCTATATGCCAACATGAGACTCAACTCTGAAGCCACCATGTTCCCACAGGAAGTGAGATGCATTACCCCTGGCTGTCACCAGGGCCACGGTGTTAGGAATGTCTTTGAGGACACCACACCCCCGCAACAGGCCCTGATCCTTGTCGGAGTCAGGCCCATTGCATGCTACCTGGCTTTTGAGTCCTGGCGGTGACTCATGCAGCCACCGAGAGGGAGCCTCACCCTGCCGTAGGCCCTCTGTTGAGGCCTGTGGGTGCAGCAGGTGCTCAGGCATTGCCCCGCCTCTGTGGAGGGCAGGCTCTCCTTCCCTTGACTACCACTATGTCCCCAGAGCCTACCACAGGGATTGGCCCAGAGGGTTTGGGGAATGCACGCAATGTGGCATGCAGTGTGTTACAGCCATGTAAATGCCAGGCAGATGTCTGGAAGGCATGGTACTGTGGCTGTAAGCATGCAAGGTGGACAGTGAGAGGGTGCCTTGTCCAGACAGCAAGTCAAGGAAGGCTTCCTGGAGGAGGTGGAGGGGATGTTTAAGGGTGGAAACCTGTGGGGTTGAACCAGGCCTGGTGAGCAACTGGCATGTTCTAAGAGCTAAATTCCAGGCATGAGTGGCCCTCCAGGATAAGAACAGATGAAGAAAAGGCAAGTGTTTGGTGAGGCTGGAGAGAGTGGCTGGCCTTTTTCCCTTTCCAGGCCTCTGGAGGAGTTAGCAGCCAGCTTTCCAACTTCTTCAGGCCTCAGTTTCCTTATCTGCAAAGTGGAGACGCTGATACTACATCTCAAGGTGCTGTGAGGGTTAAATCACAGTGTGTGTACACAGATGTGCGCTGCATATTATAAAGGGTTGAGGGGGTTATACTGATGACTTGGTGGATATTGCCTTTGAAAAGCCCAGAGGTGGCTGGGAACACTTAAGTAGGCATGGGACAAAAGGCGAAGGCCTCCTGAGCAGCAGTGTCTCTTGGGTGCAGTCCAACTGGTGCAATCCCGGTTGTTTGCATTTGCCCATTATTAAGTCTAGTGGTCTCTCCGTGACTGTGGACAAATACATCATGAGTACTGTGAGCCCAGTGGAAGTTCCTTAAACTTAGCCCAGTGCTTGCCAGAGATGGTGTTTCCTGGAATGCAGACTCAGGGCCAAGTGTACTCTGGTGGGAGTGCGAGGCCTCTCAAGGTGGGACTCCATAGCCAGGACCTCCATGGAACCTAATGAGGGGCTGCTGGGTTTCAATTATGCACTGGGCCCTGGTTTGCAGTGTTTGACTGACAGCTCATTACCCTGCTGCCATTTTTGGGCAGTGGAATTTAATCTCCCAGATGGGAAGCAAATCAATTTGCCCATCCACTGCAGCTGAGCCTACTTGAACTCAACTCTAATTTATTCTCTTAAGCTTAGGAAGCCTTGTTGTTTCAAGGTATAGAAATATCAGGTTTCCCAGTCAGCCTGGCCAGGGAGTGCACAGGCAGACGTGCTGAGAAGGTCATGCCTGGGGCCCGACCTAAGAGCCATGGTGGTTAGCAGGGCATATGCCATCAGCCTGTGTCAGAAGGAATTGGGGCTTTTGCTCGGTCCAGGCTCATGAACGGGTGTGTGTGTGTGTGTGTGTGTGTGTGTGTGTGTGTGCGCGCGCGCGCACGTGTGTGAGACATCTGATGGTGTTAGTATCAAAGTCACCTGCCCAAACAGGGCTCAGAGCCAGAAGGGACTCCAGCCAGCAAGGCACATTTGACCTCCTGCTTCTGTGTGTTCTAAGGCTATTATTCTGCACTGGATCATCTCTGTGGTTTCAGGGCTTGGACATAAAACACAGAGGGTGTTGTCTTGGGATTCTAAGCTTTTAGCCCTCCTCAAAGTGAAGTTATAAACCTGAAGCCGTTGGGGACCTTCAACCTGTGATACTGGAGTAGTTTCTATTTTGTGCCCAGCAGGACAGTTCGAGGGCTTCTTGGTGAGAGCATAAGACTTGCTGAGTGTGTGCCAGGACACATATGCACTGACTGTGTGTGTGTGTGTGTGTGTGTGTGTAAAATCATTGTGCAGCATGGTTGCTGTGCCTGGCAGATCCTAACAGGAGTCCCAGGAGACCTGTTCTAAGTACTCCAGAGGGGGCTGTTGGCAGATCTGTGGATAGTTCTGATCATTTTGCAGGGTGAAACAGGCCCAGGAGGACTGCTCATGGAGAAATTTTAGCTATGTGTTATGGGAGGCAGAGCCCCAGATTTCTGATTAAGTTGGAAGATGTTTATTTGCATGTCCCTGAATTCTGCTCTCTGCCAACCCAGTGCTCTGGAGGCTCCTGTGTACATGAGGGGTGTGTGTGCTTGGGCGTGGGGCAATTGCTAAGGAAGGAGCAAAGCAGGAGGAGGAGGAGGAGCAGGAGGTAGAGGAGCAGGAGGAGGAGCAGGAGGAGGGAAGTGCCTCCTATGGCTGAGGCAGTGTTTCTAAGACACTCTGGTCCCTGAGTTTGACAAAGCGGCTGGGGCTGGGCTGGTTTTCAGGGGTCAGGGAAAGGCCAATCTATTTACACACCTTTGCCAGGAGCATGGAGGGTGGTGAGCGGCTGGGGATTAATGAGCAGCATTATTGCCTCTCCTGGCAGGAAGATCACGTGATAATATTTTGATATCCGCACCCCCAGAAGCAAATACAACAGGCCAGGTTATAAATAGAAAAGCCCAAGAATAGGCGGCCTCACCCCTGCCATCAAGCATTGCCCTTTCTTCTCGGGGGGTGGGGTGGGGTGGGCGTCAGGACCCCTCTCCACCCCAAGCGATTTGTTAGGCCGATTGCTGAAAGGCGGCACCACGGCTAGCTCCCAAGATAACCTGGACGGTGGAGCTGGCAGTGCAAATTAAACAGCACAATTGCTAAAGAGTACATGGGCCAAACCATCCCCTAGGACCAGGGTGACTGACAATGCAGCCTGAATGACAAATAGGGAAATGAGAGGCTTGCCTGTACCCGCCCGGCATGGCCTACCCAGGGCTCCTATCTCCTGAGAGAGGCTGGGCATGGACAGCCTACGGCCCTGGGATTGGGAGAGCTGGGATTCTGGAAATTAGTGTCTGTCTGTCTGTCTCTCTTTTTTAACCATTTATTCTTTGTGTTTTAGGTAAGCTAGTTTGTCCATTAGGGCTAGCTGTAGCTGTGAGGATATATAGCCACCTGACCTCAGATGGGAAGAATTCTGCCAGACAGATAAACCCATGGGTGGACATCTCCAAATGCCAAGAATTGAGGCTGGCAGCAGAGCCAGGATTGAAGTGGCTGTCGTGGGTGGGAGCAGGAGGTGCAGACTGGGGATTCTCAGCAGAGGAGACCTGGGCACTCCCCAGCTGGGGCTGGGAGGGCAGCCTATGTGCCAGCTTGGCATTTGTCATCCACTGCTTTGCTCTCTTGGCCTAGAAGTTTCCAACCTTTCCTACAAAGTCTATCACTAGATTATTCGCTCCAGAAAACCCTCCAGGAACCCTCTGACCCAGTGAGCAGAACATCCTGCTCTAAGCCTCTGTCACTGGATGGAGACACTGTCTGACCTGCCTTTACTGAAAGCCTCCAGCCTGAATAGATAGTAAGCACTCTTCAAGTCCAGCTGATTGCTGTGTTGCTTGAGTACATATTTTTCTGCCTCTTTCATCTCATAGGTTGTTTCAATCCCCTGAGTCAGCCACACGGGCCTTGTCAATGAATAGCAACACACACTGCCTAACTAGAGAATAGAATACTTATAGCAGATACCAAATTAGACTGCAGCTCCAGGGAGGGTGGAGAGAGCTCTGGCTATACAGTTGGACAGAGTTGGGTTCAAATATCAGCTCTACCTTATATAGAGGTGTGCCCTTGAAGAATATGCTTCACCTCTCTGTGTTGTAGTTTCTTCATCTATAAAAGAGATAACATCACACTCCTCACGGGGGTGCCACGAGAATAAATGAAATGATGTGTGTAGAGGACACACACAGAGTGGTTATGACTGTCAGTTTAGTTCCAGTTGGAGCCACAGTGCTGTTAGAGCTCACATATAATTTCAAAAGGCGCATGGAGGAGTGCTGAGAAAATCGTCTGGATTATTCAGGACAGAGCCCAGCTGCAGAGAGCAAGGTCGTTCTTCCAAAACAAGTGGGAACGGGGATTGTTTGTTGACTATGGCCACTGTTGGGTCACAGGGGGAAGGGGGCTCTGCTGCGTAGCAACCTCTGCCAGCCTCTCCACACAACTTAGGGCACAGGGAGGGCCGGGCTGGGCTGCACAACACTAACCTCAGGATTCTGTGGGGGTTTCTGCCCTCAAGAAAATTTTATTCTTGGTATATCTTACTAATTGTAAACTTTTCTCTGGAATAGAGGCATGTGTGCATTTCAAGATTCCTTGCAGTTGAACCTTTTTTTTTTTTTTTTACTCTAATGAGTTTTTCTCCTCCTTTAAACATAAGGCAGATGTCAGAGGACAATTTTTGATCAGTTTTAAAAACTAACAGGGTGGTTTAGAGATGATAGGAATCCCAGACTGGTCATTGGCTCCTTCTCTTGGTTTCACTGAGAATTTCTTCAGTGTGCCCAAGTCTCAGGGGCATGATGTACTTTGAATTAGTCAAAGTTCAGAAACAGTTAGGTGATTATGGCAAAAACTGCACGCAAGGCCTGACAAATGCAATTTATTCTTTTGTGCAATCACAGGGAAGAGCAGAGACTGGCTGCTCTTTTCTCTAGATACTTCCCAATCCTTTGAGCGACATCTAGTGGATGATCTTTGAAAAAAATACAGCATTTGTTTCTGTGGTATTTTTCCAATGTGAAGGAAAGCGAGAAGCCATTTGACCCTCACTTCTTTCTAGGTGTTCAGTAAAATGGCCTGAGATGGATATTTCAGGATCTGGGTTGGAAATACCACAGAGGTCAAACAGACGCTCTTGTTGCTGATTAGCATTCCTTCGGGGGCTCTGTATCACTGTTTGATCTGTTTGTCACTTATTAGCACTGGGATAACAGGCAAGTTTCTTCTCTTGGCCTCAGTGTTCTCAGCTATGAAATGTATCTAAAAATAGGACTTGCCTTAAGGTGTCACTGCAACAGCAAATGAAATGATGCCCGTGGAGGACTCAGTACAGTGCCTGGCACACAGCAAATACCAGTGTTCTAACTAACACTGGCTCGTTTACCCTTCATCCTGCCTGCAGGGTCTACCTGTGGAAAAAATGCTCTTGGAGGGTAGCACAGTCTGGTTTGTCCAGACAGTTCCCAGATATTATGATGAAGTGGTATCATTTTAAGATGCATCCTCTAAAAAAAATTAACACCAGATATTTTCTCTCTCTCCCGTAGTCTAATCAAGAAATGGGAATACATAATCTAGACCCAGCAAAGATGTTGTAAAAAACTTTTAAGATTCTTAATAACACCTGACACTTAAAAGGAAATTTGGAAAAACTGCTTTTCCAGGTCTGGGTTAGAAGTTGTTGCCTTTCACCGAAAAGATTGGTTGTATGATTTTCTAGACCAGCGATGGTGAACGTTTTAGCACTTTCAGTGGTACCAGAGCCCACTGAGGCATTCCTGCCGTATGTTTGCCGCCCCTGTTCTAGACCTTCCATTCTCATTTCATGAGGCTCTTTGGAAAGAAAGAGCGTGCATCCATGCTCTGCAGGGTGTTACAAGTTTCTTCCTGTGAAGTCTGCTTTAGAAGGGAGCACTTTTTGAAAAGAGGGAAGAAGGCTTCTGTGCATGTTAGGCAAACTTAGCTTAAGGCCTAAGTACTCTGTGAAGCAAAAAGTATGTTTGCTAACGTGTTTCAGCTCCTCTGGTTTGGCTGGGATCCCTAAATAGACTCTATCCCTAAGCAGGCCGGGCTGTAAGCAGGCATGTAAAAGCTGGCTGCACACTCTGGGGAGCTGGGCTCGGGTGGCAGCTCGCCTTGCAAAGCTTCCAGAGCCCCCCGCCAGGGACCTTGTGCTGCAGGGGTGACTGGCCTAACAGCACCAGCAGAGAGCGTGAGGTATCTGCAGCTCTGCTTGGCAAGCGGCCCTGGGCACCCGGGTCCAGTCATGAGTCACAGCGACTGGCTGAGGGGCAGATGGGAGGATGGAGTCTGGAGCTCTGGGCTGTGTGTGCCAGCCTGCCACATTCTCACCCATGTGGCTTTTGTGCGTCCCTTCCTCAGTGGTGAATGGGATCAGCCCCTTGCCTACGGTCGCAAGACTGAAAGGACAGACTCTATAAATTCTACAAGCCACTGGGGGCCAGTGGATGGCCCCTCACCCACTGCCCCAGCCTCCTGAGGGGTGGGCCGTCCGCCCCCTCATGCTGTGACCGGGGAAGCCGTCCCACGACTGGCCACTGATGAGCACAAAAACTTGAAACATGCCAGTCGCAACAACAGTTTAACATTTTACTAAATCAATTCACACAAATTCCAAATTGCAAATATAATTAAGGACAACAGATTCTGTTCTGCCTTTTAAATCTTTCATTTTCAAATCCATCATTAAGACAAAAAGTAAATAAAAATTAGGTCTGTTGCAAATTCATGATTTTTCTTCTGAGAAAAAAAATTATAGTAAAAAGAACGCCACTGGGTGTACAATAAAGCACCACAACACACGGTTACAGACAGGGCTTCCTGGCTTCTGCGACGTGTAAAAGGGACCGTTCTCCCCACTGCTCTGCGTCAATCAGGATTTCATTAAAATAAAACTATAAAATCTCCTAGGTTACACTAAGTCAGACACAGTCTGGAACACAGTGCTTAACAACAGTAATGCCAACTATCAGTGCTAACGTAAAAACATTTTAGAAGGTCAAAAACAATTAAACTGGAAACCAAAACCTTATTTTCCCTAGATGAGCAAAACTGAAAATGAAAGGGTTCTCGCCTCCCAGTAAAAGTGAAGGGGATTTTTTTCTTTTGAAGGGGGTGGGCTGGGGTGGGGGACAGCATGGGTTGGCTCTGGAGCTCTTCAGCCTAGTTGGCATCCAGCTTGGCCATTTCCTGCACGTAGATGCCTATACTCTCACTGTCAAAGAGCACGAAGTACACCGTTTTGATGGAGGAGGACATGGTGGACACAAAGTAACTGGAGATGGCCTTCAGAATGAGCTGGGCTGCTGTCTGCTTCGGGAACCCATTCCTGCAGGAGAGAAAGCAAACACTCAGCAGCTAGGCAGCCACTATGATGGGGGACCTGCCCCTTCCCTGCACCCCCTCCCACAGGAGGCCCTAAAGCTGGGCCCGTGTCCACTGAGCTGCTTGTGTGAGGAAGCCCAGTGCCCACGGAATGGAGGACAGGCAATGGCAGAGAGCTGACCCATGCAGCAGTGAGCAGCAAGCTTTCTGGCACCTGGGAGGTTTTCTGAAAGGCAGCCAGCAAGCCGTAGGAGGGTGTTTTGTGGTGAGCATTACGTTGTCCAAGGGTAGTGCAAGCTTTTCCCATCATCCCTGCCACTAGTGCTGTGCCTGGACCACACAGCCAGGGCTCCTGATGGCCCAGTGGGTGTCGGCCTCAGAAATGGCTGGAGGGTCTTTAGGAAGGCACCCAGCTTGGCTGCTGTCCCCCGACACTCTTCACACCAACCTTTAGATTTCATGGCTGCAAGTACTGCTGGACTACACATACCTCCCAACACATACCAGCTGGTGCCACCCTAAATACCAGGGCATCAGGGATGGGGACAGAACAACTCAGGGCCGAGTGGCCTTTTCATCTTGGGGACAGTATCCAAGTCTCCAAATGGACTGGAATCCATATATGTGATAACTTGAAGTAATTTTTAGAGAGAGGAGCTCAGAACTTACATGGAAGGTGAACTCAGGACTGAGACTTGGCGCTCATGGATCTGTGTGTGCCTGAGCCTGCTCCCAGTCAACACTAACAACCCAGGGCACCCAAAGGAAAGTGGTACAACCAAGGCAGCTTGCCCGTTCCGGTGGAAATAACCTGAACTTGGAGCCGGTGACCCTGGACTCAAGTACCTGGTGATCCCATTATGCAGTTCATCACACTGAGGGAGAGGGCCCACTTCACAGGGATTTCTTTGTTCACTGGCACATCTGCAAACCTGCTGGCCTCTGAAGTATGAGCCCAGCCTGCCATCTGGGCTGGTCCCTTGTTAGGGGGATCCCTGTGGCCAGGTGAACACGTCTGCAAACAGGTGCAGTGAGAATGTTTCCGTTTTAAGGCATGGGTTGTCCCCTGGAGAGCTGGAAGCATTCCGCTGCTGTCAGTGCTGAGAGCACTGCCGGCCCACAGGAGGAAACTGTTCTGGGATTTGCTGTGAATCATACAGAGCTTCGCCCACAGCTTGGAGTGGAGACACCGGAGTTCTGGGCGCTTCAGGAATGGAGCACCTTCTTAGAGGACGGGGGCAGGGGTGGGGGTTGCCCCAGGACATGCTCCCAGCCTAAGGGCATTTAGTGGGGTGTTACCTGGGTCAGGGCTCCCTCCCACACAGATGCTCCTCAGTACATGTGCACAGTCAGTGCACACAAGGCAGCCAAGCCGAGAATGGCTCAGAGCTCTCGGGACCTTCTAGTTTTCTCCCAAGAGACCCTGCTGGCTCCAGACAAACAGCTGAGCTCAGCTGGAGAGGGTGGGGACTGTGTAGGAAGAAGTCTTCCAGGAGAGCGGGCAGCGAGCCCGACACCCATGCCTACTCTCAGATCTAAAAGCTCAGCCTGCTGCAGCCGCTGTGACTGTCGTCACAGGCATCGAGAACGCAGAGGGCAGGTTTTCTGGAAGGTACATGTCAGGAATGGCTGGAGAAAGTCAATTTGATCTTCCATTTTAGGAGGGTCCTCCCAGCAGTGCAAGCTCTGTTCAGTTGCGGCTGGGCTCCCCTGTGCTGGGGCCAAGGGAAGCCAAGGGCTTCTGGAGTTGGCAGGCTTCTGTGTGCAGACATTACCTAGGTGCATAAGGACTGAGAGCTGGGAGGACCATGCTCCCCCAACTCCATACTGCCCCAGCAAGGGTCCCTTCCTGCCCGTCCTGCCTCACACCTGCACAGGTAAGCTGGGCTGAGGGAGGGCCTGTGGGACTGTGTGGAATGGCAGTGCGTCATTTGAACTAATGGGCCCAGCTTGTCTCTTTCTGTGTCTGCCTTGAAGCCTCCCAGGAGCTGGTCTGCACAGTTCACGGCGGCTCTAACTTTAAGTACCATGCTGTGGTGTGACGCATACAGTGTGGCCCTGGCCCATTCTTTCCTGCTGAGTGGGAGGCTCAAGAGCTTCCCTGGAGCACCCAAAGTAATCTAGTCACTCCTGCCTGGGCCCAGCACTTCTGACACAGGCTCTCCAGTCTTCTGCCTTGGACCCCTGAAAAAGGTGTGAGACTTTCACTGAGGGAATATTCTTTTCTGTTCTTCTACATTCTCAAACTCTAGCCAGCACCAGAGAGAAGGAGGGCTTGTTGGAACTCAGCTTGTCAGGTGCTACCTGGAGTTTCTGATTCTGCAGGTCTGGGGACCACTCTGAGGACCACTGTTCCACACAGAGCCAGCATATATTTTATAAGCAGAGCTCACACAGTACTAACCCACAGGTGAGGGGGAAGGTAAGGAGCAAAGGTTTTAGATCAGCATTACCCACACAGGCACAACCTCCTGTTAAGAGGCTGTCGTGCCAGAATATACCCAATCTTTAAGGTTGCTGATGCAAGTTCATGAGTCTGAATTCGTTTCTAGGAAAATCTTATGTTGACAAAGCCATTTCTCTGTCCTAGGAAACCACAAACTAAGCAAGTGCCATGAGACTGGGAGCTCGAGACCATGCAGGCTGCCAGCCAGAAAGGCAGAGGAAATGGCTTTCCTGATGTTTTCAGGTAGGCCCCCAAAATGTCTCCTAGTTGCCTCAATTAGATGCATTTGTAACACAGTGGGATGCACGAGAGGCTCTCATTCACGCTTTATACACAGCCCCACGCTCTCATGCAGCAGTACGGGCAAGCCAGTCCCAGTTTTGCTGACGTACAGCTGGCCTGACAGCTCTACCATCCCAGGGCAGAGAAGTTGAGCAGTTAGGAGCTCTGGGGTTCCTGGTGCCACACAGGATCTGAGTGTCAGCCCTGAATCTGCCTGGTCTTGGCGTGCTCAGGAATGAGAGGCACAGTATGGAACAAAATGCCATTAAGCGCCAAGTGCCCATCTTTTAAGTGGATGGTCTGAGAGGGTCTTTCTAAAGGCTAACACAGTGAAGCACGGCCACCCCACCTCACGTCCTGTGACAGCAGTGCATGGGTGACTGTTAGTCCAATCTACAATGCCCAGGTGTTCGGGAGAGCTATCAGCCCTGGTGCTGCACGCAGCCGCACAGCACAGGCTCTCTGGTGTGGTGCTGGCCTGCTGGCTGCCTTGCGAGAGCCTCCTGTCCACTTTTCAGCTTTGGCTTCTGGCTGGCTGGTTCCCTCACTGGTTGCATAACCACCGTCTTTCTCAATGGCTGTTCCTGCTTAGCCAGGTCTCTGTGACTTCCTCTCCAGCTCTGTGACAGTCACCTGCCCTCTGGCTGCACTGTCTGCCTTTTAGAAGGGAACAGATGCCACAGAGTAAGAGGGTAAATGGCTTCGGTTGCAGAATCAGATTTGGGTTTGAATCCCAGCTGCCCTGGGGGGCGGGTATTGGCCTTGCTAAGCATCAGTTTTCTTCAATGAAATAGGTCCTTTGAGGGTATACTTCGTGAGGATGATGCTTCCCCATCCACGCTCCCTCCTTTTTCAGCCCCACCCTGTCTGTAGGTTGTTTCTGCCTTCAGTTCCACATGGGCCAGGTGCCTCCCAACATAGTCTGGGCCTTGATCACACTACTCCTGCTCAGGCCTTACTCTGTGCAGACTAACACAGGTGTAAGCTGCCCCTGTGTCATGCCAGTTGTGTCCAGAATAGTCTTTCCCCAGATTCCTGGTCCCCATTGCCCTAGACTAGTGTCAGGGGACCCTCTCTCTGTGTGATACGCTCTTGGGTCAGCCTGTTCAGTGATGGCTGTGGTATACACACAGAATGCTTGTCCTCCTTGGATATGTACCTGAGAAAAGGTTCAAGCTCCTCCAGCTCTGCTGAGCCTTCCCTAGTGGCCTCACTAGTACCCCCACTTTCTGGGAACTCACCCTCCAGGGACAGGACAGGCTGAGCTGTGAGCAGCAGGTGTGTGGGGACTGCAGAGGTTCACATGGACAGCAGCTGCAGCCTGGGGAGGGAGGAGCCCAAGCAGTTGTCATGGAGGGACAGGTTGGGAGCCTGCCTTGATGGCTGCATAGGGTGCAGGTGGACTCTGCTCTTCAGCTGGGGCAAGCCCCTTGTCTAAGTGTCTCGGCTGTGTGAGAGGTGGGTAGGGCGTTCTGCCTTAGAAACAGGGATGTGCGAAACGGCTGTCACTTCCCATGTGGACACTTCTGCACGGGGTTTAGATTTCCCCCACTGTGCTGCGGGCTGCTCCCTGGCCTTTACCATTTCCCCCAGTTTTGTGTGGCTTTTGAACCACTGCCAATTTAAATTTGTCCTAGCCAGAGGCCACTCCATTCAGAGGTACAGACTGAGTCATCAGGATCCTAGGGGGAGAACAGTGGTACCTAAGAGGAAGAACACTCAAAAGGGACGATGGCTCCTTACATGGGGCTGGAGAGGCGATGAGGCAGCTGGGAAGTAGCATCGCTGCAGGGCACAAATAAACTAGTGAGGAGTTCCGGTCAGCTCATTGGTTTCAATCTATTTCTTTTACCTCTAAACCTAAGGCCTAGAGAGCAGAAAGGCTGATGGCACTGCTTGGGCAGGTCAGGGAGCACAAGGTATTCCCAGGCTCCCTGAGACTGGCACAGGGACTGCTTGGGCAGGGGCTCCATTGCCCGGCTATGTGACCTGAGGTGATTACTTAATCCCTCTCAGCTTCAGGTTCTTTGGCTTTGCATGGATTTAAGGATAGTGCTCACCTCTTAGGGTTGCTCTGAGATAACACAGACAGAGGGTTCAGCAGGTGTCCAGGGCTGTGTGGATCCTGATAGATGGAGGCTTAAAAGACACAGGTATCTTTCCTTTCAAGCTTATAAATCTAAGGAAAGTTTAATCAAAGCCCCCAAAATAGTCATTCCCTGTGGACTGCTCTGGAGAGGGGATGTCTCCTAATGTCAGACAGAGACTGGGGAGTAGGGTGTCCATGGATACTGTGACTAGGATGGTTACAAGTGGGAGTGTCTCATCCACCACCAGCCAGGGCAGACAGGCTAAAGAAGAAGGCATCACCCAGGAGGGTCCTGGTCAGCCTTCACATTTGGAGAGGCCGGGCTTCCCCTAGAGAAAGTGACTCCTACTCTTATCCGTGTTTGCATTTATATTCTTTAAATTTCAGCATGACTTTGATGCCAGAGACACTGGATGCCACAAACAAGCAGTTTTATTTCCCCTCCTAAACCCCCTGTGATTTACTGGCTGGCTCTGGTGTAATCCCATTCTTTCCTCATGAAAGGGAGGGCAGCTGTTTCCACGGCTGTGGGACGAGGTCTGCCTGACAGATGTGGGCCCAGGGAGCACGGCACATGTGCTGCCTTTGGCATTTTGCCCTCTTAAAAGCTTTCAATTGATTATTTTAAAAAACTTTTTACTCCATGAAAAATGTAAATAAGTTTGTAATAACAGATGCTCTTTTATGGGAATTACTTTTATGCTTCAATTAAAATTTTCCCAATAGCCATATGAAAGAGCGTGAAATTATTACCTCCAATAAAGGCTCCCATTGCCTCGCTCTTCGGAAGCACCTTTCATCAGAGTAGATCAAAGTGCATCCAAAGCACTAATTAACTGAGCCTCAGAGCCATCTGTGAGCAAAGGTACTCCCTATGGCCTCACTTGTTAAGGAAAGTTAGGGAACAGCAAAGTTGATTCATTTGTGGAAGGTCACACAGCACCATGACAAAGGATAAACCCGTGGGAGGGTGGAAGAAACAGGAAGTACGGCTACTTAAACTCTGATCTACTTTGTAAAAGTAAAACAAAGGTCTTGAATCTACTTGGGGACTCATTCTGACACCTATAACACCTCCAGAGCTCCAGGGCAGGTTAAGTCACTGGATGCTTGGTGACCATGTTGTGCATGCCAGGTGCTCTTTCTATCTCTGTTAACTTTTTATTTGATATGTATTTAAATGGTTTTGACTTTTAAAATGGTGGTCCATGCATGCTTTTGATAGGAGATTAGAATAAGGAAGTCCAGGGACTGAAAATGGAGAAGGCTGCCTAAAACAACAGGAAGCACGTGGGAGTCCCCAGCTCATCCTCCCACATAGGGGTGCAGAAACTTTGGCACAGGCTTGCACTTTCACTTGGTTTCTGCTCAGGAACTTTCCTGCGCCCTTCTCAGTCCCCTCGAACCAGGGCCTGGGCAAGGAAGTCTTTATCCTGCCCCTGTGCTGCTTGTTAGAGGTGGCAGTAAAAGGCTCCCGAGCATCATTGTCAGGCGCAGCCACAGAGCTCCTCAGTGGGGTCTTTTGGTGGGTCTCAGTGATCACGTGTGACTGGGCCAAGGAGAAAGGGTGAGCCAGGGGGACGGTGGCAGTATCTACCTGTGGACAGGGCCTTCTGAGCAACCCAACAGGAAGTACACTCAGAGCTGGTGCTGTGGCACCACCCGAGGCACAGAATGTCAGTGTTGGTAGAATTATAGGGACTTCCTCATGGGAAAAGACAAAACTCCACTCTTTCTGTTCCTTGTGAATGTGAAAGGCAAGTGCTAGGGTGAGAGAGCTGCTTTCCATACATGGCAATGGCCTAGGATGGCTGCACAGGGTTACCTGGGAGGACAGTGCAGCCTGAGGTTCAGGAGATGCCACTGCTGCTGCCCCATGGCCCTGCTCCTGACAGGAGGGCTCAGGAGCAATGGTAGGTGCTCCATCCAAGCCGCGCCACTACAGCAATCCTGGCACGGCCCCTTTGGCCCCAAATGCTAACAAGTACAGCTTTCTAAAGGCCTTTTCTGTTTGTTTCAGGGCTCAATCTCCAGCATTCTAGAAGCTGGTGACTTAGAACCCTGGCAAGGAGGGCCCTGGAGAAGTGACAGGCAGTGAGGCCCCATTTCTGAGGTAGCACTGCTCTGATAGGCCCCCGCATCATGGCAGTGTTGTCAATATACTCTCCCTCTAAAAGTTTCTTTAGCTTCCAGAACAGACCTAAGACATGACACAGGATGGATGATTATGCCCGTTTTACAGAGTTGGGTGCATTTATGTGCCATGGAGAAGGCTAAGCCAGGACTCTACTCCAGGCCTAATACCAATACCCCCAAAGAATCTGAATACTGCTTTCTGGCACTGGGAAGTGGGCATCCAGGGAAGGAGTGGGATGTAGCAAAATCCTACCTGCATCCTCTGCTCTTAAAAGGCTACTCTGCCAGTGGTGTGCCTCTGGGTTGTCTGTCTGTCTCAGGGTTAAGTATGCATTGGTGAGTCTATCTGGGGTATCTGAGGGTTATGATGCAGCCAGGCCCAGTACTGTCGTATTATCTCCTAACTCTTTGTTCAGTACCATCAGGTCCTGTTTGTTCATCCGCAGGCCATCAGATCAACTAGAGCAATGGGACAGGAGGTAAAGGATGCTTGAGAATAAAAAGGTAAGGAGAAGGGAGGCAAATCGCATAGTTCCAGGCTTATTCTGGGAAGGTCACTCTTTAGCATTCCTATATTCCATTCACACCTCCTGCCTTCTCCACTTAAGTTTTAGTGTCCTTCTGAACTCCCCAAGTCTCTGTAATCCCCTTCAATGATGACACCTGCTGTCATAAATCACATTCTGTATCATCCTTGGGCCTCATGTCTCATTATCTCTTTCAACTGCCCCTCACCACTGTTTAATGCTTCCATTCTTCCCTAGTTCATGCTTCTGGACTTCCTGACAGAGGCAAGGCATGAAAGCAGCCTCAGGAGGCCTTATAGAGTGCCAGTTCCATAGTTAAGGGCCATGGATGTAGAGAGATGCACCTATGATGGATATGATAACACGTGTGTCCCCTACCTGCCGCTGCCAATAGATGGAAATGCGATGGATTTCAGCTTCTTATCATCAGCCAGGGCCAAGCAATTCTTTACTGTCTTTTCCAGAAGTTCTTCACACTTGTCAGCACCCCAGACGGGGCTATTACAGTGGATCACAAACTTGGCGGGTAGGCCGTGACCTGCACTGACAGCAGCTGGAGGGGATGAGACAGAAACACGTATCACAGGATGCCAAAATCCAGCCCACTCTGCGGCTCCAGTGTCCAAGGAGGAACACAGCTGTCTGCTGTGCTGTGACTCCAGTGTCAGCTTAGGAAAATGTTCAGGATTTATTCTCCTTACACAGAAAGGCAACAGGGAGCCAATCCCACCCCTGGAAAGCTGGAAGCATCCCTACCAGGAATTTTAACAAAGTTTGTAGCAGAGCCTCTGTCTACCTTTGAAGCATGCAGGTGCTCCCAGGAGGCAGAACCTTATCCACCTAACTCCACTGGATGTGTCAGGATGGTAACTGTGATGTACCTCTAAATCTCCCAGCCACTATTCAAGACAAATCCACTAGGAAAGTGCTGAGCTCCCTGGCTGCCTACTGTGGCCAGCCTCACTGGGTGACTGACTGCACCTAGTTGTGCAGGCTTAGAGTGGTCCTTTAGGATGCAGCTTTTCCTGAAAGAGAAACAGATTTCCAGCTGCATATGTCCACAGGGGTTTGTCTCCCTCTTGTCATACTTATGGACCCAGGCCTCAGGTCTACTTGTCTCCCTATCTGAAAGAGGAGAAACAGGGGGAGGAGTGATTTGTGGGCAGTGTCTCAGGTGCTATAGGAATAGCTCTAAATTAACAGTCCAGGCTCTGAGCTTGAACTGTGGCTTCGTTCTGTGACGGTTCACAAGCTCTGGGCAGAAGTGCTGCCCCACAGCAACCTGCCATTTGGAGGTTTAATTCCGTTTGTCCAAATAAGAAGCCACTGCTAAATTATGTATGGAAAAGAAACATTAACAGAGATTATCTCTGGGCCGAAGAAAAGGGATATATCTTATTCTCTTCTTTATACGTTAAAAAAATAGTTTGAAATATTTCTAAAATCTCTCTTAGAAACAAGAAAAATATCTGAAGCATGCTAAATCTAATGGGTTTGTTGCAGGCAGACCTGCAGTTTCACCAGCGGAGCTAGTCATGATGGCAACAGGCTGCTTCCAATTAGACTGCTCTGAGAGTTACCAGAAACACTGGTAGGAAAGGGACTGGGGAAAGGCCAGCAGCCTCTGGCTGGGTGCACCTTTCTCTGCACATGTGGGACAGTGGTGGAACAATGAGAAGGACTTTCGCTCTTCTCCTGTCATGCCCCTTACAGGCAATACAAGAATCAGCAGAGCAGGAGTCAAAGGCTCAGATCAGCAAAGGGAACGCCACTTGTTTACCCCAGTAGGCCCAAGACTACCCCTGACTGGGGGAACAACAGCAAGGCCTAGTGGCACCACTGAGAAAGGGCCTGTGTAGATGTTAGGAAGTAATTATTGAGATTCACTTTTAAAACAGAAGCAGGATTTGACAAACAGAATGATCATGGAGGCTCATAGAGCGAAAGGAGAAAACCAGAGCCCATAGAGAAGAGGGGGAGGGCCCACTCTCGTGCACAGCTCGGACGTGGCACAATGCATTCCTGCATACATTCAGGAGGGCTCTGTCCTGCATACTCTGTCCACCTAAAATTCCAAATTCAGGCCTGCAGCTATAAGCACCTTGCCTCTAGGTCTTAGAAGTACTTCTCATGTCAGTTTCCCAGTCATATTCTTCCCTCTCCCATCAGGAAAGGTACAAGTGGAAAATGAGAAACATATATCTATATATTTTCCATTAAAAATACAGATGGCTGAGTGAAGATTATTGATTTGCATCTTTCACCAACAGTTTTGCGGATGGCTCAGTATTGCTGTCTGTAATTCCCAGCACTAAGATCTGCCAATCTCAGGTTCAATAATTCCTTAAAATTTCTAGTCTAGATGCCATTTAGAAGGTATTTTAAATCACTTTTTAAAAAATTACACAGGTGACTTTCATAAACCTTAAGCTCTCTTGATAATTTGCATATGATAAAATTCTAAGCAGTAAAGCTCGCAGGCTTTCCACCTTGGAGATGCATTTGCACCCCTGAATTCTAAACTCTCTCCCCAATACCACACATGCCATACCCAAATAAGCACAGGGGCTTCCCCATCTCACCTCCAGCTACTTCCAAGGGCCCATTTTTTTTCCGGAGTTCCAGAACAGCTTCCACAAACTCCTTGCCACCTTTCTTCTCCAGCGTGTTTCCTAAACAAGGACAGGGCAGGGTCAGACTGCCACTCTGTGTCTTCCAACACACAGAGACACTTAACATGTCAGGTGATTACATACTTTAGATGATCTGACTAGCTAAATTTCTATAAGACTGCAAAACAGGAACTATGCTTTGGCTAATTCAGTGAAGTGAAATCTACAAGGGATTTACCATAGCCCAGTTATCACTCTGGCACTGCTACTTTCCCTAGATATCTTTGCTGTGCCTTATTTGGGTCAAACTCAGGATGATGTTGCCAGAGATGAGATGTCTATTCCCAGAAAATATGCCTGTCCTGCATACTCTTCACATGCATAAGAAATCAGCTGGTGCTGGCTTTCAAGGCTAACACCCACCCCGGGTTTTCTTCCCCATCTCTGGGAAGAGGGCCCAAATAAGGACGTCTGCAAAGGAGATCATGTTCCTATCAGGCAGCCAGCTCTCCTCCTGGCAGGAGGCCCAGAAGAAAGTGTTCATATTTGGCCACCTCTGGACAAGCATTACATGCTTAGTTCCTATTTTGCAGCTTTGGCATCATATGTGAATACAAAAAGAAAATGGCCTCAGACAGTATTTTCTTAATTACACTAATGATTTGGAATCATTTTAGGGAAAGGAGGGCAACATCAGAAGCAGAGCTTAAAGATGAACTTGTATGAAAGCTTAGAAAGCTGTCTATCTGCTCAGGACTAGATTTAAAACAAGCAATGGAAGTTAGAACTGTGCTTTCTTGAATTAGGGTACTTGCCAGATTATCATTTACTGCTATAAAAGCCAAGTTCCCAAACAAGATTACCAACATCTATGACAACTTTGGGTTGACCATCTTATGTGAGCTAGCAAGCAGCAATCAAGGTTAGTGGTGCTCCCTTTAAAAGGATTATCCTTTAAAATTTGGCCAGAATATAGCCTTGTTCTTCCTTAAGCTCTGGTTCCTCAGGTCTGCAGATTTTAAAGTACTTTTCCTCACAAGAGGATAAAATACTCCCCTTAAGATTCACCATTTGTCTTGAAATATTCAAGATGTACCTGGCACAATTCTGGCATATGTCGGTCAAGGGGTATTGAAATACACCAGCCCAAATTCTCTTTGGATTTACACTGCAGTAACCAGGTCTAATTATATTAGCAAAACCTGCCTCATTCTCATACTTGTTTCACAGAGGTGAGCTAACCAGGAACTGTCTGGAAGGAAAAGCAAATAGCCTGGGCATTGTTAGAAAAGAAGATAGGACCAGGGCTAATGGCAGGGACTGAACCTGTCACTTCCCCACTGCAGAAATGTAGAGCATGTGAATGAATGCAACCAACAGCCTACTGCCCACGAGGAGCTCTCAGCTGTCTAAAAGAAGGCTGGACTTTAGAAGAGAGATAACTTGGATGCTTCAGATGGGATCCTGTATTGCTCCTTGTTATCTCAGATGGCCCTCATGTTTTCAACTGTCCTGAAAAGCAGTGTAAACTTTACATGGCAGGTGTCACTTCCAGTGACTTCCTACCTGCTGCTGCATGTTTGTAATGAAGTTAAGCATCAGAGGCAGCAGTTGAAGGGGCCGTGTGCTGAGGAAGCAGGTTCTGGGTCTCTTGTCCCTGTTCTACCCACCAGGAAGTGGATACAGCACAGATGTGTTCACCTGAAATACAGGTTCCCCTGAAATATCCATGCAGCTGAGAAAAAGCAATGTGGAGCCCAAATCAGCTAGATCCCTGGTCTAGTTTTCCCCCTTTAACTCATACTCAAGCTTGAGGGGAAGAAAACAAATATGCAATAGGTTGGACTATTTAAGGTTCTCATTCTCTACATCTCTACATTTACTGAGAACCAGGACCTTTGGAAAGTAGAATAAAATCAGTACTATATTAATGAAGATGATCAACTTCTTTTTAAAATTTAAAATATTTCCTAAGAAAATGGGCTGATTTATAATTAAAGGTGTTTTATCTTAGGAAGAGTGTTTACTTTAAAATACTTATAATTAAATATTACTTTAATTAGAAGTGAAATTGCAAGTTAAAATAAACTTAATGCATTTCCCAAACTTAAAAATAGAATCCTAGGTTGCAGGCAATCAATCCAGTCAGGACTTGACTCCTACACACACATATGTATGCACATGTTCAGGTAGACACACGTGTACTTTTTAACAAGAAACAGGCCCATTTTCAACACTCTTATTGTAAGACTCTTACTTTTTAGCCTTAACTTCAGGGTTAATCATAAAGCAATTGGCTTATTTGCCCCCAAGCATAAACATGTGTTACTCCCATGAGAACAAGAACATTATTTCATGCTTAGAAAGCAGGCATAAGTATCAGTGTTCAAAACAGCCTGAGCGAAAATTTAGGCTTGGACAAATGTCAGGCTAAGCCTGTGGTCTATTTCACTGTTAGAAAGAACTTTTGATGGGTAAAAGTTAATCACTGGGGCTAAGCATTCCTGCACTCGAATTCCTTCTTCCAGCAGTCTTGGGACTCAGGAATTCACACCAAAAATGAGAAGTGGAGTGATTACTTCCTAGCTTCCTCTTTTCCCCTCTCACACATGAAAGTAGGAGCTGGAACCAATTGAAGCCATGTATGAATCTGATATTTTGGTTTAGTATTGTACAGGTATCTGTGGTCAGTACTAGTTTGGACTGGGTTGCTGAGCAAAGAAAGCATGGAGGTAGGCTCTGGGAGACTGGGTTCTGGCCCTGGAAGCCTTTCGTTCTTTGAGGTTTTCTCTAGTGGTGTCAGTGTCAGGGATGATATATAGTATGACCTTGGGCCCATGCTGCTTATATGCCCTTGCCTTGTGCCTATCAGCTGGCTGTGGGCAAGCATATCAGAGGAATGAATCAGCACCATGATTATGCCAACAAGATCCATCATCACAGTTTGGGAAGGACTAGGCTCTTCTGGGGGACACAACTGGCTCTGCCTGTCCCTCTCTAGCTCGTTGCATTCCTGTTTCAAACCTTCCAGCTCTCTTCTACTGTGTCTAATCCTGCTGAACATGAGTCTTTTACAAGTCACAGCAGGTCAACCAACTTTTTCACCCTGAGCTTGGGTGACATACTTTTGCCCATGGAGCTTCATTATTTCCATTTCATCAAATGCCTGGATGGCAGGATGAACCCAGGCCTTAGTCACTCCCAGCTAAAAGGACAAGCTTTTCTCTGTTCGTTTATTTATTTCTCTACAAATAAGTACTTCTCTCTGTGATGGGTTAAGAAAGGAAGCCTCTTTCTTCTAAGCCTTTGGTGCTAGAGGCACTTAAACTCCAAAATCTTGTGAAAGGGGAGTTTATTTTAATTGCCTATATTGCCTGATTTCATTTTGGCCTGGCAGACTTGGCAAATCCTGACTGACTTGGCAAATCCTGACTTTCCATCCAGTTTGTCTTTCCATTCATGTCCAAAATCCAAAATGCTTAGAGTAATTAGCTCAAATTACAGTGGGGAAGATGGTTAGCAGAAGTCTCTGCTACTGGCACTGAGTAGAACTGGACAGCTGCAGGGTGCTGAGCTTTGGTACATCCCATGTCCAGGACCCAAGAAAGTCCTGATCTCTTCATTATTCAAGATTACTGGACTCTGCACTTATTAGGAATGTCACCATTCTCTTTGGAAGCTGGGTATGAATCCATACTCAACACTACTTTCAGGCCTACCACATCTCTATATAAAATCATACATGCACACAAGTGTGAAACTACTCAGCAAGCCCCAGTCATGAGGCTGGCACCCAGCAAGCGGCTCCCGCCTACATTTCACATAATTCTAATCATTATCTCATAGGGAAGCTGAAGGATCAAGGAGTAAGTGGTTCCATAACCAGTAGGTGGCAAGTCTAGAATTCAAGTTCCTTCTAGCTGGTGATAAGTTTTCTCTATTACATTTAGGTCCCTCCTGCTTAAATAAACCCTTCAGTGTAGTATTAGAGCAGATCACTGATGCCCACACTGCAAATGTGCAGCCTCAGGATGCAGCATCTCAAGTGCTCTGTCCTGGCCATCCTTAGCTACTGAGCACTCTGATAGTTAAGTCCACAATAGGCTGCCAGCATCCAGGGGTGGCAGGATGTGTGTTCTGAGCTCAGAACAGTGTTTCCCAAGAGCTGTGCAAGGATGTTTCATCAAAATGAGGTGGCTTTCATGTTCCACCATTCTGAGAACCTGGCATGTGGGAGAGCATCTGGAAAGTTTCCTTTGTGCATCTAAGGCTGTAAGGCCATTTTCAGGAATAAGCATGCTTCTGACAAGGACAGAATTTGGGTGGGAGTGCCAGAACCGTGTGTACAGGCATCTGTGCAGGTCTGTTCTTCACAGGGCACAGAAGTAGTCTTGAAGACCACTCAGGCCACCTGGCCCTATCTTCCCTGCTGCTGAAATCTCTGTGAACCCAGTCTCCAACGAAGCTTTGCCTCATGAGGCAAGAGAGGAAACAATGCTGCTGAGCCAGTTTCCAAACCAGAAGTGCCCACTAGTGAGCTGCACAATAGACCCTGGCCAATGGCTAGCTGTATTTCCTCAGTTCACAACCCAGGCACAGGAGGCCTCAGGATGGTCAGGACAGCTGGAAGTGTGAAATGAATGCAGCCCTGCATAGCTGTCAAAGGATCAAGCTGTCTGCGGCGGCCGACTGACCATGCACACACACACTCGGCAGCACCCAGCTAGGCATTACCTACTTCACCACCGATGTAGAAGTCATTGTTTGTCGGGTGAACGACAGCATCACTGTCGATCGAGGCAATGTCAGCCTGTACAACTTGCAACTATAACAGGTAAACAAATGTAGATCAACTGTGTTGGACCGAGACCCACGCACAGGCACATTTACTAATGCCCCAATGGCAGGGCTGGCCTACCTGGTCGAGTCCAACATATGAGCCCAAGGGGCAATCAGTCCACGCAGTGTGCGCACATGTGGATGGGAGTAAGGACAGGAGGAGGAGGAGGAATATCAAATGTGACATGTTTAAATTAAACATTTGAATGACATCCAAAAAAAGAAACACACATATGAGATCATTTCCAAAGGCTAAAAGAAATAAAACAACGAATGCCCCATTTCACTTCGCAAAAGCCTATAAAGCTGGCACCCCACTGAGAAGGCTACTAAAACATGGCATCTGCTTTAAAAAAAAAATGTGGACCATCAGGCCAACCAAAATAACATGTTTCTCCATTTAGTCTGCAGTGGTCAATTTGCATGCTTTTGACTTCTATTCTTATAGCTTTAACCATTTTGTCTACCTTCAAGGGATAGCTCTTGAAAACAAAGGGAGATCTGTCTGTCTGTCTGTCTATCTATCTACCTACATGACTGCTTTATTTTTCCCCTAAGTAGGTACAAATCAATCAGTCAATCTATCTATCTATCTATCTATCTATCTATCTATCTACCTACCTACCTACCTACCTACCTAATCTATCTATCTAAATGACTGCTTTATTTTTCCCCTAAGCAGGTGCAAATACTTTTCCAGGCCTGTCTCTTACTCTTAGTAAATCTTACTTTCATGTATTTCATTATTAAAAAGTACTTTGGATAAAATCTTTGCTTCTTTGTAGTCTGCGACTTTTTAAAAGTATCTCTGTAAGGCAGCTGGAAAACAAGTCCAAGCAGAGCATTTGAGTCCCAGTCTCCACATCTTTAGCCCCATTTATCCAGTTTGTATGAGGTGGGGCCACCCTCTGAGAAACAGCAACTCTCCCACTGAGGACATACGCAATCTTACAAAAGTGACCAAAGCTGGGAACTAAAGGCACACAAGACATACTGTGGTGTTAGGGATAATGTTGCCTCTGTGAAGGCATATTCTATGTCCCTGGGCAAGGCTCTACTCCTAAGAGGACTGGAGTTTTGTTATGCCATAAGCTGACAGCTCTTCCTATGAAAAGATGAGAGCACAGGGATGGGACACCTGAAGGGTACCTCTCAGCTTACCCTGAACTGTCTGCCCTCCTGGTTAGGGAGGCACCATGCCCAAAGGCAGAATTTCCTCTATAGGAACACATTTAGAGAGATGGCCCTGATGTTTAATATCATCCGTAAGGTGGCATTCGGTCATCTGTTTTCACTGCAGAAGAGACTGAAGAAATGACAGTGGGTGGTCAATCTGGGGCAAAACAATCTACTTGTGAAGGAAAGACATCTCAGTAGTATATTAATGCAGCTTGTCTGTCTTTTCAAGCTTTGAGTGTCATTCCTAATAAAAGCCTAAATGGAGAAACTATCATTTTGTAGTTACCTGGTATTTTTCAGTAAAAAATAAAGAGAGAAAACAAAAACCACATGTTTTAAAATTCCCCCCAAGTAACCAGCAGTCAGTTTGATCATTATGGAAGAGAATTTAGATGGTAATATATCTGAAATTGAGGGGAAAGTGGCCAATTGTACTCAATGAAATATATCAAAACCTTTTCCATTTGGAATTTCTTGAATATTCAACTACCCTCAAACATCAGTCATGGATTTGTGAATTTGCCTTGACCATTCTGAAGTCTGCATAGATGAAAAGCCTAAATTCTGGGTTCCATAACTCTTCATCTGACAGCTGGTGGTGCCAAACCCCGTCCCCAATTACCTAGGTCATCTTTAAGGTCAATGTCAGCATTGGTAGGATTGATTATGGCCTCCACCTCAAAGCCGGCTAAATTACTGATTTCACTGTGAATAAGGTTCAGCTGAAAAGAAAAGCATGAGGTGGGAAATAACAGGAGAGCGGGCACGTTGCAGAGAAGTATGCCCTGGACATGGTGAGGGCAGTGGGCACTTACAGTGCACTGGGCAGATGGAAATAGGGAGCTGCTGGCTAACATGAATCCATTTGGAACAGAAGATTCCAGTGCCGCATGAAGTGCTGAAAGGAAGCAAGCTAAGCAGAATGTTCAGAACCTGCGAGGTTATGCTTAGGGCAAAAGGGAAGCACAAGCCACGCTGGACTCGGGGATCAGCTTTCCTTAAGAGAACTTGTGACCTGGGGACCAAAGTAAAGCTGCTGTCAGGACCCAGAATCAGAAAGCTCAGTATGGAGGGCTGGAGGTGGTGATATATATGGACTGTCTTCATCCTTGGGCACTAGGGTAGTGCAGAAGTCCTACCTGACTTGGGTAGTAGCTTGTCTTCCAAGTGGCTATAGGTCTTTAAGGCTGTCCCCATTACTGTGACTGGCTGGCTGACTCCTCTACCATGCTCAGGGGTAGCAAGTATTGGGAGTGGTCTGTGGCTTACTAACATCTAATTTTATGTGCCCAATAGCTGGATAATTTATGTGCTGAAGTTCTGGTAAAACCCAGGAAGAAAACAGCAATTCTTCAGAAAGACAATGTATCTTTTAAACAGTTTTCACCTTACTGCTAAAGCTATGACAAGGCCCAATGGTTAGTTTATGAGCACTTTGCTTGGGTTCTATA
>NW_004955408.1:30516072-30558902 GCF_000276665.1 Chinchilla lanigera
TTGGGTTCTATAGGTTGGGTTCTAGAGCTACTGACCATCCTCTTCCAATTGTTGCTCTGTTGTCATGGCAACCCTTACCTCTAAAGCAAGAGAAGAGTTCTGCTTTCTGTTGTCCTGGGCACTACTCTTCCTTTTCTTAATGTCCAAGTGCCGGCATATGCACATTCTCTTTTTACAAAGTTGCTCATTCTTCAGTGACATAAATTCCTAATAGCTATAGCAGTGCAACACACCTAAGCAGCCCCCAGAAGAACTGGTACCTCAAACCCACTTATTATTCAGGCTTGGAGAGCGGCTATGGCCTGCAGGGAAGGAGCCCTTGTCCTAGCACAGTATTTAGCGAAGCAGCTGTGTACAGACACTGGGCAGGCAGACTCCCTGTAACTGAGCTCTAAGTTGCTTAATCTCTGGGGACAAACATTTTGTCAAAAAGAAAACCAAACAAAAAACCTGATATACTATAATCATGAGAAATATAAAGCCACATATCTGATTCTCAGAAGCAGCTACATTCTCAAACGAGGGACCTGCTTTGACTAAAAGTCATTCTTTGGGAGAAAGCAGTTGTAGAAATAAATTTGGTCATATAGCCAAGGACTCTGGCTAGGCCTTGCCATAGGATAGGTAAGCCTCAGAGGAGGAACCAGTTTTCTATATTTGAACTTTGTGGGGTTTGGGTCCTCGCACTGCTGAGTGATTTGAGAGCTACTCACATCCCCAAAGCTGAAGGAAGCCCACTGGAGATCTCAGAGTGAGGCTGCCAGCAGCTCAGGTGCCAGGACAAAGGCACAGAAAAGAGCCAATCAGCACAGGGCCAGGTTCTGACTGCAGTCATCAGGGAGACAGGCTGTGTGTGTGGGCATGCCTGGGGGCCTCAGGGTAAGCCAAGTGAGTGCTCAAGATTCAGAACAAGGTGAAGTTTGACTGTATTATTTAATATTGCACTGGACTCCAAGCAAAGACTGCTTATAAAGACTCAAACTGACGTTCCCTGCCATTCACCAAAAGAAAAGCCCCATACTATGTAAAGAGGCAGGAAGTTGGTGAGGAAGGCAAAGGAGAACAAAGAAATGCTTGCTTGGTCTGGCATTGATTGGTACATATTTCAGTATATATCTACAAGATTCCTCTTTTGTTGAAAATCATGTATGTTCAATCCTTACAATTAATATTTTCTTCCAATTGTAGATGTTTTGGCATTTATACTCAGATATATTCCTCATTGAAAATGCAGCTATTTTTATGGGTTCTTATTCAACTAGCCAGGAACACCCGGTGGCCTGCCTCTGACTGTACTGAGGGGTACCACTCCTCTGTCCGAGGGAATGGACTCTGGGGAAACTGTCCCAGCTTTACTGTAGTGAGGAACAGCTACAAATAGAACTCAGTTGCTTGGAAAATTCCCAGCTCTCTCTGGACTCATCACCTTCCCTTCTGACCAGAGGCAGCCCCACTCTTAAAAGCACACTGCTGTACTTTAGGCAGCTGTTACTGCTCAGCACTGGGAATTTCCAGCCAATCAAGTGCTGGTTTGCCCTCTCACCCATGTGTGAGGATGAAGACTAGAGCTGGGATTATCCAACTATGCTATGTGTCTAGGGCTCAGGGGATGTTTTCAAATTCTGGGGCTGAGCCACAAAATAATTTTACTGCTATAAAATATACGAATGTAAAATTTTTTTTAGAAAATCCTCTGAACCAGAAAGTATGTTTGGGATGGGGAGGGAAAAGGACAAATTGGTTCAGGCACTTTGGAAAGACATATAGGTAATTTACTTGGCTTAGGCAGGCTGGACCTATGAGCAGAGGACAAAAGTGAGATGATCATAAGCAATAACTCTCCTAGACAGGAAAGAAAACCTATGAGTACAAATAGGTCACATATGTACAAGTCTAGAAAGGTCCTACAGTACAGCTGGTCACACATGAATAGGGGTGACAGGGCCAAGACAAATGCCCAGTCATAGGAGGTCTCCTCTCAGCCAAAGGGCATATGGTTACATGAAGAACATAATAGAGGAGGGGTATTTTTACATCACAACCAGGTTGTTGGTGAACTCTACAAACTCCCGAGAATAGTCTGATTTACCAGGAAGAAGGAATATCATTAATGATCTTGGCACTTGAATAAGGCGATTACTTGTCTTGTTATTGGGAAAGATGAAAAACGTAAGTTTTAAACCACATGTGGAATGTAAAGCAGCTGTAAAGGCTGTTGGGCTCTGGAGATAGTGACCATAAGGTATTGCTAAATAGAGTAGATGCTCACCCCTTTGGTGTAGGATTAGAAGAAAGGGACTTAGCCCAGAAAACTTCAAGATTCTTTGACCACCTGGGCTGCTCTTTCAGTCTCAGGTGGTTTTGCTGTAGTGAGTCTGTGGTGTCTGCTGTTCCCAAGCCTTTCCTATAGTGGTTATGTCCACATTAACAATGAACATAAAATATCCTCACATGTAACTGATATGAAATGAATATCCCTTATAGCAGGGCAAGTGGAACTGCCAGAGCTAAGAAGCTGGGCCCTGGGTCTGGCTTGGATCTGGATGGCTCAGTGCCAACCTGGTCTAACCTGGCCAGGAGGCTAGCACCCACCGTGGAGGCCATGTCAGGAGGCGGTTTGTTACTAATGACAGGGAAGAAGCCAGTAGTCTGGAGCTACAGGACAGACATGTAACCTACCCTGACCTGACCTATTCGGCTAAAGGAAATAGTACAAACCTTTTTTAAAAAAAAAACTATGATCAGAAATTCAATTTTAGAAAATGCAAGTGATTGTTAAAGATTATTTAAGTGACATGCTGGATCTAGCTATAATTCTCAAATTTTGATGTCCCTCATAAAGGACAAGTAAAGAAGCCTGGCTGGCCTCATCTCCCCATGCTAGCCACCTAAGATGCAATTATTTCTCTGTCCCCCATGTCTATTTCCACTAATGGGGATGGAAAGGGAGGTGTCTTCCACAGAAACCTTGCTACATTCCTCATGAACACCGTGCTCTCCCTGGGACCCACTCTTGCCCTCACATCTGTGCTACGTTATCTATCCTGCATGCATCCCCAGCCTGAATTCCTGCAGAAGGCTTGGATCTGGCAGTAGCCCAAGGTGGATTTCTGGCTAAAAAGGGATTGAGAAAGATAAAGATATGTGTGGGCATTGCAGGAAGCCAACAGCTGAGCTGTTCTACTTGGCTCCAATACCTTTCTGCTCTGCCTCGGAAGCCAGTCATCAACCAAAGTAGTGAAAAAGGATGACTCCTTCTCCCTAATTGCTGCCTCAAAACTCTCCTTTCAGTGAGTCCCAGCCCCAGGGGACCGGGAGGGGACTGCAGCTCCCCACACCTGCCTGTCTCTAGGTCTCTGGTGCTGGGGCCAGGACCTTGAGATGAGGAGACTCATTCACATCCTTACACTGCCTTCCCAATTGTTTTAGAGAACTCTGACTCCACCAGAAACCTAAGTCATTTACTACCACTGACACAGATTTATAGATATACACATTGGAAGCAGTTTTTTTTTTTTTTGAAATAAAACTATGAGGTTTTAAAACCTTGAAAAAAAAAGCCTGCAAATCCTAGTTGAACCTCAAAGAAAAAAACATTCTAGTTGATTCAGTTTCACAGCACTGTTTTCTTTTTTAAAACAATTCAACAATGTGTGTGAACATTAGGTAAAATCATACAGTAATGAGTGTGATTACTCCTGAGACCACAGTCTGTGAAATACATCATTAACAACAACAATTAGATCCCAGGCTCCTAAGCCCTTGCCGTTTCCTCCTGTGAGTAGCTTAGCAACCATGCCTTACAGGGCAGGAGTGAAAGCAGTATCACTTTTCTCTAGCCCAGCTTGCTGGCAAAATTCAAGCACAGGTTTCCTTGTCCAAAATGGAAAAGATTCAGAGAGCACAGGGTACCATACACTCATCGTTCTAAAGTACCCTTTTTGAAACATTTCCTAAAATCCAAATCAAAATTAATGTCTATAAAAATAGTATTTTAAATGTACTTTTATGTAAGATTTTATATGTGTCATTTTATGACTCTACCTGTTTTGGACTACATGTTATGCTTTTCACCTGACATTAATACTCAATAAAGGTACTACTTTATTTAAACTACTTCAAAATAATGCTCTGAAATATAAATGCTCACTCCATCTCATGTTGCAGGGTACAGGGTTCCAAAAAGGACAATGGCACTTAGCTTCTAATTCAGGCTGCCTTGAAATGCTCTTTTACTCTGTGAAGCTGCACTGGGGAAGAAGTGGTTTTCTTTGCTAAAAAGTATCTGCAGTATGGGATTCCGGGGACCTTTTCCTGGGTGCATGAGTCCTGGCTCACTATTCTGCAAGCACATTTAACAAGAAGGGCAGTTTCACTGTAGCTAAGAGAACAGAGTGTGAGGTAGGACAGAAGGCTGGCTGGAGTGCCTAGCTCCTTCTTTTACAGCTGACCACTTTTCGCTGTTTGTAGCTCAACTAATCTTCACCCAAATTCAAGCTACCAAACAGGCACATTAAGTAGACTGTCCATCCCACTGCTTTCATTCTCCTCATTAGACAATATGCCTGTAAGTTACTGTCAATACTTTTCCATGGAGTTTTGGACTCTCACTCAGTCCTAAGTGGGGTACACTCAGCATCAGCCCGTCAAGTAGCCTTAGGAATGCCTAAAAGGAAAGCTGCAGGAACCAGCAAGGTGTCAGCATCCTTTAATCCTTTAATAGACACTGACCTAATCCCATTGTTCTGAAATGCAACATAGCAGGAAGGGTATCTGTCTCTACACGGCCACTTGTACACCTCAGTCCTAGTATTTGGAACTATGCAAGTTCACCCAACCAGGAGTATAAGTTGGGTGTAATCACCCAACCTGATCTGAGGCTGATTCTGGGTTGCCAGCCAGAGGAAACAAGAACACTACAATGAGACGGGCCAGGCAAGGTGCCCAAGTGACAGGAATGAAGGTGGCCCAGCATCTGCATTATTCTGTCTGCTTAACGGGCCTCCAAGTCCTGGTGAATGAGCCATGTTACAGATTTTCTTTTTCCAATACTGGGAACTGAACCCAAGGCCTTCTCACTGAGCTATGTCCCCAACTCCTGCTTTTTAAAATTTTTTTAAATTTTGAAACAAAGTTTCACTAAGTCACTAAATTTTCTAGGCTGAGCTCAAATTTGCAACCCTCCTGTCTATACCAGCTCATATTAGGGATCTGGAACACTGCAGATAGTCCCAAGTGGCAGGAGTTTTTCAGATGCAACGGAAGCAGTTTGGATGACAGATACAGTAACCTCTGATCTACCACCTGTGGGGTGTTAGGGTATGAAAATAGATTCATGTGGTTGCCTTCACTGCTGAAGTGAATTTTTTAAATAAAAACAAACAAACAAAAAAAACCAAAAACCTTTCAAAGCCCCAGACCTTAAGATGACAATTAGAGCTGCTTTTTTCTTTTTCCTATAGAAAACTGCACATGAAATACAGATAATGGTTATAAAATGTAAACAGCAATGGTTAGATTCTGGAACACAGAGTCACCACAGGAATTGCATCATGAGAGACTGAGTGCAATCAGTGACAGGAAGTGGGAAGGCTTGGGGGAGAACTTGCAATGGTGTGAGCAAGAGAATAGTGTCACTGTGATGCAAAAGAAAATTGACAGTGAGGAGCTAAAAATGATGCAGCTTCTGAATCATGTTACTATCATCTTCACACTAAGCAAATTTACATGAAAGGTCAAATTCGTTCTTTTCATTTTAAAAATTGGAATAAAAATTAAGCTCAATGTTTTGGTGTTAACAGAGAAATATTAACTCTCATTTTTAGGTCTTAAAAGCCTTTGCATCATTTTTATTTTCAATAAAAGTAAATCATCTTTTACAAAACCATGGCGTCCTGGCAAAGTTGCATCACTGGGATGGCTGAAAGTATATTGCCCATGGTTAAAACAAACAATTGGCTTGAAGAGTCACCTGGCAGTTCACTGAAAAAACCCCCAGAGCACCCATTAGTATATCTGAAAACAATCCCAACCCCTAGGGATCAGATCAGGGGGCTCTACCTTCAGTGCCCACCAGAACAAGGGGGCTGCCAGCTAGATCTTTCCCTTTGCACAACTTGTGCTGTATGATAACCAGGTTATCCCACAGAAGGATCTCCTTCCCCTGGCTCAAAGGTACCCATCTCCCATGGGACCCTCTGGCCTTCTCTACCACTATCTCCCCTTCATACTCTGCCCTCTCCAGGGCCTCTCCCAGAGCCCCCTGCTGCTCTGTCCACCCACCAGGCCAGGAGCAGGCCCCAGGAACCCCTCTTGCAGTCCATCCCAGGGCTCTGAAGCGGGCTGAAGCTATCTGCTTACCTTTTGGCCGAGGAAGAGGCTCTTGGTGGAGAGGACTGTGAAGCCATCAGCCGGTGTGCCTTCGGTTGTGCTGTCAGCACTGGCTGCCTTGCTGACTTCTCCCTGTTTCTTCTTGGACAAACAGAAGAGTAAGAATGTTGGCTGCATGGGCAGGAGCCAAATAAGTCTGGGCTTGGCTAACAGGGCGGCAGCTTGCAGGCCTTGCCCTTGATATTCAAGAGAATATGGGGAGCTAAAATACAACTAGCCCTGATTTACAATACAGTCATCTTTATAAATTCAAAGCAAGTAAATGTCTTTTAAGAGAGTCTTGCACAAGTCAGGTGTTTTTAATTTTTCATCTTCCAAACATAAAGATTACCTAACTGAGGTAATAGCCAAGAGACCACAGAAAAACAGACTGATGAAGTTTATGCTTAGTTCTGGCTACATGTACTATCATTTGTAAAACATTAACAGGGAAACTGGATGAAAGGTATATAAGAACTTGCTGCATTATCCCTGTAATCCTTCTATAAATCTAAAAACTATTACAAAATGTTTATCAAATTAAAGATTACTATATGAATATTGGCATATATCAGAGTACAAGGACTGACTGGTGTTGCTATAGCAAAAAACTCTACATTCCCATTTAATTACTTTAATGAACCAATTTTCCAGGCACTTATCTATAAATAGAATGCATTACCTTGTCTCACTTTAACAACAAGTAACATTTATCTTAAGATATCAAACTGGGAAGAATATAATCTCTACCCATCCCAAGATACTTTTCTAATAAAAATTTACTTTTCCCTGAATACTTATTAAACTTTGTAACCCACCTGTTGGTTTGATCAAGTGTGTATTCTTTTTTTTTTTGGTTTTCCTCCGGTACCGGGAACCAAACTCACGACCTTGCGCTCGCCAGGCAGGCACTTTGCCGCTGAGCTAAATCCCCAGCCCCCCAAGTGTGTATTCTTAATAAATGTGCGAACTGTCCAGTCCTGTGGAATCCATGTCATTTTGTGCTTTTGTGAAAGGTCACAAGAAATTTTTTCAAAATAAATTGGAATTGATATACATTATCTTTGTAGTAAAAAAAATCAATAAAATGCTATAACGATAAAAATGTACTATAATAGAATGAAACTGTGGGGCAAATGAAAGGGAAGTAAGTTTAAAAGAAACAATGTACATTTTCCAACTATCAAATGAGAAATTTGTGTGTACTAAATGGATGATGTGTACCAGAATATTTAGATTCCACTGAATACATTTAAACAAATGATGAAACTATTTTAAATGTTAATATTTATAGCCTACCAAAAATGATATCCTTTGCAGCTATTTCAATTTATTACGAAAAAGACAGCTGTTAAATTTTAAATATGTACGACAGAAAGACTTTCAAAACTTCTTTTAGGAGGTAGACAAGCAGACTATTGCTCTACTCTGTGCAGTGCAACACCCTACACGCAACATCCTGCATACAGGAGGTGCTCAGTAATTGCTCAGGTGGGATGAAAGTGTTCCCACCAGAGAATAAGCAGGTAAGGATTTAGCGCTTTTAATAAGAATTGAGAAAGCCCTCCATTACGGTGAACCTTTTACAGCTTTCAGATAATACAAACAGCCCACAGAGGCACACATGCCATACGTCTGCCACCAGTGCACCTAGCTGATAGGGTTTCATGCCTCTGGCAGTCAGAGCTGTGAAATGGGAACAGAGAGGCATTCAAGCATCCTGTGCCTGATTAAATCAACAACTGCACATGCAGCGGGTTCTTAGGCTTAAGATGTGATGACACTGGTAGTTCTCAGCAGTGCTTCACTAAAGCTATTGGCCCGCTCACCAGAACAGGGGGCTTCCACCAATGAAGTGGTCTGTGGTCACACGACATACAAGTGATACTGTTTGAACTCTGAAGTTCTGCATTTGATCCTTGCTCTGCAAGCTGTGTGACCTTGGAAAAACTGCTCACCTTTCTTAAATCTTAGATTCTTATCTGGAAAATGACATTAAGGCTGGGGAACTAAGCTGGGTGTGGTGGTGCACACCTGTAGTCTCAGCACGAGGTAGGCTGAAGCAGGAGGATTGCTGTGAGTTTGAGGCCAGCCTGGGCTACACGGTGAGTTCAAAGACTGCTTGAACTACATAGTGAGACCCTGTCTCAGCAAGACAAGACAAGACAAGACAAGACAAGACATAATGGCCAGGGAACTCCTAATGAAAATGTGTGGCTCTGACAGTGAAGGCAGTGTTGTAAAGCATTAGACAGGAGGAAACAAGCCATTTAATCCAGGTTCTCTGCAGCCTGCTCACTTGCAAAGAACTTCTGCCTCCTCTGTTCAAGGTTCCCAACCCATGAGGTATTAGGGGTAACTAAGCTCAACACAGTTGTCCTGTAAGACACCACTGCATTCAAATCATAACTAAGTTTTTCAAAAAGCCTGTTGTCTGAATTTATGTCCCTTTCTACCATTTGAGTATTACAATGGTCTTTGTTTTAGAGTGGTGATATTATGTAATAGATTCTTTGCCTTATCCCAGCTTCCCCCAACCTGGAGGAAGGGGTTGGGGGGACAGGAAACCCCATCAAACTCCAAAACAATTGGCTTTTTAGAATTTTATATTGTTATATAAATGCAAAAGTACCCCCAATACTGGATAGACACCCAGCTTTTATTTTGAAGAGTAAAAAGCCTAGTAGGGCAGAGTTATCCTGCAGAAGAATCTGTTAAACTGAGTGAACAATAAGACTTAGGTGGAACCATCAACCCAAGTCCATCTATGCCTTGCCTATGCAGATGTCTGAACCATGTCAAGCTGTATTAAAAGGCCAGCAGAATTTCTGTCAGGATGGCATTTTCTCAGGAGACCCAATTCCTTTTATTGGTGTCCTCTACCAGAACACTAATCAATATGCAGTTTAAATTTGTATTCATCAAAAGAGATGGTCCACCAAAGTCATCTTGGGTTTTTACTGGGCAGTAAAGAGTGAGCATATTTTTATGATCTATGTGGGGTGGTCCTCACACAGGGACGGGTTACGGCTTAGGGATGCTACAAGGTAGTGTTTGAAAGGTCTGGGTCATTTTTGTCCAAACTGTTGGCAAACACTATCTTCTTCAAGATCCCCTAAAGATTCTGGTTCTCAGTAAACACTCTGTTGGGGACTTAGGGTAACTCCAGGGATTTAGGCATAATTATTTCCCTGAGTCTTAGGTAGTTTATTTTATGCATTTGAAAACCTTATACTAAGAACTCCCAGGCTTCCTCCACTGCCAAAGGTGATCATGCTACAGAAATATTAGGGACCCCACAGGCAAGGTATGTTGAGTTCTGTCTGGGAAGAGCCAAGCACACTCCCACCTCAAGACCACTTGCTGGTCCTCTGCCAGGAGCCCTCTGCTCCCAAATACCTGAATGACCCAGTACCTTACTCTGTCAGGCCTCTGCTCACATGTCACTTTAAAAAAGTCTCACTTGACTACCTAGGTAAAATAACACTGCCAATGCCATCATGTCCATTGATTTCTATTGCAGAACTCTCTCTCTTCCATCTATAATGTACGTGCCCCTCACAGTGCACTTGGAGAGGGCAAGGACTTTATGTTCACTGCCACACCTCCTCCATGATGTAGCAGCTAGTATGTGTAGGCTCAGATACTTGCCTTCAAGCAACTCAGTATCAAGAGTTAAAATATTAAGATAGCTTTTGAAATTTCTCAATGGGGTTAAATACTCTATAAGTGAATTATAGGCATCAAGGTTAAAAATACATTCACTCTGCTGAGCAAGTTCACTTTGGAGACTATCTTATAGATATACTTGCACATGAACCCAGAGACCCACATACAACGAGTCACTCTGGCACTGTTTGTCAGAATGAAGAACAGAAACGATCTCAAATTTCATTCTTAGGCTGGGGATATAGCACAGTGGCACAAGTGCCTGCTTGGCAAGCGCAAGGGCCTGAGTTCGATTCCTGGTACCAAAAAAAAAAAAAAAACAAACAAAGTTCATTCTTAGAGGACAGGTTACATGGGCATGGACATGACTATGGGCATGTCTACAAGGCAGCCTATGAGGTACTAATAGCAGTGGTACATGCAGAAATATGGAAGAATAAAGTAAGAGCAGCAATAGCTACCACTGTGTCAGACACTATTCTAAGCACTTTACATGACTCTCTTAAGACTCACAGCTACCTTGTGTAATAAATAGCTCCATTTTACAGATGAGGAAAGTGACCATCAGAGTAACTTGCCAGGGTCATAAGCTAAGAAATGGCAAAACTGAAATACAGGGCCAGGTGGTAGGCCCCAAAGCTCCTACTTTTAACCCTTTTGCTATATTACCAAATAAGTAGGTCAAATGACTTTTTAAAAAAAGGTGAGATGGAGAGATATTTCTAAATTTATGTTCACAGACTTTTTGAGATATTGCACCAAATACAGTATCTTCTTTAATGTTTTAAATGAATCCACCTATTACCAGTGCTATGTGAATTCATGTCACCAGGCATTGTTATATTGTACACAGACTTGCATGATTAACCAGTTTGTCATTACACTTCTTTTAACTGGAGTATGTATGACCCATATCAGATTGGTGTCTCTTGTGTGAACGTACACATGCAAAAAAAGTCAGTTTTACATGCCCATAAAGATATTTGTGAAGAATTCAGCTATTATGATATGTTGTATAAATGTGTTTCTAGGCACTTTATTATAAACGAATTTGACCTCAAAAAAAAGATACATAAAAATTCAATACTGTTAATGGTTGATACATTGTCAACTTCAGAAGTTTAGAAGTTTAGAAGTTCAACTAAGTGACTCAGCAGGGAGCCAGGGTCCTTACTTTGTAAACATCCTCATCCTGTGCTAGAGGAGGACATGGAGATTATGTGAGTGCTATACCGCCCCGGGGGACAGGATAGCCTGCTTACAAGATAAGGGAAGAAAAGAGGCTTGTTCTCCTCCTTTTGCTCTTATTGCTTTTGCTGTCTTCTGCTGCCTTGAACTGTTGCCCCTGTGCCATGCCACTCTGCCTTGGAGCCAGCTGATTATGGACTGAAACTTCCACAAACTGTGAGTTAAGTAATCCTTTTCTTCCTTAATTTTGGGGGTCAGATATTTTGTCTCAGCAATGAGAGAAAAGGAACCAAGACAAATACAGAGACTGTGATGTGCGCAAAAAGTTATTTACCGTATACTCTTTTGTACTATCCCAACTCTTCACCACACTACGTATGTTAAACATTATGCAATGTGCATAGTCACTGAATTCTAATGCTGGAACGAACCCTATCATTTTATGGGGTAAGGGTACATTGAGGCACAAAGATGGGAACAGACTTGCCTAAGACCACTCAAGTAGGAAGAAGGAGCCCTAAGGCACAGCCAGGACTCTGGACTCTAAGTCCCTTAAACCCCCAAGGGGTTTGCTGCCTTCTCTAACAGTTTCCACCACAGCTAACTCAGCTGTCACAACAAAATTTTCAAATCCTTCAAATTACATAGAATTGGGGGAGGGGGTTATGATTTGGAATTTGAGTGCTGACATTTGAAAAATACCAACTCCCTTTTACTACAAGTGCTTTAGCATGTTACTAAGGCTTTCCTTGCATGTCTCTGAAAAGGTTATTTTCAGAACACTCCACTCAAACCTGGAGACGCAGGGTTCTCTGCTGTTTCTGGGAGCTGACATCACAATTTACATTAAACAAATGTTTTGAAAATTAGCTGTTCACGGTTCCAATTTCAGCTTCCCCTAGGGTTTAATGTTAGCCAAATACTCATACAGTAAGCAGACAATGTGTTTTATTGTGTGGAAGAAAAACAGACCACCATCACAGACTTCCTGCTTTTGTAATCAAGGGAAAAGTTGAGTGTTCGAGTGATTATTGGCATATGGTTATTAGAAACACTGGGTTCCAAATATAGCTACTAGGAGCTAAAGACATACACTCCCTATATTTCAAGTCCAAAAGGAAAGACAAATTGGAAAGTTCAGAAAGTCATAGCACAAAATCTACTAGGGTCACCAGGGAACAAGGCTCAGCCTGGGTTTGCCGGCATGCTGGCGTCTCACAGACGTGCTCAAATATCACAGGCAGTGTATGCCTGAAAGAAGGCAATGGCTTGGGAGACAGCCAAAGGAAGGACCAAACCAAGAGCACAGTTCTGCCCCTGGAGAACTGTGGTCTCCAGCACCAAGTGCAAAGGACCCAGTCCTTACATGGTGGGCAGACAAGCGCCTGAAGTCTGTTTTTAAGAAATTATCATTTGGCAACTCTGTGTCTGTATTATTATTTAAAAGGGCTGCACTGGCACTTTGCTCCACCTTCCCTGCCCTGTCTCCCAACTGCAAATACTGGAAGTGGGGAACAGTTCAATCTGCTAATTTTATAGTTAGCAGAAATGAGTAACAGAGCATTCTGTGAGGTCCCTGCCTGGTCATCCCAGCCTCCTCCAGGACGTGTGAATGGGGTGCAATGCAAGCGTCTGGAAATAACACATGGGCAGCTCTTCAAGATCAGGTTTCTCTCTAAAAGAGCTGGGAGAGATTCTGTGCCTGGGGTGGGTGGTGTGTAGGCAAGACGAATTTAAACTTCATTTTCAGGAGAACCTTTTTTGCACCCAGAAGGGTATGCAAGGAAATACAACCTCTTCCACCTCAACTAAACAAGTGTAAAGAGAGGGTGAAGGCGAGAAGTCAATGAAGTTGTCCCCACCTGGAATGAAAGCCAGGCTCCAAGGAAGAGCCTGCTGGGAGGAGCTCAGCTCAGCTAGTCATGGCCCCTGGAGCCTATCCTGGGAAGGTATTCCCACCACCCCTGCCAGGAAGTCGGGGTGGATCTTGGTTCCTATAGGAAGAACTTCCTGATGCTGCATCATTAGAACCTATAAGGCCCTTCCAGGACTTCTTACAAGTCAGAGAGGTCACCTCCTGCCACAGGAAATGTCCTCCTAGTTGGAGACCAGAAGGAGGAATGCTTAGGGGGTGCCTCAAGACAGGGAAACCTCAAGTTCAACTTTGTTAAAGATCAAGCTTTGATTACATGCTCCCTTGTCTGTTGGCTCCAGAGACTGTGACAACAGCTGAAAGTCCAGGAACCAGCAAGAAAGGAACAAAGAGCATGGGGTTCCAATTACCTTGTGGTCTCCTGCTGGTCACCTACTCAAATAGGTGAGCAGGATGCTGTACCCTTGTGCTGTGAGGCTAACACTTGGGATGTGCTGGCCTTCCTCACCTAACATGACATTGGTTATGTGGTTGAGGGTGTTCCCCTCACCATAAAAAAGATAGTATCTAGAACCTTGCCTTCAGTCCAATTTATGCCCTGAAGGAAGCACCTAAACAATGCATCTATTTTCCTGATGACAGAAGCTACTATTCTAAAAGGGAGACTGTGCACTGCTCCTCTTGGATCATGCTCTAAGAAGGACATGCAGCCATGGCAACACAATGAGAGTTCTGCATCAGAGCACACATACACCAGCCCCCATAGGCAGGACTGGATGATCGTTATCGTGTAGCACAGCGAAGCCTCTCCCCACAGGCATGTGCATGTCCTTGACAGGCTAGCACAGCACATCATCCATCTTCCTTACCCACAGGGGTTCTGCCCTCCAGCATGTTCAACCAGGCTCAGGGAGACGCTCTTGATTGCCCACTTTGGCTGGACTAGCCCATGTAACCAACTCCACATCTTCTTCCTTCTGCCCACCCAGCCCACTGGTGGGATGAGCCCTGAGAAGTTGCAGGGGTCCCTTGTGACCCATTTATCTGCACTTCATCTTGCCATATCCTACACATCCCTGCCAGGTCACATACCTTGGATTTCCGAGCTCCTTTCTTTCCTCCTGCTTTCTTAGACACAGGCTTCTTCTGGGATGGAGACTTGGCCTTTTTGGCTGGGGGTGGCGTGATGATGGCTTCCAACTTTCCTTTGGATCCTCGCTTCTTTGCTAGCAACTCAGGATGGATATTCGGTAACACTCCTCCACTGGCTATGGTGACTCCTTTTAGCAGCTTGTAGGAAAACCGAAGTAGCACATAGTTAGCCTGACTGCCTTGATCCCAACCTTCAAGAGGTCATCCCTACCTATATACTCTTGGTTCTGGTTGGGATAGCTCCTGCCTCCATGGCACCTACAAGGGTGCTAACAGGACTCAGATCCACTACACAGGGTTCAAGTCCTCTGAGACCCTCACTGGAATGCATCATAAAAAGCCAAATATCTTGTTCATCTCATTCTGCCCCAACTCCCAGTGAAGGCTTGAGGAAAAACTGCCATGGGAGGCAGGATAGTTGCTTATGGTCCAAAAAGCTTTTCGCCAGCCAACCAACCACTATATACAGCTTGGCAAATTATTGTGCTTCTTGGGTGGTCTAATGGAATGTGCTAGCACTGGGGTAGAAGACAGCGCCCTATACCTGATTCAGCTCTTCATCATTGGCCACAGCCAGCAGGATGTGCCGAGGTGTGACCCGTCCCTTCTTGTTGTCTCTTGCTGCATTGCCAGCCAGCTCCAGGATCTCCGCTGTGAGGGCAGACAGAGCATGTGGTCACATCAGAGCATCAGAAAGTGGCCTGTGTCCTCAACCTTCCCATTCACAGTGCTGCCTGAGACCAATTATGGAGGTTTTTAAAGGCCAAGATAAATGGGACCTAGGAGGTTGCTGGTCAAATCCATTTGTTTTTGGAGAGAAAAGAACTGAGCCTGGGAAACAAGAGATGAGGGGCAGATCACTCAGTAAGTAAAAGGTGGGGAGATCTAAACAGTTTCAGCTCCCATCTCCCATAAAGGGCTGCCTGAAATAAAAAATAAAAAAATAAAAAAATAAAAAAAAAAGGGCTGGGGATTTAGCTCAGCGGCAAAAGCGCCTGCCTGGCAAGCGCAAGGTCGTGAGTTCGGTTCCTGGTACAGGAGAAAAATAAAAAATAAAAAAAATTAAAAAATAAAAAAAAAAGGGCTGCCTGGCATCAGCGCTGGGGGTGTGGGCAGAGCCAACCCCATGGAGGCAACAGTGTCTCTAGTAATGTATTATGGGTTTGCAGCGTTCAAGAGGAGGAAGGCCTTGAGAAAACTTTGCTGCTTGAATGAAACTTCAATGCCTACATATTTGGATTCAAAATTAGAGGGATATGACTGGACTCGCTACAAAGTCAGTGATATGGCAACATAAAACGAAAGTGGTGGGGGTGCTATGACCTAAAAAGGTCACAGAAACATAAAAGCCAAATATAATGTGTCACTCCTTCATGGGATCCTCCAAGTCATCCTGGAGATAGCTGAGGAGGTCTGCATATGGACTGGTATCAGACACTAGGAAATTAATTTTCCTAAGTGTGGTAGTGGTAGTACTATTCTTTAGGGGAACATCCTTGCTCTTAAGAAGCTCACATCAAAAAACTAAGGGGTAAAGCATTATGATGTCTGTCCAGAGAGCAAAGAAAACGTGGCAAAATGTTAACAGTTGTTAAACGTAACTGTAGAAGAATTTTCCTCTTTCAGGAAATCCTGTCATCTATAATGTGGATGAACCTGGACTTTACGGATGGACCTTAAGTACAGTGGCTAAGTGAAATAATACAGGCACAGAAACACAAATATTGCATGTGAAATCTAAGTCATTAAGATAATAGGAGTAGAAAGCAGAAAGTGATTACCAGAGGCTGGGGTTAAGGAAAGCAGAAATGTTGGTCAAAGTTTTATAAGTTTTAGCCATCTATTGCACAGAACAATGATTATAGCTAATAACAGATTTCAAATGTTTTCAATGCCAAGAAATAGGTAATGGACATGTTGATTACACTGATTTACTCATACCTCTATGTATAAAAAAGCACAATGTACCCTATAAATAGTTATGATTATTTGTCAATTCAAAATAATATAAATGAAAGTTTTTCAGAATTGTGTTTTATCATCTTGTATGTTTGAAATTTAAAAATTAAAAGCATGAGAAGAAAAAAATTAAAAGAGTATGAGCTTGACTCAGAGGGGTGCTAAGAGTTTACTGACCTGCCCTTTGAGGCAGAGGCTCATAGCTCAAGACAACAGATTTACCACAGCTCTGAAGATGGCAATTAGGAATGCCCTTTGACAGGCTATATTATTTTCCTTGGCAATAAAATTCTCTTGTAACCTTACAGTCTTATCTCCTCATTTTATTAATGAGGTGTACAGACTATACCGAATTTATCTGACATTGCTTTATTCTGCTCAAACATGGTCTTGCCTGTGATGTCCTTCTGGGCCACCCTCTGTGCCCAATTCAAGTTTGGCCTTCTCTTTACATATAAGAATTTCTAATATTCTAGTTATGTTGTATTTTTTTTTTTTTTTTTTTGGTTTTTCTCCGGTACCGGGAACCGAACTCACGACCTTGCGCATGCCAGGCAGGCGCTTTTGCCACTGAGCTAAATCACCAGCCCCTCTAGTTATGTTGTAAACACTAGATTTTTCCAGCACAGTCAGCACTTGGAATCATCATGAAATAGCTAAGGATATAATGCTAGTTGCATGAAAATTGTGTTTGAAATTTATAATATGACACGGTAGATACATTTTCAAGAGGTACTAACGAACAGCTGAACCCCATGCAAAAAATAAAAAAGCTACATGTCATGTGTGTAAAGTTGAAAAGTCAGCTGGCTGCTCATGAACACTCTCATACTGTCGGAGAAAAATCAGTCAAATTTGAAACAGGTTCCCCCTCTTAATCCAGGAATTCATTTGCTCAATAATCATCACCTCTAGACACATAGTACTATGCTTGGTGGGAGGGCCACAGACACATCCTGAGGTCCATCTTTTCAGTGTTCCAGGCTACCAGGGAGATCCTATGGGGCCTGCATGTGCCAGAGAGTCCCAGAGCTGGCCTTTCCCCATATAAGAGCCACCAGTTCCAGGCAGGGAGGCTAGCTAGTACTTACAGACAACTGGTAGAAAGGCTCACCTTTCCCATCTTTACCTGTCAGTTTTACACAAACCTGCACTCCCACTGGTGTTACACTATAGTTTGCTAACAGCGGGGTAAGATGGCCTATCTGACAGTCTCACTAAAGCTCCCCTATAACTGAATGCAGTAGTGTGTCCCAGTGACCAGCAGAGATGTCTGAACCCCCAAGAGTACATACTCTGGGAGTAGGGGGGCAGGAAGGAGAGCTTGTCAGTGGTTTTAGGGCTGGAACCCAATGCAGTGGAGGCCTAAACAGCGACAAAAAACAGGGAGGCAGATATGCATGGCCAGAAGCATCTCAGCCTAGTGGAAAGAGCAAGACAAGGGAGCCATTCCACTGTTTTCTTTACTGAGAAGGCTGAAAGTCCAGGACTCTTTCCTTTCTTGTAAACCCAGCAATCTGCACAAGTCTAGATGACCGCCCAGTCCCCATCCTCCTCCTGCAGAAGAGTGAGTCCTAAGCTCTCTGGGGAGGGAGGTAAGAGGTGTATCCAGGAGGAACAAAGAGTGCCACAGAGTTACACTTCAGCTGAGAAAGGGCGTTATCTTCTGTTTGTTCTTACGTTTTTTTCTAGATGGATAGTAACCACAGTAACACCAACTCAAGGGACATACAAGATAGGGCACCTTAGAGACACACCTTTTGTAAGAAATGTGTTCTATGCCCCACCCTTCCCTTGTACTGTAGCAGGCAAATGGCCTGAGCATTTTATAACAGCTGAGAAAGGTGGAGGACACATCCTGATTGCTAACAAAAATAGGAACCTGCAACATGAATCAGCCCTTGCTGAAAATTTGTAATAACCTGCCCTTTACATGCTCAGCCCAGCTTTACAAACAGCAATCACAAAGGCCTTCTCTGGCTAGGAGAGGGCTGCCTGCTGCAGAAGGAAAGGAGAGGCAGAGAGTACCAGCAACTCAACCAGATGGGACAGTCTCTGTCTGCACCCCAGAGTGAATTTGTGTTAGCGGGAGGGCGGAGGGGAGGGTGACTGACTGCCAAAGAATTGGGGCAGGGAAAATGCCAACAAAGGACATGTCCTGATGAAGTTTTCTTCTCAGTAAGCAATCTTCTGCTTTGTAAATGATACAAAGAGCAAAGTCATGGAGGCCCTAGGCCCAGACCTGCACAGTGGTTCTTCTTACTGTACCTCAGCCCTGGGATGGGCCTGTAGTCCCACCACCAAGAGGCTACAGATCAGACCCAGCTTCCGCCTCTACTCTAACCTTAATGGAGCCTATACCTGCATATACAGGAGGGTTTCCTACACCCAGTTCACTTCACGTTTTTGGAAGTTTTGTGCATCTCTACAATATTTGCTTTGGGCTAGACAAAAAGGAAAATGATTTTGAAAAACAGAACCAGGAGAACAACACCTGATCTATAAGCACAAATCCTTTTTTCCATGGTTTCCAGAACTCAAGCCTTGGATCTTCCTTTGGATTTCCAGGATCTAAAGCCCAGGCGGCTGTAACCAAAACAAATGGAATCCATAAAAAAACCACAAAGGAAACTGGGAAAATAGTAATCAGAAGGAGAAGAAGCAGAGTCCCTTACCAGGCTCTCCAGTGTTGTTAGCCAGGGATAGTTTAGTGTTGTCAATGACCAACAATGGGTTGGTCTGGGGCCCAGAGTGCTTGCGGTCAGCTCCGGAAATGATTTTAAGTGTGGTAAGATTCCCCAATTAGAAACATGACAAAGGGACACACTGAATGATGAGCAATACCAGCCAGCTCATTAGCTATTCAAAATATTTTTTGCTCATTTAAGATTTGACTTGCAAGACATCCAAATGTCTACCACTTCTGGCCGGACCCCACGTCTGGCAACTAGTGAGAAGCTGGCTCATCATCCACAGTGGCCAGGCCCAGTGATGCAAGCTTCTATCTCCTGAGAGAAGCAAGTGCTCACAGGCATCTCTGAGCCAAACATTCCCCAGACTCATTGAACATGATCATTTTAAGGCAACCTGACAAGATTCCCACAGCCTTGGATAACAGCATGATTTGGCAGCCTTTCTGACTACAGACCAGCTGTCTGAACATGAATACCTTTGACAGGCCTACTTTCCAAGTTCACCCTAAGACCAAGGGCTTATTGCCTATCCCTCCTCCCCACAACATCTTGAACTAAACCATATCTATTGTATGGAAGCATTTCACCTATCTTCCTTTAGGGAGATGAAGTCATGCTTTTCAGAATTAGACTCCTAACAGCTAACAGGTGATGTGAGGAGGCTGAGCCAAACGCCCAGTACAAACCTTGCAATAGGAGAGAGTCTGGGACTTTTAAAGAGCTGTTTGAAGAGTCTCATCTAACGAAAGAAAGACTGAAAACGACAACCAGAAATCAAAGAAAGCTAATGTTCATGTAATCCCAAGGAGAAAACAGATATTTGCTACAAAGCCAACAACATGACAAGGAATCTGTTTATTGCATTTCTTTCAATTCCTTGTCCTTCCATCAGCAGTTCATTGAGTTCAGAACTGTTTTACACCATTCCGGAAGGTTGATTAACCCAATCAACCCCAATCAGAGGATGATTGCTAAGCGCTTCCTGAGTCCTGACTACATCACAGCCCCCTCCAATTCCTTTGGTGGCCCCAAGTGTTGCACCACGTCCAACTACCCCCACCCCACCTTTCCGAGAGGTGAGTGGTAAGGACTGAAGCCTGTGGAACTGTCAGCTTCGCAGAACTCTGGGCCATTGCAAATCTTCCTATTCTGCTAGTTCCAGGGGCCTCAAAGAAACCCTGCGTTCCACAAAGAAAGTGGAGCCTGCTGAAGGTGGTATTTTCTTGGTTGAGTACAGAGTATTTCTTAAGAGTTACTTCATTGCTTCACTAGAGATGATTCCAAGTCAACACAAACTTGTCTCTTGCAGTCAGGCACTTGAGCTGTGGGTGTCAGAGTCAGCACCAGGTCCCCACTCCTGCCTTCCCACAAAGATAAAAACATAGCTTCATCCAGGAAACTCTAAAGAAGTTCTGTTGAATCCTAATTATTTTCATGTCACACTCAAGGAGTTCTTTTGCTTGTTGGCAAACATTATCTCAGTCTGTCTCCATCCACCTCAGTGCCTGAATATCTCCTGTCAGAAAACCCTCTTCTACTCTTCCAGACCTGTGCTTCTGCAACTTCTTTCTGGTCTGCAGTGGATGGCAGCAACTGTGAGCCAGCCATGAACACACTGTGGTCAAACCACTGTCCAACCCCAAGTTTGCATCCTAGCTCCTGTATTCCTGCACTCTGCCACAAGACATGGCCAAGACACCAATAGGCCTCAGTTTCCCTTTCTATAATGCAGGACTGAAGTTACCCCTTATCCTCGTGAGGATTAATGAGTTACCAAGTGAAGTGTTTCGTAGATTTTGTAAATGCAAGCTGCTATTACTGAGCTACATCTATAACCTTTGTTTAAAAAATGTGTATGTGCATGTATATATATATCAGCCTTGATTACTAGCGGAAGAAAACTAGACTTTTTTGTTTTCCTCGGTTTCTTCTATTTAAATAACTGCATCCATGTATGGATGTATGTGAGAGGCAAAAGGAGGAGAAAAGCAACAGAAAATCTAGTGTTTCCTCCCCCAATAGTTTATTCTTTGCTGTTACACTTAACAGTTTACATATGTTTGAAAAATGCACTTGAACTTGATTAACCTCAGTGCTGCCAGAGTTGCCTTGATGGAACACAGCACCCAGGGCAGCCCCACAGGCAGTCTCTGTCTTGGAATGGGGTCTGGGACTTTCATCTGACCCCAGGAGGGTGTGCCATGGCAGGGCAGGACCAGAGCCAGCTGCTGAGACAGCAGAAATGGAGGCCCCAGGAAGAAGGAGGGGGAAAAGGTACCTGAAGAAGGCCCAAAGAAACCTGTTCAACCCCAGGCCTCACTGGTGGCTGGGCAGGGCCCTTGGCCCCACCAATCACTTGCTTTCAAGGACTATAAATTAATTTACAAGGAAATGGTTAATGTGTATGTTTGTTTTAATATGGAAAACCACAGCCATTTGTTCTTAATTCATCTCAGGAAGGGGTGAACAATCAGAGACGTCTGCTGAAATGAAATGATTTGAAGAGTATGCTGTAAAGAGGAAATTCATTTAAAGAGCCTTGTCACGGTACCATTTCCCAGACGGAATTTAAAGGGAGAAAACAAGCAGTACATGCATTTTGGAGGCTGCCAGTATTGGGAAGATGGCACTGCTTGCGATCTGAGCTCACACAAGCAGCCTTGTTAGGGGGAGAGAAGGGCCTCAGCCAGAGACCAGGCCAGAGAAACACTGTGCTCTACCCACTTTGAGCTATTAGGATTTATCTTCTGCATTTTCATTGCCAAATAAAAGGTAAAATTAAAATAGTCAATGAGAAGTTACAGGCAGCTCTGCTATGTGCTGCCCCAACAGGCCTTTGCCACTACATGTAACGAACACCTTCCCGCCTCAAACATTCCATCCCAGCTTGCTTATCTGGCTTGTCATAGGTCTGTGCATAGCAAAACTTTCAGGTTGTTTTTCAAGATCTATTGTTTCTAAAGCAGTGAGTGTTACTGAGAGGGAGAGGAGCCAAGAAGGCTATAGCTCCTGGGTCATCTTCATCAGCCCAGCCTCTCCAGTAGAACCCTGAGGCTGAGGACCACCCGTTTAAGCATTTGCCTAAGTGGTCACCTAGGATTCTACCTCCCTTCTCTAAGAGGACAATGAAGGGACACTGGCAAAAAAAAAAAAAAAAAATTTCTTACCCTTCTTAACATCAATGAGTGATATAGCCTCCCCATACCCGATAGGCACCCTCTCCTCTCCCAGGCCTGCCAGGCACCTCAGACTGCCCTTTAGCCACCTGAGTGCTTCCCCCAGCACCTCGCTGCACTGCTGCTGCTACAAGCAACACCCCCGACAGTAACGTGACTGCCCCTTCGCTATAGCCATTATGTGTCACTCCAAGGATCATCACTGTCTGTGTTTATACCCATCACCCCTGCAAGGATCTCAACTTTCCTCATCTCTGTCCAAGACAACCTGCCTTTCAAGGCCCATCTTGCGGGACCTCTGTTCCCTGACCCATGCCAGGCAAAGGAAAGTCTCTGGCCTTTTCAGGTCTTCACCATGCACTCTGGCAGTTACTTGTGATTACCTTGGAGTCTGCTGCCTCTGGCTGCAGCTTTACTGAGGATGAGAGACACCCAAGATATCCACTGGTTGCTTTAAAACAAAGGGAGTACAAAGTAGGCTAAGGGTTTCCAGTTCCCAATTCTCCCTTTAACTGCCAAGGTTCCAGCCTCAGCAGAGAGCTGGTAGGCTGTTCTTCTAGAGATGGATTAGTGTGCTGAGTGACACTGGAGAAGTTATTTTGATTGTCTGAACTTAAATTTCCTGCTAAGCAAAATGGCGGTTTGAGAAAATCTGTGAGTTCCCAAATGTAAAGCATTTAGTCAGTACCTGGAACGTGGTTAAGTGCTCAACATACAGCAGATGCTTTATTAACTTAAATTGCTCCAGCTGTGCCTAGAACTTAAAACGCTCTCCTACCCCTCCCTCCAAAACATCTCAATAGGCTTCTGTCTTTGAATCTAGGATAGAGACTGACAGGGGCTAAGGAAAGGGCCCTAGGGTAAGAAAAACAGTGGTACCCACCGGTAGACACTGACTTTATGCAGTAAATAGACTTAACAGATAAACAGAAGTACATAGAGGTAACATATAATGTAACTAAAGACTACCTCAGCTACCAATTACTACAAAGAACATCAATCAGGATACTGATGGCAAGGAAAGTCAATAATTAGTCGTTTCCCAAGGCCATGGCTCTCTATAAGGCTCCCCTGGCTCTTTTGGCCTAAAGTGGAGGCCTGAAAGGAAGCACCTTCCATAAAGACCCAGAGTGACCCTCTGCAGATAGATAGGGGTGATGCCACTCTGTAAGAGTCTCAGCATCAAGTACCACATCTCAGCATCAAGTACCTTTGTAGGACTCTAAGAAAGCAGCTCCGGACAAGGAACCCATGCAGTCCAACCACTAAATGCAAGAGACACTTACCTAAAAAGGAAGGGCTTGGAGTGGGAAGAGAAAGAGTGAGGGAGGAATGCAATGAGGAAGGGAGGGAGCCAGGGTCAGAGCAGTAGGCTGAGCCAGGCTGAAAGGTAAATCTGAGGAGGGTTTATGTCAGCTTCTTGGCAAGCAGAACTGGAGGGGGTCGGTGGGAAGATATAGTCAGACAGAGGGAGGTTGACTGTGATTAATACCCTTTGGGTTTGTCTTCCTGCTACAACTTATTTATAGCTGTGAGGAGCAGTTTTTTGCTTTCATGGTATTTTATTCTGGTTTGGGTAGACATAGAAGTCCTTAGGCCAGAGAGAGAAAGTAAGAGGACTGTAAAAGTGTTCTATCAGTTGCTGATTTTTTTTTTTTTTTTTTTTTTGTCTTTTTGAGACAAGGATTCACTATGCAGTTCAGGCTGGCCTCGAACTCACAACAGTCCTCCAGTCTCAACCTCCCGCGTGGTGAGTGAGAACGTGGTATGCACCACCACACCCAGCCAGTCACTGAAATTTTAGTGGAGATATTAGCAGAGAATATATCTGTAGAATTCCTACCTATCTCTGTCTCTTAGTAAGTAGTTCTTTTAGGGTATGTTTAGCATCTTTCCCAAAATGCTGAAATCTTTAACCAAGGAGGTTCCTGGCTGCTTCTGCTTTTCAAAGTACAGTATAGCTAACAATCTTCAGGAGCTTTGGGGGCAGAATGAGAGCAGCTCTTGCAACACTTTTAAAACTTCCTGTTTGCCAGCAACAGCTGCCCTGTCACGTGTCCCTCCTCAGACAGGTGTAGCCCATTATGATCGTTTGTTAATTCTAATTATGCCTCATTTAAAACTCTAGGGGTCTAGGTTTAGCTCTCGTCCTCATCAGTTAGTTTCCTGCAGCATCTAAGATTACCAAAACTCCTTCCTCTTGAAATTTATCATCTCTCTACCTTGTCTTCTCATCTTTTTTTTGGCACTGGGAATCGAACTCAGGGCCTCCCACTTGCCAGGCAGGTGCTGTGCTGCTAAGCTACATCCCTGGCCCTTTATCATCTTTTAATTAAAACAAACAAACAAACAAACAAACACTTGTGCAGCTGTAGCATGTCAGGCTTTGTGCTGGGAGTTGAGCACACATGAGGAAGAGGTGGGGGAAGTCACAGTCCCCAGCCCTGGACTTACATTCAGCCACTGATAACAGCCTCTGATGTGGCTGGCAAATACTGGCATTCAATACAAATATGCAAGAATCAGCCAATGATTCCTTCAACTCCCAGCTCCCTGTTTGATATCCTGCACTTGGTCAGGGCTTGGCAACTCTTCCACAAGTAGGTCATTTGAGATGAATTACTGAACAAGTGAGCTAAGTGCTGCAACGGTCAGGAAGTGATGAAGGCTGGATGCACAGGGACATTCTCCAAGGCCCTGGCCTGGTTTTCTGTACAATAAAACACTTGGGATCCATGGCGGGCAGTGTGAACTATAAAGCAGCAGTCCAGGACAGACCCAGGATGCAAGCAGGCCTTGCCTTATATCTCTCAATGGAGAGTGGAGCTTGCCTGAGGGACTGAGGGAGTCAAGGGGAGGTTAGGGGAAGATCAAGATCCTCAGATTTGCCCAACCAAGATCTTGGCCTAATAGAAGTAAGTCAGGCTCTGTACAGCCCATGTACCCACTATCCTTCTGACTCACTATTTTTTGGCATTTCATTTTCTAGATTTATCTTGAAATAAACAAGGAAAACAATGGCTTTAGAAAGATATGTAACATATAGAAGAAACTCCATGGAGGACAGCTGGGGTAGAAAAGCGCTGGAAGATACATGTCTTACTATGTATCTTTGATTACCATGTGAATCTTACTATGAGTATTACTACTTATTGAAGAAAATATTCAAAAAAAAAACAAAAGACAATGAAAGATCTAACAGATAAGAGAAACATAAAGCATGTAACAAGACAGACCAGTGAAACAGTAAAGAAAATCCAAAATAGCCTTTGTTATATCTGAAACTCCCTGTTTGATAAAGATAGCATCTCAGATCACTAAGGAAAAGATGGGGTATTCAATTAATTATGTTGGGATAATTGGGTAACTTCTGAAACAAAATTAAATTGACTCCTAACTCACACCATGTATCAGGATAAATTCCCACTGATTCAAAGTAAAACTATGAAAAATGAAACAATTAAAAACATTGGGAAAAAGCATAAAAACATTCCTTTATAACATTGGGGACAGGTAAGCTTACCTAGCAATAACTCAAAGTCCAGCAGAAATAAGACTCACAAAGACTTCATATAATTATTCAGATAAATATAACTGTGTAAGACTGACTTAAAAGAAAAGGATCATTGAAAATGAGGTGAAAACAAGAGATTATAAAAAAGAACCAAGCAGATTTTTAAAAGATCACATAGAAATGAAACCATTATAACTGAAATTAAAATTTGGCAGCTGAATTAAACAGTAAATTAGTTTTTGTTTTTTGTCTTTTTTGGTACTGGGAATCGAACCCATGACCTCAGTCTTGCCAGGCAAGTGCTTATGCCACTGAGCCCTTAAACAGCAAATTGGACACAGTTAAAGGGAGAATTAATAAGCTGGTAGATAATTCTAGAAGATACAGCAAAAGTAATTATCCAATAAGTGATCCAAAAAGACATGAATGAAAAGTATATAGAAAATAAGTGAAACACTAACATGTGTTTACTTTATGTTCCACAGAGACTAGAATAAATACGGTTTGAACAAATGACTAAAACTTTTATGAATGAGATAAAGAGACATTCAAAAATAGAACTTCAGAATACTTATCACGAAAAGATCTTCACTAAATGAAATTATAAAGCATTTTACTTCAACCACAAGTACAGATGAAAGATCTAGATAAAAGACAGCACATTTATTTTTGGTCACATCTTTTTCCTTGTCTGAAACCAGATACATGTTTTGTAGTACAGTGAATTTATCCATTTGCCGAAGTAAAAACATAATCATTAATATGTAACTTGTCTACCCTTTCCAGAGGCCTTAACAGTACAAATGAAAACTGAAAGGGAGGGACTGGGGATTTAGCTCAGCAGCACAGCACCTGCCTGGCAAGTGCGAGGTCATGAGTTCGATTCCCGGTACCGGAAAAAAAACAAAACAAAAAAACAAAAAGAAAACTGAAAGGGATATCATGAGGTAACAGTGAGACTCCTTAACCATTAGAGATTTCCTAGGCAATACAGCTTATCTTCAAGGAAGTAATGTGCTTTTCAACAAATAGTGCTAAAACATCTGTACACCCACATGCAAAAAAAAAAAAAAAAAATGAGTTTCAATACAGACCTTACATAGTTTGCAAAACTTAACTCACAGTGGACCACAGACTATGAAATTCAAAAAGATAATATGGGGGGAAAAAAATCTAAATGATCACAGGTTTGGTGATGACCACACCGAAGGCCCATCCACAAAAAAAATATTCTCACCCACATGTTACAATTCAACTCCTGGCCCTGAAGAGAACATGTTTTTGAGCTCTCAGAAGATTCATGTGTCCCAGAGGAAGCATGTCCTCAAGCCATGCTGCACTTCCACATCTTGGAAGAAGCAGTCATGTTTGATGGCTTCTAGGCTCTGGCCTCAAGCCCTGAGGCTCGACTTGTCTGGGTCTGTTAACACGCTGGCCACAGGATACCACACCCTCCAGGTGACAGTGCTGAAATGATTCTTCTTCAAGGGCTCCTTGAACATCTGACCATCTTAAGGTCATCCATTCTCTTAGGAGACTAAAGAACTGATGAGGTTGGGTATGTGTGAGTACCTCCATCCTCAATCACTTCGCAGTTAGCTTGGTACTATGTAGTGATGATGCTCTGTGACTGGCTATCAGTGAAGATCACCACTAATGTATGTTAATGAAAACAAACTAAAATCTGTCTTTTACACATACATGCATATACACACAAAAGGCATGCAGTACAGCTGCTATCTCTGTGTGGTGGGGTTATAAGTTTGACCTTCTTACATTTTCAAAAACAAATTAATCCCATAACCAGAAAACAGAACATGCATTCAAAGGCAGTCTGTATACACCAAGTACCTAGCACACTGCAATTTCAACTTCAGTGTCTCCAATATTTTTCTGGTTGTAATACCTTGGCTCCTTAAAAGTTCTTATTTGTCTTCTCTCTACTGTGTTTTGTTTTGTTTTTTAAGAAAAATGAGTCAATGAAGGGCTTTGCAGAACACAGTACGTACAGCAAGCATGAGCCTTAAGGCAGCATGAATGCCCAAGAAAGTGCTAGCAAGCATCAGCTGAGTCCAGGCCTGAAGTGCCTCAGTCTGTAGAAAGGGCAGTCATGCAAACAAGCAGGAATGTATGTATTCAGAGAGTTTTGGAGCAACAAAGTGCCTGTCTGTTCTCTTCTTCTTGCTTTATTTTTAGCCATGAGTTCAGCACATGCATGGGTGTCCCAAATAGAAACTCGGTAAAGAGGTTTGGGACTCATTTTCAAGGTAAGTGATAGAATTAAATGCAGGTTCCACCTACCCCTATTTTCCAAGCTTGTAGGACTCCTTCATTCCCACACTGTAAGTGCCAAGGAGATGGATGTTGGCCAAAATAATTATCTGTGTAAAAAGGCGCACTGCTGACATGGGGGCCTCTACTTCAAGTCCAGGAGATGGATTGTGGCCCAACCACTAACCCTAAAGGACTATGAAACAACTGACCTGCGTTACAGACCAGAAGTCAAACAAGTAAAACATGGAATAAAGACAATCATTTTGTTAGCCAAAACCAGGTGACAAGGGGTATTTCTAACAACTACCGCTTTTTCTTGGGGTTTTACTGAAGAATGTAGTCAGACTGAAAGGCGGAGCCTCATTCAGTCTATAAAAGCCTTAAAATCACCCTTGCTTCTTCTCCAGGTCAGGAAGTGGCCCTGCAAACTTCACAACAGTCAGCCAACTACCCCCAGAAAGCTTCAAATTGTTGAATTTGGTATCAGGAATTCAGGGTACTTGTTAGAGGCCTGTGGAGGTTCTGGTCATTGACAAGAGGCAGAAGAGGGAAGCCCAAGGTCTGAAACATGGAGGTAGGAAGAGGCAGGGCACAGAAAAATGGAAAAGAAAGAACAGGAGATTAGGAATGTAATAATTTAGATGTCTTCATCATTTTGTAGAACAGATCCAAGCAAGACAGGAAAAAAAACGTAGCCACAGCCTTATTCTGTAAGAAGTGAAAGTATAATACTATGACACTGGATTTTTAACAAAGTATGTCCAAATCAGTGGTCACAGTTCAGATTCAAATAGTGGGAACCAGTGCTGTGCACCTTGCTTAATCGAGAAATCCTTTGCAGGTAGACTGCATTTGTATGTCACTAAGAGGTAAGCTGATAGAATAAGGTATGTGATCAGACTATATAACAAGAAAGAAAGAAAGAAAGAAAGAAAGAAAGAAAGAAAGAAAGAAAGAAAGAAAGAAAAAAAAGAAAAGAAAAGAAAGAGAAAGAAAGAGAGAGAGAAAGAAAGAAGGAAGGAAAGAAAGAGAAAGAAAGAGAGAGAGAAAGAAAGAAGGAAAGAAAGAAAGAAAGAAAGAAAGAAAGAAAAAGAAAGAGAAAGAAAGAAAGAAAGAAAGAAAGAAAGAAAGAAAGAAAGAAAGAAAGAAAAAGAAGGAAGGAAAAAAACATGAAAGATGCAAGCCTAGTCTCTTGGAGCTTGGGTCAAATGGCTCCAAAGGCTCTTCCTCTCAGGGTCAGCTTCTTGAAGGCAGGAACTCTGTCTTGAATCTCACAGTGTCTAGTACTGGGCCCCTCCCCAAGTTAGAACATGAGAGACTCAACTTAGAAGTATGGCTTCCCAAGGTAACTGTCTCACTTAAATATACAAGTACCTTCTATATGCTGGAGCTGGTATGCAGGAGGATCTAGATCTTTCAGTTTAGCTTTGAGTACCAAAGTCAGGACAAAACAGACCTAAGACCATTCTTTAAGCAACTTTCTATTTTGTTTATTCACTTAATCCTCCTCTCATACTGCTCTTTTGCCCCTCCCCTAATGTCCACTGACACTTTGTGAGTCTCAGGTACTAACTTACCCTTTAGTTCTTTTGTCTTGTTCCCTTCCTGGATTGTAGGCTTGTATGTCCCAAGCATTAATGCAAATTCCACAGGTGTAAAAGTCATATCATGTTTCTTATGTCACATCCCCACAGCATTATCAGCAGTATGCTAGGCTCAGAGGAAAGGCATCAAGGCTTTCTTGGACTGAACTACAGTCACGTTTCCTTAAAATATCATTAATCAAAAAGTTGCACAATATCATGGGGCAAAGATGATGGCTAGGTAGAAGCTATTCCCAACTGCCTTGGTTATCGCTTCTCAGCCTTTTCACTAAGATCAAGTGTATTATCAACTGCCTTGGTCATTTATTCAGTGTTTACTATGACTACTAGATAAAGCAATCCTCACAGCAACCCTAAGAGGAGGGGCTGCTATGATCCTTTAGGTTGAAAGGTCAAGAGACAATGGACAGGAGAACAGCGTAAGGCCCAGAGAGTGCTGCTACAGCTCTGGGAAGGGTCAGGCAGGGTTAGTGCTGGACACATAGAGATCTGGGAAGGGAGCTGCCTGACTGCAAGACCATGCTTGGTCCAGATGTTGCCTTTTCCTTTTAAGTTTGGCAGATGCCTAGGCTCTGTACCCAAGAGGAAGAATACATGCTAGGTTCAAATATTACAGCAAGATGCAAGGCAGTCACATCCTCTCCATATCTCTCCTTTGGAGGGATAAGGAGGAACCTTTGTGTGGCCTTGAGAGCCCAAGGATATGCTCTTCCAGTGGACCATGTAGCTGAGCTCCCACTGCCCCTGGCCTGCAGAGTGTCACCAGCTCATATGCTTAGTACTCGTGTAACACAGGTCCAGGGCCAGCTCCTGGCAAACCTGGATGTCCTTCACAGTTTCCATGAATGTGACAGAAACAGCCATCAATATCTTAAAGAATAGTTTGGCAAGAGGAAGTCTTGAGAGGTTGGTATGACATAGGCTTTAGGAGAAAAGGTCCAGTGGTATTTGAGAGGGAGTAGGCCTGGAGCCACTGACACATTCTATGGGTACTTGGGGTGGCACAATGGGTTTGGACCAGCTGGAAGGACAACAGATCCAAGTGGTCAGCGACAGCTCCTATCGCCATCTCCAAAAGAAGTGGGGAACCCAGTCACCTTGGCAGCTAGGACAGGATCACAAGGGACCTCCCCAACTCTTGCACTTTAACCCTACTGTTAGTATGTCAACATACACTACATGCAGGAATAATAAGGACTTTACATTCAGCTCAGTTTAGCCTTATAACCACCACAGAAGCAGTGACTATAATCTTCATTTTTCAGATGATAAAAGCACAGCAGAGATGACTTGCCCAAGGCCATATATAAAAAATGGCAGCTCTGGCACCAAGGTCCACCCTCTTAACTGCCCAGCTTTAGAACACGGCAAAACCCCAAGTACCCCTCAGGGGTAGTCACCAAGGAGATGTCAGTTCCCTGATTTAGAAAGTGGCTCTGTGGCTCCGCAGTCCTGTTAGCAACCCGAGTCTCCGGGCCTGTCCTCATTCCTTTGCTGGAGCTTTCTGAAGGCAGAAGACCAGCCTATTTCCAATGGGCATCCACGTGGCCCACTCATATCACCATGTTTGCAACTGTTTATGCCATCTGCGCTGTGCAGAGAAGAAAACAATCCCTTTGTAGGGCCTTCGGGCACAGCTCTAGTAACAACTGTCCTCTAGAAAACATTTTCTGATACCCACTCCATTTTCCACCTTATAGTACAATGGTCCTGTCTCATCAGATTGTTTCTTATCTACACCTATCTCTGGACAGGGGGCCTGGAACATATCTGTGCACCAGTGAGGTCCCACTGAATGGTGGGATGTCTCTCAGATACCTGTCTGTGTTAGGACATGATGTTTGGGTTGCACTCTTGACTAGACACTAAACTGCTGAAGGGCCAGGCCTCCTGCATTTCCCGCTTTTTGTGGCTTCTTCAGGTGCATCAAGTATTCAGGAGTAGATGGCAAAGCCCCTCTCCAGCCTTCACAGGGCCATCTGGTCCCATATGCTTCCCCACACCTTTGTATCTCTCTCAACGAAGCTTCCCTCAACAGCTGATCTCCTGGCCCCTGGCTTGCCTGGGTACTCCTTTGGCTTGTTTGTGTACCTACCCCAGGCCCTTGTCATAGTCTGTACCCTTCTAGTTTGGCTGGTTATCCTTCTCTCAGACTAGGCTTTGAGCTCTATGTTAAGACAGCAGGTGCTCAATATGTGTGGAGAATGAGTAAGAAAAGATCTCAGAAAAAAAAATAATAGCAAAAAAGAGCAGAGTAGAAAAAGGCTTGGTTTACCACCTTTACTTTTAACTCAGGTGTCTAAAACAATATTTACAGTGAACAGATCCCCAGACCTTCCAAATATCCATCTGCTCCTACATCTTGGCTCAATGGGATGAGTGCTATCACTCTGTAAGAACTGTGAGTGTACAGCATGGTTCTGAGAGGCATTCTCACCACCTTTAGCCTAGGGCTTAGCCTCTCTCCTATCAGGAAACTGAACAAGTGACCCACAGGAGTGAGCACAGCACTGACCACTCAGTACATTCTCTGAGGTCACCTGGGCCAAGCCCTTTGGGGGAGGCAGGCACTGGGCAACAGTTATGCCAATAACCCAGTGCTGTGTGCAGAACAAGGAAATGGCTCAGATTTAGTAACTACAATCCTGCTGGAAGAACTTTATGAAATTTTAAAAGTATACACTCCTCATAACTACTCTTTAACATGCCAGAGCAAGGAATCATTTTGAGCTGTTCTACCAGCACAGTGATGGGTTTCCATGACCATTTCCACTCTCCTCTGTGGCCAATATCACATACCATGACAGCTGGGACAAGGACAAGCATGAGCCCCTCCCTTGTGACTGGGTTTGCTCTCAGGGAGGGCACTGACTTTGGTCTAACAACAGAGCAGGGAGCAGTCCAACTCTTTGGCAGCCTGGCCGTCCACTTTGGAAGAAGCACCTTATCTTGCTAAGTCTTCTCCTTCAGGCTGCAAGAATCAGGAATGCTTCCTGACATATACAATGCCTACCCAGTCAGGTGTCAAGCAGTAGTGGTAAAAGCATTACAAAAGAACAGGACAAACAAGTCTTCTCAACCCCTTAAAGGTTATCTATGACCCTAGGCAAGTCCTTTTTGCTTTGAGGCCTACTTTTCTCCTCACTAAAAATGAGGGTAACACCTCTCCCTTTTCAGCTGGTCTCCAAAATTTTTATGGAGCTAGAAGTAAGATTATATCTGTGAAAATGAACAAGAAACCCCTGGAGATAGCTCTTTTCAAAACTGGGGCAAGGAAAATCCAAAGTGAAATCTTACTGTGTTGGAAAGCAAAGGAAGGTACCGAACCTGATGGAGATACAGAAAAAAAGACATTGGAACCAGCTGGAATTTGAGATAATTTGAGCACAAAAATGACAGAAATGGAGTATAACCCACTAAATGGAACAACCCATGAGCCAACACTGACAGTACAACAACATAAAAAGAAGGGAAAGATAGAGTAAAAGCTCTTATTTGTAAGAGAATGCCACTCAAGAAATACAGAAGTGAAAGAAATGGGAAAATATCTATTTCACAACCACAGTGTTAATAATAGATTCAGGTAAGATCATCACAGGATGCTAAAGCCACTGGGTAGAAGACCTGACATAAGATTTGCAGAAATCCAACAGATGCCACCTGACAGTACACACTAAACATCCCCAGTGATGGGACGAGACCCCCTTCAGGTGTCTCCTGATATGATGCAGAGAAGGACTCAACACTAGTGCTTCTCCTGCCTAAGTTGACCTGAATCTCTAACCTCAAGGCCAGTCCAGGTAAAAAGACATTCTGCCAAACAACTGGCCTGAGCTCTTCAAAAATATCAACATTGGGGAAGATTTAAAACAAAATGTAGAAAACCTGGAGAAATGTTCAAATATGTCAGTGTTGGAGATTTAAACAGAATATAAAAAACCTGGAGAAATGTTCAATGTTAAATAAGACTAGCAAAACGTGATAGCCAAATCTAACATATGATCCTAAAACAGATCTTAAGAGAAGGAAAAAAAAAAATTAATAAATAACATTAGTAGTTCAACTGAAGAAATTTCAGAGTGAACTATATAATATGTAATAGCCAAAAATAAATATATATGAAACATCCATATGCACGCATGTGCGATGCATGTATACACACACCGAGAGCAAATGGGGCAAAATGTGAACAGGTGATGAATCTAAGTGAAAATGACCATTGTGCTATTCTTGTAACTTTTCCATAGGTTTGAAATAGTTTGTTTTCTGAAAAGAAGACAAACAGAAAAAAGTCCTATCAATCCTCAGGAGGTTACCAGAACTGCCACATTTGTGCCCCCGGTGTGCGTGGCTGACTCATGCACACTCACCTGTCAGGTATTCCAGGACAGCAGCCATGTACACAGGTGCCCCTACTCCAATCCTGTACTTGGGGTGGCCTTTCTTGATGTACCGCAGCATCCGCCCCACAGGGAAGATGACTCCTGCCTTGGCAGACCGGGAAGTCTTGGTGGACTTCTTCTTCCCACCTCGGCTCGACATGGCGGTGGCCCTGGAAGCGGATCAGTAAGCACACTGTGAAGGCAAGAAACACACTCATCAGGATCACTGAAGACAGTGCACCCCTTCTTCCCCAGTACACTCTTGTCCCCTACAGACACAAATCTGGCCAGCAGATATCACTGTGTGCAGCTGCTGAGCCTTTGAGCCCAGTTATGCACTTCACTGCAGCAGCTTGGCCCAGGAAAAAAAGGTACAGCTTTGAACATTTTATTACCATGACATCAATTTTATTGGTCACTCCCATTTAGATGTTAATACTGACAATGACTGCTCATAAGTGCCTTGCCTTTATGCTTCATCATATAAAAGAAAATGGGATTTCCTGATTATATTCTACACACTTGTTTAATAATTGCATTTTCATACACTTGAGACTGAGGTTAGTAATTTTGCAGGAAAAAAGAAAATTGTGTCGCTTGCACTTACAATAAAGATGTAAAGTCAAATACTTTCTGTGATAGAAAGCAGTGCCTCTTCTTTACACCCCTGATCTGTCAGAGGCATAAGCAGTGTGGAAGAGTTAGAGCTGTGTGTAGTAAGGTTAGAAGAGGCCCTCTGAGTACATTCAGCCTCCTGAGTGGACCTGTCTTTAGAGAAGGGAGAGCTGTCACTGGTTCCCTGGCAGTCTTTGGCTTCATTACAAATGGGTTTTACTGACCAACAGCCCAACACCTTTGGATCAAGAGCTTTTAATCCAAATGTCTCCTCTTTCAGCGTGGGAAGCCTGTGGTCAGGGATGATGACTAAGTTCAGCCCTTTCCTAATTGGAACAGACTTCAGCTCTGCTCCTCAGCAGATCTGCTGGGTGTCTGGGGATACCTCTGCAGAAAGTGGACAGCGTACACCTCCAGAGAGGTATGGGACCTGGCAAGGCCTACACACTCCTGAAGAGTGATGCTCCTGTGTTTCCCTCCTCAGACTGTAGCCATGTGAACATGTGACTCTGGCCTCTTTACCTACACGCATACCTGGCTGCTGGGCCCCAGAGCTGTGTTCTGACTGTCAGTCTCATGGTACCTTGAATACCTCTGGCTCTTTTAGCCTTATCAGTGGCAACATTATGCACCATGCAAACCTTACGGGGGTCAGCCGGGCCCCTACTTCCCTTCCTGCCCCAAAGCACACAAGTGTTAACCAAGCTCTTCTAGGCCCATCTGCAAATCCTCTCCTCACTTCTCGCTCCTTCCTTGACTTGCTTCAGCCACATCCCTATTTTCAGCAGCTGGATACAAGCCACTGCAGTTACCCAACCCATCCGTGAGTCCTAGGAAAGGTCCCATGGGTAGTGACGGATCCTCCACTGCACCCTGTTGGCAGAACACCACCTTTACATCTCGTCTAGAGTTAGACTCCTCTAATGTATCCGCTCTGTGTCTTTCTCTCTGCCAGGGGATTCTCTTGCATATTCCTTTAACATTCCCCATGCTCCTTCTGCACCTTCTAACTACAGTTCCCTAAGCTTCAAGAGAATTGTGACTAAGCCTGGCAGCACCATGACATCCAGCAGCATGTGGTAGTTTTTAAACATCCTCTGGAAAATCACCCATGACTATGCAGGCAGAGAAACCGGTGCATGTGCCAGGTCTGCCGCTCTTCAGAGATCTCTGCAAGTACAGGCAGCTCTGCCAGCACTAATGTGGGGACAGACACTGGTTGTGAGAGAAGTGGCTGTTGAGCACCATGATCAATAACTCCAAGTCCACAGCCAGAGTAACTTGATTCTAATCATGGCTTTGCCACTTACTGGAACTGTGGGCTTTGGCCCCTCAGAATCTATTTTTTCCTGTGTCAAGCAGAGATGATAATTAAAAAGACCTAAAAAGGTTGGTGGCAGTATTAATTAGAGTGTGTATGGGGCCTGGCAATAAGTGAGTGCTCTAGAATTAATAAAAACTATTTGTATAAGATGAAAAAAGCCCCTCTTCTGCAGAACAGTTCTTGGATTATTTGTACTAGTGAAGGTATTGTTAGAGTGCTATAATAACTAACTGCCTAAACTTATTTCACATTCATGAAAAGTCCTGCTGTTTGGATGTCGTTTGTTCCCCACAGATCCACGTGTTGCAAGCTTGGTCCCAGTGTGACAATGTCAAAAGGTGACAGGACCTTGAACAGGTGGAGCCTAGTGGGAAGTTACTACTGGCTACCCCAACTCGCAAGTTGTTCTCTGGCTTCCTAGCTCACAATGTGATCTTTCCTTCTCCCATGTGCTTCCGTCATTGTGATGCCATCTCTATGAGGTGCTCACTAGAGCCAAGCTGACTCTGGCATTATATCCTTGAATCTCCAGAACTCCAAGTCAAATAAACTTCTTTGTAAAATTACCTAGCCTCAGGTATTCATTATAGCAACAGAAAATGGACTGATACAAGTCTAAAACAAGTTTCCATGATTGGCTGGTACATCTCTTCCATAAAATGATTTCTGGGTCCAGACTCTGCCTATTTTATGACTCTGACATCTTCATTGCCTGATTTCCAGGACTGCCAGGAAGGGAAAATAACTTGGAGTAAACGGTTGGGCCTGAAAGCATGGTATACTACTACTGACCCTGATTCATCACCTAGCACTTGATCACATGGCCACATCTAATTATGAGAGATTAGAAAATGCATACTATCTGCTCAGAAAAAAAAAAAAAAAAAAAGGAAACGCTCATCTCTATCACATGATAGACCAGTATGAAAGCTGGCCCAGAAGCCATCATCTTAGTGACCAGACAAAGCTGGTGGGGCTGTTTGACCCTTGTCCTGCTTGAAAGCCTAAAATGAGGATTGACAATCCTACGTCGTAGACGAAGTGACTTCCTAGGGATTCAGCCTTTCTTCAGGGCACTGACAGTATTCACAGAACAGCTATACTATCTGGTCAAAATGACAAAGATGTGTTCTTCTTTGCTGAACTTGTCATCCAGGAGGGCACCTCATTCAGTCAACCAGAAGTCTGACCTGGTAAAGCCAGTTATCATTGTGCAGTAGCCTGGTGCCCCTTTCTGTCAGTAGGTGCCCCTGGTGCCTAAGTAGTGCATGAAAATCCTATGGCTGATATTAAAGCAATCTCCATGGTCACTGTCTCTGCTATAGCTTGGACATAAACCAGTGTCTCCCAAGGTTTTATAAGCTGAAACTGAATCCCCTTTCTGAGTTAGTGAGGGAATGGAAACTTAATCTAATTATGATGTTTAGAGGTGAAATCTTGGGAAAGGGATTAGAATTAAATAAAATCATTAAGGAAGGGTCCCCATGTTGAATCCTGATGGCTTTAAAAGAAGAACAGAGACCAGAGGAGACACACATGTACAGATATGCTCTCTATCTCTGCCATCCGATGTTCTACATTACCTCAGCACTCTGCCATCAAGAAAGCCATCACCAGATGTGGCCCCTTGAACTTGCATCTCCAGAACCATAAGCTGAAATAAACCTGAGTTTTATAAAGCAGCCCACCCTAGATATTTTGTTATAGTAATTAAAAAAAGATTAATATATTCTATAATTTCTCCAACTATGAGTCAGTAAGAACCACAAGCCAAACCAAAACTATACACCAAAATAAACCTCTTAGCTTTATGAAGTAGCTCAGCCTAGCTACAGTAATACCTCAGTTCACAAACACTTCTATTTGTGAACAGTTTGGTTCCTGAACAGAAGCATCTGGCAAAAGTTTTGCCTCTGTTCACGAACTCTGCATCAGGTGACAAACGCGACCACGGCCACCTTCCACACACCAACACTAATGCGGTCATCTTATCCAAAATTGTGGAAAAAATGAAGTTTGCAAACTGAAGTGCCACTGTATTTTGTTACAGTAATTAAATAGATGAATATATTCTGCAACTTCTCCTGTGTTAAACTAATCATAATAAATGTAAACCTTTGCAGAAACTCAAAGCCTACCCAAAGTGAGTTGTTGGCAAAGGGCTGTACAAAAGAGATAGACCAGGCCTGAGTGAGAAGTCAATCTCTGACCACAGGCTCCTCAACAACCAAGGTGTGACTGGGAGAATACAATCTGTCCTTAGAGCCCGAGGTGAATTAGACTAGTGGTGAGGTTTCTGTGAACAGGACAGATATAAAAACATGATGCTCTCTATTTCCAGAAAAGAGAGTAGGAGTGAAGAACAAAGGTGTAAGAGATACCCTGCCATGACTTCTAACTCTACTGCTTGCAAACCACCTCCTCTTCCATCTCCATCTTTCAGCACCTGCAGCTGGCTCAGTCTGAAATACCCTCCCCAATCCTGTCTGAAGGAGCCCTATCTACTGGTCCCAGTGCCTTCTCTGCAGATGTAGACCCATCAAGAAGTTCCCTCCTCTGCATTCCTGATGTGCCTGTGCCTTCTGTTCCTCTCACGGTCTACTTTGGGACAATCTAGTACCCAGAACTGCTGGCCTCTGGCTCATCTCTATTTCTAGCAACCAGAGGTCCTCTGCTGAATCATTCCCAGTTCCCCCAGTAGAGATGCCTACTGCAGCCTCTGGGGCCTGGCTAAAAATGCCTTTTCATCTGCCTGACCCTAATCTTTTTATATTCCTTTTCCTCAAGTTTATGTACTCTGCAAACATAGTTTTCAGTCCTTCCTTCCAACCTGAATGCCACTCTACATCTAATTTATATATAAATTCTCAAGCCAGTTACCCTATAATTAGCACTTGTTATACTGTATCATCATTTCCTGTTTATATCTTGATGGCATGAACCAATTTGCTCTGCTCACCACTGTTATGTCAAGCACACTGGCTAGACTACAGTTGATTACCTGGAATTTATACTGGATGGGGTTCCCTTGACAAACACAACAGCAGTTCCAAAGGCAAAGACTCAGAACTGTGACCAGTAGGACCATTCATTTACACCTACTTGGTCAAACTGCTGTAGGTGCCCAGAGTGTCAAGTCAGGGAGCTTGTGGAGCTACCTTAGGGATTCACAGAAAAGGAGAATTTCAATGCCCTGATAGCTGGGTCTTGAGTCACACATAGGCTTAAGACTCTGTGACAATTTTATGCTTCCAGCAACCTTTCCTCTTGCTACTAAAGGTTCAGTAATACAGACTAGAGGAAAATAACCTTCCTCACACTTGTAAGACAATGGTTAATGCTGCATGCAAGAAAGCCCTTAAGCAATTAGGGCATTCATAAGACCACTGGAAAGATCAATTGTGAAGTCTTTTATTATCTAAGCAATGAATATATGCGTGTTGATCCTGAATAAAATACTGATTAGAACTCCTGGGGAGCTGCATTAGACTTCCCTAGCTACAGCCCTCAGGATGAAGGAATCTGAGCTATCAAGTGCTTAAATCACTGTTGACAAGGGAGGACTACCATCTCTTCTCTGCAGTTAGATAAATGTCCAGTATCCAAAGGCATTTGTCACCTTCCCATCAATTCCAATCATGAGGCAAACCTGAGACACTTGATTCTAAAGGGAGGACATTAGTCCTGTTTACATCATCCTTTTCTATTTATTTCTATCATGCCAAATGATGAATGGTGGCATTGCTGCCATGTCCCTAGAGGCACTTGGATACACTACACAACCAGGGCTCATAGATCTGCACTCTGATTGGCTTGGAACAGAGGCCTATTCTTGTACTGTAGCCAATCAGGAAAAAGTTCTCTCTCCATTCATTAAACACTAAATCATAAATGAGCCACGATGAAAGAATGTACAGTCCACCCTCAGTGAACTGAGGGATTACAAACAGAAGACACAGCTTAAGCGAGATGGAAAATAAATCCTTAACCATGCATTTGGTTCCAACACATGTATCTTATTCATGTGTTAGGTTTTTAGTGGCAGGAAAAGCCAAAATCTAAACACAAGTCATTCATCACAACTACGAACCAGTTTAAGGGAAGTTGGTTGGGGACTAAAATTTCATATCTGCAAAACTGCTCTATGGTGTGCTTCCTGAGCTGCACTGAAGGTTATTTGCTCCAATTTAGTGGCAAAAGTCATTCCCTGCTTGCTTTCCTGCTTACTTTCTCTCCCTTTTAAAGACTGTGCTGAATTCTAAAATAACCACTCCAATGGAAGGCCATCAAGAAAACAGTTAAAAAATGAGTTCAGAGTGCAGAACCCCGGTCCAGCTTAGCATCTGCAAGTCACTCAGCATTTGTTAAATTCTAAAATAACCACTCCAATGGAAGGCCATCAAGAAAACAGTTAAAAAATGAGTTCAGAGTGCAGAACCCCGGTCCAGCTTAGCATCTGCAAGTCACTCAGCATTTGTTAAAGAGGAAGCATTCCCAATAAGAATGAAAGAATACCTGACCACATCTCTATCCTGCCTGGAGTGGTTCAGTGGCTCCTTACTGCTCTTAGGTTAGTGCAGTTCTCTGATCAGTATCCTTTGTGATCTGGCTTGCTTTGTTTGTCTCACTAGCCTCACCTGACTCTGGAATTTGGCCATCCTGAGCCTCTGGCAGTCCCCCACATGCCTTCTATTGTCTTCTAAGATTTGTACGTGTGGTTCCCCAAGCCTCAAACACTTGCCCCACTTGCCCCTACTTGATCTTTCAATGCCCCTACTTATCTTTCAGTGTCAGATATGGGTTCATTCCTAGCTAGGTTGCTGTCCCTCCTGCACTGACTCCCTAACAGTCACTTTCCTGTCTCCTTTTAACGTCAGTTCTCAAAGGTGGGGCCTAGGCATTCTTTTTTTTTTTTTTTTTTTTTTTAATCAATACTGTGTCTGCGTTGCCTGAACCAGACCTTACTCTCAGGAAATATTTGTTGAAAGACTGTAACACATCAGCCAGGCAGGACTGATCCCAGCAAAAGCATATACAACTCTTTGGAATGAAGACTTGACCCACTTGGGCTCACTCAGAAAAGCTAAGACAGGATCCAGTGTCCCTCTACACCTATAAAATACAGGAAGGACCCATATGACAGGTATGGGCCCCATTCATTCCTGCCCTTTGCTAACCCCAGTTTCAGAAGTGACGCTCTGAAAAGCTGGGCACAAATCCTTGGGAACATTCAAATAAGAACCTGAAACTGCTGCAACCCTTTGAAACATCACATTCAGACTTTTGCTAGGTTCTTTATGAGGCCTTTTTAATTTGTGCTTCTGTTTAAGTAAATCTCCTTTAAGTGACTTGGGGCACCATTAGCTCTGAAGGTATTACAGGCAGGTCCCAGTGTATCTGTACCCTAAGCCTGACAATGGGAAAGGAAAGAGTGACTTTCCTTGAGTTTTACGGCCTCCAGAACCAGAAGCAGAGGCACACAGAATTATGCCACTCCCTGACCTTGGCCCATTTAGTAAAAACCAAGCCAGTGGCATAGTTGTGTACTAGAATGTCACATGTAAATTTCTAGACAATTCTCAAGGCTTAATAAAATGTGAATTATTTGACTCACCCTAAATTCAGACCTCCCCCAAATAATTTTCATTTAAATCCCCCTCATGCTTTACCTAAGGATAAGCATTAACGACAGTGATAAATGGAAACAAAAGGAAGTTGGAAGGATGTTGGCTCTCTTGGAAAAGCTAGAAGGGGAAAGAATTTGAAGTCTGAAGAGTTTTGTCATTTTTGAGAAAAAAGTTTTAAAAACATAGCCATCCTCTTCGGGGTCTCTGGTGCAAGAGTGAGATGCTGCTCCCCACTTCAGTTAATTGTATACAGAGCGTATTAATTATAGCTGGGGCAAGAGGTGTCTATTTCAGACTTAATGACACCTCCCTCTCGGCAGACCAGAACCCTAAAGGCGGCCTGACATAGGTGGCAGGTGGGTTAGATGGGTTCTACCTCATTCACAACTTGAGTCTCCCACACAAAGCTAAGGCTGTTCAAAACCCAGCCCCATCCCCCAGCAGGGATCCTGGGAACAAAGCACTTCCCCCTCTTTTAACGGTAAAACCTCAAACCACAAAGGTGTTAGAAAAGAGAGAAGCTAGCAGGAGTGCCCCTCTAATTGTCTATTCTTCTGTGCTGTTTATTGGATCATTAAAACCTTACAAGGACTTTAATTGTCGAATTCAAGGCCTGTCTCAGCTGATTATACGGGAAGTCGCTCACTTTAAACATTTTTTCCTCAAGTCTTGTTCTTGCTAAAAGAGCCCTTCAAGCAACCTCCTGACCAGCAATTTGAGGGATCGTGGTCTCTGCAGGGGTGGGGGTGGGGCGCAGCATCTCACACACCTGTTGTCAGGTGACACAGCCAGCAGCAGAATGCACACTCACTCTACTTTCCACCCCACCCCACCCAGGCGAGCGTCTTCCCTGCCGGCCTTTTCCACTCGGGCAGCCTGGAGTCTTCTGGAGTTACCTTAAAAAACAAAACGAAAAACCCCAAACCTTCCACCCACAAAGCAAACAAAAGGCAGATTCAGAGGCCAGCGAGAAGCAGGGGACCCCGTGGCCCCTTTCCAGCCCATCCCTGGAGAGCCCCCACCCCTGCCCCGGCCTTGGCTTCAGTCCCGAGAGCAGCCCCCGCCCCGCCCCCGCCGCCCCAGGATCCGGAGCTTGCGGGCCCAACCACGTCCCCCGGCTCGGGCCCGACTTATTGTGCCAGGGCGGTCACTCGCGGCCGGCGGGAGCCCGACCAAGTGCAACTCCGCGCACCCCAGCTGCCGGCCGGCCGGGCCCGGGCGGAGCAGCCAGCGCCTCCGGCCTCCCGCGTCCTGGGCCTAGCTCGCGCCAGCCCCGGGGTCTCCAGGGGAGGGGCCGTCGCTGTCTCCTTCCCACAAAAGCGCCCAGGCACAGGCAGAAGATGCGTTTCGAAGAGAAGTTGGTTTCCGGGTTTGCTTCTGAACAAAACCACGGGGACCCCGCGCGGGCGGG